>NW_027641653.1:0-2500 GCF_949987615.1 Pollachius pollachius
GGAGGAGGGAGGGAAGGAGGGGAGGGAGGGGAGTGAGAGAGAGTAAGGGGCTGAAGGAAGAGGAGGGAGGGTGAGTAAAACTGGACAAGGAGGGATGGATAGAGAGGGGACAAGGGAGGGATGGAGAGAGAGAGAGAGGGAGAGAGAGGACAAGGGAGGGATGGAGAGAGAGGGGAGGAGGAGAGAGAGAGGACAAGGGAGGGATGGAGAGAGAGAGGACAAGGGAGGGATGGAGAGAGAGAGAGAGGGAGAGAGAGGACAAGGGAGGGATGGAGAGAGAGGGGGAGGAGGAGAGAGAGAGGACAAGGGAGGGATGGAGAGAGAGGGAGAGGAGAGAGAGAGGACAAGGGAGGGATGGAGAGAGAGGGGAGGAGGAGAGAGAGGACAAGGGAGTGATGGAGAGAGAGGGGGAGGAGGAGAGAGAGAGGACAAGGGAGGGATGGAGAGAGAGAGAGGACAAGGGAGGGATGGAGAGAGAGGGAGAGGAGAGAGAGAGAGAGGACAAGGGAGGGATGGAGAGAGAGGGGGAGGAGGAGAGAGAGGACAAGGAGGGATGGAGAGCGAGGGGAGGAGAGAGAGAGAGGACAAGGGAGGGATGGAGAGAGAGGGGGAGGAGGAGAGAGGACAAGGGAGGGATGGAGAGAGAGGGGGAGGAGGAGAGAGACAGGACAAGGGAGGGGTGGAGAGAGAGGAGTAGGGTGGGGAGAGAGAGTAGAAGGAGGGAGAAAAGTAGACAGACGTGATGGAGGAGAGATAAAGGGTGAGGTGGGAGAAGAAAATGGGGGAAAGAGGAGATGCGAGCGGAGAGAGCGAGGGGGAGAGAGGGGCGTGTCCCGTGGAAGCAGACTGTGACAGCCTTTCAACCTCTGCCGTCCACACACTGCTCACGGCCACGCCCCATCAACCACACACACCCCGGCAAACACACACCCAAAACGATGCACAGACACACACACCTGAAAGGCCACACATTCAAATGATGCTGACAATTGAGAGGAATGAGATACACACGCACACACACACATCCACACACTCATGCAAACATGCAAACTTACAACACACACACACACACACACACACCAAACACACTCATGCAAACTTACAACACACACACACACACACACACACACGTGCACAGAGGAAAAGTTTTTAGCATCGTGTAAGAAGACAGCAGGAGGCGGATCCTTACAAAAACAATGGCGGACACTTTTTGTTCCACTCAGCAGAAAGCTGGAACTTCTCCTCCATTTAGAACACACAGATGACGGACCTCGCTACACAGACAGATGGACACGCAAAAAATAGCGGGAGACATATTTATTTGTGGGCGAGTTAACAACAGCAGTCTGAGAATTATGATGATCTGAGCCGTACTGCTCAGAGCAGACGGAACTACAGGCAGCGGTGCTGATTGGACGACACAACGCTAACACAACGCTAACACAATGCTGCCGACGCAAGTTAAGATAACCGGGCCTACACTGACACACACACACACACACACACACACAAATACGTACACACGGAATACACACACACACGCAATATACACCTGAATACACACATAGACACACAACACACACACACACACACAAACACACACACACAAATACACACGTAGACACATATACACACAGACACACAGACGCACCCACACATACACACACACACACACATACACACACACAAACACAACACACACACAAATACACAATTACACGTACACGTGCCACACAACCTGTCAACGAGCACACACACACACAAACACACAAGGAGGGTGTGTCGCGGTGCAATTATCTCAACCGCTGTGGGACAAAGGGAACATTTGACCGTGTGATTGGGTGAATAACTCACTGGGTGAGATCCCCACAACACAATGCTTATGTGGACTTTCAATTCAAATGTATTTATACCATATTCAATAACACGCGTTTTGTGTGTGTGTGTGTGTGTCCGGTGTGGTCCGCAGGCTATGGGATGGGGCTCCCACAGGGTCTCCCCTCACGCGGAACGTGTCGGAGTTCATCCGGCGCTACAAGTCCCACGGCTTCATGGACATGCTGCACGACAAGTGGTACAAAGTGGTGCCCTGTGGGAAGAGGGGCTTCGCCGTCACCGAGGTGGGGCACGCCTGTGTGCCTGTGTGTGTGTGTGTGCGCGCGCGTGTGTGCACGTGTAGCGCACTAGCATCGTGCACACAGTCGGTTGAACTCCCTCCTCCAACCTCCTCCTCCCCTCCCTCTCCTCCTCCCCTCCTCTCCTCCTCCTCCTCCCTCTTCTCCTCCACCTCCTCCTCCCCTCCTCTCCTCCTCCTCCCTCTCCTCCTCCACCTCCTCCTCCCCTCCCTCTCCTCCTCCCTCTCCTCCTCCCCTCCCTCTCCTCCTCCTCCTCCACCTCCACCTCCCCCTCCCCATCCCTCTCCTCCTCCTCCACCTCCTCCTCCTCCACCTCTCTCTCCTTCTCCTTCTCCTCCTCCTTCTCTCCCTCTCCTCCTCCACCT
>NW_027641653.1:7500-13755 GCF_949987615.1 Pollachius pollachius
GGCGGCACGGAACCGCTGGGCGCTGACGGGAGGATGGGCGGTCGGGGAGTCCTCCTGAGAGACGCCTCTCTATTGTTGTTGGGAGCTTTAAAGGTCGGGCCAATGGATCCCAGACGGCCGCGCCGAGAGTGGCCAGGACAGACTCATCTTCATCTTCTTCTTCTTCTTCTTCATTGCTGACCAGAGAGATTTCAGGGGAGGATGATTAAAGATCGCCCAGGGTGGTGTTAGCTAACGAGAGGCTAGCTCACGCCCTTGTTGTCGTCTGCTTCTCCCGCAGAAAATCCACCGAGCGATCAACACTAACTACGAAGACGTGGGCAAGGAGCTGGCCGGCCTCGACCAGAAGTAAGAGAGCCGTTTCCCTGGAACTCTGTGTGCGTGTGCGCGTGTGTGTGTGTGTGTGTGTGTGTGCGTGTGTGTGTGTGTGTGTGTGTGTGTGTGTGTGATCCCGTGGTTAAAGGTCACATTGTCGTTGTTGACCTCAGCGTATGGCATGGTCACTCCGTTTGTGTTCGGCCGTGAACTCTCAACTCAACCCTCTCTCCCCCCGCCCCCTTCCCAGCCCCTCCCCCTGCGTGTCGGACAACTGCACCCTCCACAGGAAGCAGAAGGCGGCGCGCGCCCCCTACTCCTGCCTGCCCCCCGCTGTGGCGGCCCCCCCCTCGCTGGGCGACTCCAACAGCAGCTCCTCCCCCTCCTCCCACGAGCCCAAGGAGAAGCGCGTGACCTTCGACCTGGAGACGCTGCACAGCTACCGGCTGCGCACGCACACGGCCTCGGTGCGCGGCCGCCCCGGCATGGTGGGCCGGCCCGGCCTGGGCCTTGGGGGGCTGGGCCTGGGGGGCTTCTCCTCCTCCGCCGCCGCCGCCGCCGCCTCGCCCTCCTCGTCCTCCTCGGCAGCCTCCCCCCAGGTGCAAGCCAACGGGGGGCCGGTGTCGGTGCTGAGCGGCTCCCCGGGCCTGGCGCTCTCGCCGCTGGGCAACCGCGCCAACCAGACCAGCCTGTGGGAGGGCGAGCTCCAGGAGCTCCAGGGGAAGATCGAGCTGTTCCGCTGCCAGCTGCGCGAGGCGCTGGCCCGCCGCGCGGAGATCCAGAGCAGCCTGGAGCGCGAGCGGGGCGGGTTGGGACGCCGCGAGACCAGCCTGGAGCGGGAGCGCGACCGCCAGAGGATACAGACGGTCTGCGCCCCCCAGGCCAGGCCCCCGGAGGGGGGGGCGCGGCCCGGGCCGACGCTGAACAACCAGCAGGCGGGCGGGCGGCTGGGCCAGACGGGGGCGCCCAACCCGCCAAGCAGCCGGTTGAACACGGTGAACAGCCTGGACCGAGGAAGGCCCGCCCTCTCGCACACACTCAACGCTCTGGCCGAGAGGACTGTCCAATCGCGCGGCTCTGCCAGCCTGGAGCGAGGCCAGGCCAACCAACCGGGCGCCGGGAACGAGGGGGAGAGGGGGAGGACTGGCCAATCGCGGGACACGGCGAGCCTGGACCGACAGAAGGCGAACCTAGGGCGCACTGTGAACACTTTGGATAGGACGAAAGCCAGCCAATCGGGCGCGAGCAGTGGAACTTAACGGACTCGGGGAGAAAGGGGAAGGGGTTTACAGGGACGCGTGCAGCAGACAATGTGTGGTGTTAGAAGAGGTCATAGGTCACAGGTCAGAGGTCAAGGTAATGTTATACATGCTCGTTTGGCTCACAATACCACCCTTCGATTTTACTTCAACACCATACACTGCAAATATTATAGATAGCGTTATCTCGCCTTCAAATGACCATTCGATTCAAATTCAAATAACAATCTACAACCCTTCCAAAAGAAACGTAACCAAACTCTGAAAAGGTCAGATCAGATCCACGTCTACATGTGTCAGTTCAAGAAGGAAAGTCAACGCTATGTATCAACACTTCAAAATGATGTCAGCCCTTTTGGTTCAGCAGACGCACTGCCCGGAGCGAGGTCTGTCATGGGGCGGGTTTGAAAAGGTGTCGTTACGATGGTGACCTCCTAAAGAACCCATCACTTCAGGCCGCCCGTTAGATGGACAGAAAGGCTTCCGGTTGGTCGAGCCGAGAGAAGGGCTTGCTGTCGAGCTGTCTGAATAGCGCAGGCATTAAAGCAACGTCACAGCAAACACGACTGAAGTGATTCAGTTGTCCTACTGAGTCCAGAGTATCTGTCGAGGGGATGGCCAGCAGCAACATGTATGACTATATTTTTTAAAACACAGAATCATATTTTGTTACAGATGAGAAGCTAACATTGATGTTTTGATGTCACTCGAGGAATATTGTCATGTGTGAGTTGTAGAGAGAGAAATCTCATTTATTTTTTACATTTGATAGTGGCCATATAGCAACTCGCCTTCATTCAATATATCTGGAACTATATTCAAGAAGGGTTCCCCAAAAAGGTCTAATTCTATAAATAGAGATGTGGATTTTGATGTCTGTGTTCAGGGTCTAGTGTCCTCAAGCACTCATCACCAAAACAGCCACAGACATATTCTGACTGTGTTTGGCCTTTAACCCATTCGTTCTTTTATTTTTTTGCTCTTATTCTATGTCATGTTTTATTTAACTGTACGCCTTCTGAGCTCATTTCATGCATTCTGAATATTCATAACTATGCTATGATATTGAAATAAATTATGAGTTTTTTTTTTTATAATAATCAATTTAAACAAATAACGCATTTTAATATGTGGACCTCAGAGCGATGCAAAATATATTTTTGTGATCTGCATTTTCAAAGTCGGTGGATTAAAGCGTCCTGGGAAAATATGGGGAAAAAATCTTTGCAAAAACGATCACAGAGGGTCTGCTTCCATTCACCCATCGGAGATATGCCGAAGTAGGTCCCGTGCTGAACGATAAACCTTTAATCTCGCCAACAACGGACTTCATATCCGTGGAAGTCAACAAACACGTTGCTATTTAATGTAGACGCCTTCATCCCCCCCCTCCCCCAAAGGTCCAATGTATTTGCACAAAAGTCTGAGATGTGAAAGGGTGCTATGTTGGTAATGTTGTAAATGTAAAAATAATTGAATCTTGACTGTGTTGTAAATGGTGGCGTGGACATGGGATGTTTATGAGACAGAAACCTTATGAATCCATAAATATATAGCCTATGATGTCTTTTGGAGGGGCTTATGGCATAAGACATATATATAGATATACATACAAATACTTTTGAATTATTATGAATTGTATCTGCATATTATTGGATTTTATGACATTGAATCATTCTCATGTTTTGAAATAAACATTTATACACTGATTTACCCCCAGTGCTGTTGCTTGATATGGAACAAGAGCCGTCGGTGGTAGCAACAATCAATTATGAGCGATCAATTATTAACGCTTATGATGACATCATCAGTCTCCCAGCACGGAACATCTGAACCAGAAGCTGGTGAGAAAGCTTCATACGTCAAACGATGATGTTCCCGTTTCGATGCTCATAATATATTTTATTATCAAGTGCTATTTGAATGTTTCTGTGATTCATTGCGGGGTACCGTTGATTAAAAAAGGCCCATCTAATTTTGAAGCAACAGTTTCATCTCCACCCGCTGTCGGCTAGGCAAAACGTCATGCATCCTAATGCAAAAACGTTCATTTGTTTTTCCAATTTCATTGCGGATTAGGTCTACCATTTCTCAAATTCCATTAATTTTTTTTGAGCCGTTGATTGATCCGATTCTCTGAGGCACGCTCGGTTCGCCACACACAGCGAGTGTTTGACAGAAGCGTGAATCACGGAGTGACAGATCCTCCAGACAGGCGGCCCTGACTGTCCTGTTTTCAACAAACACTTCAGACAATCTAATTTCCTCCACACAGACAAAAGTCTGTCTCCAAACTCATCTTTTATTTGTTAGGATTTCCAACGGCGCTTGAATGTATTGTCGAACCACCAGAGAGCGCCATGGGGCTGTTTTTAAACAGTGTTTGTTCTGGCCCCGGGTAAACGCCCTTGTCAAACGCAGGGTGGAGCTGGAGTCGACCCTGATTTTTCTTTTTGCCTGAACAACGGAGATAAGGGTTGCATCCCAGCTTGATGCAAAGATGGAAGACTACGTGAGGTGAGTTTTTGTTCTCCATAGTTCTTATTTTCCTCTTTCTCTGTAAATGTGGGCAAAGTAGACTTAGATGCGCATCGAATGCCCCATCAACAGTTTGTAACAACAATTTATCAAAAAACAAAACCCAGTTGAGGACAATAAGAAATACTGTAAGGCTGTTAAGGAGTGTGTGGCTAGTTTGTTGTCTATGTTTGTTCAGCGGGGACTTTGAAGGCACGATTCAAAGATAACTTTGAGTTCCTCTTTGCTTGCGAGTCCTTGGGCGGAAAACACACACAAGATACATGTCCTTCGTGAAGCAACAATAATTTAAATCCTCCACAATGCTGTGAAAACGCTCGCTCTGTTGGTTCTGCGTTCTCATTGCCACTGCAGTGCGGAGGTCTGTGGGCGGGACCAGTGGGCGGAGCCGGGGGGCGGAGCCGGGGGCGGGACTAGGGTCGTCAGCTGGTGATGTGGTGCACCTGTGCAGGTATGGCCGGCATGCTTTATTATTAGGCTGTTGGTGTGTTTTGGACCACAGGCATTTTGGTCTCTGGTTTTTCTGTTGTGTTTAACGTCACACTGTACAACAGTGTGTCACAGCCCGGCACTTTTTACACCGACCATTCTCTCTCTCTCTCTCTCTCTCTCTCTCTCTCTCTCTTGTTTATTTGGTATTAATGATTCATTGCATTTATAAAGCGCTTTTCAAGACACCCAAACGTATTTAGTGTGAGTGTGTGAATGAGGGAGGTGATATGGCACCTCATCCCCTACCAGTGATTACCAATCACCTGTGTGAGCGCAGTTAATAACTATATTACCGTATCACTTTGAATCATGTGATGAATTTGAGTCTCGCAAAATTATCGAAGTGAAAAAGACAAATGCCGGGCACGAAGACGTTAGCTTCCCAGCATGTTTAAATGAACAGGGTGCTCATGAGACCAGAGTTCCATCATCCATGGTCCATATGATGTCAGATGACATCATAGGACGAGGTATGTTATACATCTATGGGCCTTTTTCACCTAGCGGCCATCTTGGTTCTAAGGCTGGTTGTTCTGATGACTGAATGCGAATCCACATTTATTTGCCCCCACCAAGTTTTAAGAGCCAAGATGGAACCAAATGGCAGCGTGGTGAATAAGGCCTATAGTCGTGTTGCTATCTGGGAGATTACTTGCAGGATTACCGCTGCTAATGCCTTTCGGGTCAATGGGATCTCAAAACATTGTCCCAAAAAGTAGATGATCTTATAATTCACCCTGGAGATAACAGACCAGTCCTTAAGCGTGAGAAGGGGATTCAGCTGACCCTTTTATCCAGAGTGACGTCAGTGAACACTGAAAGGTCATTCAACAGCAGGTAGGGCTTGTGTGCCTCTCGCTGACGGACTGCTACATGCGGACTGTGGATAACCGGGCACTAGAATCACCGCTCAATGAACACGTTGGATCATTGGTTATGACAGGTTTCCACCGTGTCAGTGTGCAGGTGAGAGGATTTTCACCGAAACCCGAGCGAGTCCGCAAGGAAAACCCTGACATTGCTGCGGGCAGAAAGACTGAATCTTAAATGTCCCCAAGGGCCAATTTGTTTTTGCAGCAGTACACACAACGATACAAGACAACACAAAACCGGCAAACACATGAAAGAATGATGACATTGTAATGATCAGAAAGGGCCAAAACAGGCGAAACAGCCCCACCCTGGTGTGCTTTAATAAAAGAGATGATGGCCATGACAGAACACAGTAGTGTGGGCCGGTAGAACAGTGTGCACACGGATTAATCAGCGCCACTAGGGGACGCTAACCTTTCATCACAGACAGGGCCTCTGCCCAGAAGGGGGGGGGCTCTCTATCTGGGCTTTGGTGGGGTGTCTGTCGGGGATGAGGTAGGCTGAGAGAGGGTCCGGAGTTCCTTTCGCAAACCCTGGCCAAGCAGACACAAGGAGGAGAACTTTAAAACGTTTCCTGAGGAATAATTAGACAAAACAAAGAATACACGTCTGTCATGTGCTACCTCTTCTCTCTCTCCTCTCGCCACTAAACCCGTGCAACTGAAACGGATCTCACTGCTCCGGGAGTCCCTCCCTCTGGCCCTCTCCTCCTCCTATGGAACTGAAACGGATCTCACTTCCTCCTCTCTCTCTCTCTCTCTCTCTCTCTCTCTCTTTC
>NW_027641652.1:0-10000 GCF_949987615.1 Pollachius pollachius
GACGTAGACGTACGACACACAATAAGTGCGTACATTAAGGGCCAGGACGTACGACACACAATAAGTGCGTACATTAAGGGCCAGGACGTACGACACACAATAAGTGCGTACATTAAGGGCCAGGACGTACGACACACAATAAGTGCGTACCTTAAGTGCCAGAGGGTTGTGCGTGCGCGGGAGATGAGCTGATCTCTGACTCTTCCCATTGAGGACTCGCTGAGTGACAGCAGGTGAACCCCAACCAAGGTGAGCATCATCCACCACGAGGGGGAGGAAGGGGGAGGGCGGGAGGGAGGGACGGGGGAGGAGGGGCACGGGATTATACGCAGCGGAGGCAATTAGTGGGAGAGAGGCGCGGGGGGGGGGGGGGGGGGGGGGGGGGGGCACTTTAGAGGTACGCCGCACATCAAAGGGAATAATTCAAAAACTTCCGCCCTTATCCCGGTTCTATTTGGTCTCTGGTCATTTCCGTGACCTCTCAGGAGTGCCACTGCAATGCGTTATCCCAATTAGCCGCGCCATGCAGAAAGCATTGATTGTTAGCTCGGTGTGGCGCGGGTGGAGGTGTATCTCATAGGCTACCTTTAGTCGCTGTTCCCATTTCTCCATCCCCAAATTATGCAGTCGTGGACATCAATATTTGATGAATGTGCTATAGCGCCGTGTCTGTTTGATAGCCGGCTGCTAAGTGTGATTATGCGTATGGGAAGCAAATGAAGACGTTTCCAAGGAGGGTTGCGTCTCGTACCTTTTGCCATAGTCGCCTCCGTACCTCCTCCTCCGTCTCCTCCTACTCCTCCTGCTCCTCCTCTCCTCCTGTTCCTTCCCCCTCCCTCGCCCCCAACTCCCTCTGTTGCTCATTTACTATTTGAAGCAACTATTAGTGTTTTAACACCGCGGGAAAGCGGCTTCATTGAAATGCAATGAAAAACCGCGCGGAAAAGGCAAAGCCAACTAATGGGCTCAAATTTTCAAACGAATGCAAGATTAAAGTCATTTGAGTCTCCCATTGGGTTTTGACTGAAAGCCTTTGAAAGGAAACTCCACAGTGGGGCTTTCAGAAATGAAAAATAGGGCTTGTTCTAAAATATTAATACAATTTTATACCCTCATTAAGGCGAGCGATAACGTTTGTTCAAACTTCGGGCGCTACCTTGAGGTGCTAGGCACGGGCATGCTAGGTGCCGCCGCGGCTCGCGCGGGGAGGGGGGGTGGTTTGGGTGGGGGGGGGGGGGTGACTTGCCGCCCGGGCCGTGCCTCTTTGTCGGCGTGCGTGGGGGTTTACCACCCCGTGAGCCGGCCGAAGGAGCCAGCTCGCGTCTCTGGGCGTCGCGGCCGCGGGCTTCCCTATTCAAATAGGCCGTGTTCATATTTGATCGGAAAACTAGGAAAAACTTTGTTTTTTTTTTGCGTTTGACGCTTGTTTGATTGTGAGCGTCGCGTCAGGCCGCGATCCAGCGGAAGCGGATGACGCTTACGACGTTCGCTGCACGTATATCACGGCGTCTGGGGGGGAGAAGAGAAAGAAGAGGGGAAGAAGAACAAGAAAAGGCGGAGAAGAAGGAGAAGAAGAAGTAGAGAAGAAAGGGTCCAGAAGCCCAACTTCAGCATCACCATCGGAGTGCAAAGGGAACCAGGCATGGAGGTGGGTGGGTTGGTGGTGGGAGGGGTGGTGGGTGGAGGTGGGGAACTGGGGGGGTGGTGCTCGGGAAAAAGAAAAAAGGTGTTGTCTAACGCTTAAACCTTAGAGAGACGGAGCCACGCGGATTCCTTGGAGGACGTTTGCTCGTGTTTTTTTCTTCCCTCCTTTTTCCTTTGCGCTATTATTTTAGTCGGCACAGCAGATGCATCGTCGACGGCGATGGCCTAGTTTTTCAACTTTGTACACAATGAATTAAATATATTTGGCAGAGATGTGCCCGCATTCGCATAAATGGTGGCGCACGTGACGAAGGCGAACCACGTAAGACGACATTAACGGGCGGCGGAGAGAGTATCGCCCTTGTTGTCTGGGCTTGAAAGATTCAGTGACTCCTTCCCTTGGTGTGTGCGTACGTGTGTGTATGTGTTTGGGGTGTGCGAACACACACACACCCACACGCACACACACATACACACACAGCACACAAATTGACACACACTAACCCTGGGTGCACATTTCAAACTTCACTTTTTTCTTTATGTCTCTCTCTATCTCTGTCTCTTGTTGTCATATCTCTCTCTTACCCCGGGTGTTTTGTAAAAAAAAAAGTGTCAAACACACACACAGACGCGCACACACACACACACACTCACAGGCGCACGCACGCACACACACGCGAAGGCATCGTCTTGACGAGGAGGACGTGAAGGGAACGGGGCCCGCAGCTCTGACAGGAGGAAGATCTGAAAACTCTGGCGTTGCCTGTAATGGGCTAGAAGTCATTAAAAACATCACTGCCGGCCTAATTAAGACGGGACATCTGGTCTGTTCCTCAGCTAGCGGAGAGCAGCAGAGTACAAATAACTCCTCGCTGACAAGTTGACTGGTGTCATACATCTCAGCGATCGTCCATCAACATGGGAGTTATGGAAGCCTTTCATCATTAACGAGGAAAATGCTTTGTGTTCTTTGTATTTTTTATTTTTGGAAGGGCGCACAAAAGGGAAAATTATCTCCCCGGCTCTGATTCGAGGTGCTTTTTGTTTTTTGTCGGTTGGGTTTGCAGTGAGCCAGGGTTTCGTCACCGTTCGCTCTACCTTTTATGTGGTTGCCAATTAGCCAGGATAAACTTTACATTCCTCTTTTTTTTCTGATCTTCCGAAGTCGTGGCGTGCGGAAGTCAGTTTCGGAAAGATCTGCGCCGCGGAGAATCGGTCATTATGCCTTTAACTAGATCCACCTGTACTCCTTCGAAGACATACGTTGTCTCCGTTTCAAACACTCCAGATGGTGTTTTTTAATAGGTCTGTTGTTGTATAATGTTTGGATTTCCTGTTCAATAAGTAATGACCCATTGAAAGGACAGACTCTGCGCATTATTGTCGTTTCTCTCCGTAGCTATCCGTCTCGCTAACGCATTTCGTGCTAGCATAATTTTAGCCTCTCCGACATGTAGGGTGAAAGCAAAAACATTTTTTTTGTATGTTAAAAAAATAAAAAATGAACCTAGTCAGACATTGAAGGAGCCAATGCATGAAAATAATTGGGGCCCAAGGGGTAATATTTGTTCTCCTGAAATAATAATTATTCTTATAGTCTTGTGTGCCAAAGCTGAGCCACAGAGGGAGCGCACAATTCACCATTATGTTTCCATCAATACAGGTTGTGTGTGGGGGGCCTTCGATGGCTGCTCCATGTTTCCAGGCTCATTGTTTAGACAGCTAGCATATTCGCCTGCCAAGCCGCGTTGAAGTCATTTAGCTCCCTTACTTCATGATGGGGGTTTTGGTTTTTTGTTTCGTTCTTTATGTTGGTGACGCGTTCCTCTGTTTCGACTGCAACGCAATTTAGGTTAGAGGGGGGTGTTCTCGTTGCTAGCCGAAACGCGGGGACACTGTTCCGCGTGACACCTGGGACACATTGAAACCCCATCCTGTGTTGTTCCTCCCCCAGTCAAAGTCAAACGAACGACCGACACAGAAGAGCCAGACGCCCGGAACAGAGTGTTTATTCCGACCGAGAGTTCAGTGCATTAACCAACGATATAATGAAAGGCCATTATTAAGGGTTGAAAATCTGCAGTGAAATGCAATACCTTCGAAAGCCTTCTCAATCAATAGCACCCCCTCTTGCCAGAGCCTGGGTGAAGGCGGACCCCCACTAAGTGAATGAAAGAAGTCCTTATTTAGTCTAAAATAAGGCAATTTCTATGTAAATCAGCAATAAAGCAGAACTTTTACAAAATGCATAAGCCTTGCGGTTATTGACATGTGGTGGTCTAAAAACCGTTTAGCCGCCTGATAGCCAGTCATCTTATCTCCGCCAAGCATTAGCTTATCCATCCCTTATATTAATGTTTCCTGCGATATTACGCCTCGCCATCTCCCCAGAAGATAAATATCGGCCGTGTAGGAGCCACTCACACTCCGCCATTTGATTATTTAGCCAGGTAATAGACAAAGACACCCGGCCCTAGCACCGTTGGCCCGGTGATATTAACCGCCAAGCGGAATATCAATTTCAAATTGAACCTTGGATGCATTATTGATTGACTGCTGCTATTGTTCCACCGCAAAAGAAAAGTGCCATTGGGTTATTGTTTAATATGAATGATAATACCATGCCTTCATCTGGCGGAGAGAGGGAGGGAGGGGGAGGAGAAACTGGGTGTCCTAGTTTATCCTGTGGAATGGGCTGTGATTGTCTCAATTGTAAGTGTGGAAATTCTGATTGAGGCCAAACAGGTGTCGGGCTCAACTGGTTCAGCCGTAATTAGAATCCACACTATTAAACATCAGGGCGCCGTACAGTGTATGAGCAGAGCTGTGTGTTGATTGTATTTGACTTTGCAATATTCTGCCTCTCTGCGGCCCCTTCTTCCCTCCTCGGCCTCGGCAGTGCGGCCCCCCTGGTGAAATAGATTGCTTCACAATGTGACGGTCGCCCCCGAAAAGCTAGCACACGCTAGCTTGTGTGTGTTGGGGTCGTCCTCCCTTCGAGTCACGTGACGGCTCGGACCACTGAGACCCTCACGCCTTTCACACTTTTCTTTCCCCGTCGCACTTTTTCACCTCCCCCTGACGCCGCGTTCACACTGCACACGTCCGTCGACGGAATGACGTATCCATGTGTTTTCCCGGGTCGTATTACAAAGGTTGATTTCATTGGCCAGTGTACACGCGTTTGTTTGCATAACGCGAACTGGCCGACGGATCCGTCGCTGCCTGAAAAGTTGAACATTTCTCAACTGAGCCAAACAGATGGACCCACAATGCATTTCGGGAGCGGCCCATTGCAAAGTCAATGGGATCCGTCGACGGACGGATGCGGTGTGAACGCGGCCGAGAGCACCCTCACACGCGGCTCGCTCCGCTATGTATATAATCCCTGTGCAATCAGCGCCACATCCTCCACGCCGGCGAATAAAGAAACACCAGATCCATACGATAAACGTGACAGCGCTCTCGGTGGCTGGCGGCTGGTGGCCGGGCGCCAAGGCCGACAGACGAACGGCTTTGGGGCGGGAACCCGCGCCGGCCGGCGCCAGTTGTGAGTCTGTTCCCTGGCGTTCCCTCGCCGGCGGATCCGTGGCGAATCCGCGGTTGTGGCGCACATGTCCCCGCACACTGTTTGCTCATTAGCGCTTGTCATTTAATTCCGCCTTCCTCCCCTACTCCCGTCCTCCCTTCCCCTCTGCCCATTGGCTGAGGAGGGGGGTCCTTGCATAACTAGACGCTGCCTGCGTTCTCATTGTCTCTCCAGGGCTGGTGAGATGGGGGGCTTGTGTGTGTGTGTTTGTGTGTGTGTGTGTGTGGGGGGGGGGGTGGGCTCGGTAACAGCAGTAGGAGCTCAGATGTTGCTCATTGAATAGATTCTGTTTACAGAGGTGTCACCGAGGAGGGGGCGGACCCAGGTGGCGCTCGTTTCCATGGGAATGTTTCCGTGGGATCGTGTCGTGACGCTGTTCCGTACGGACTATTCCGCCGACGGTGTAGAGACTAGGAAGGCTGGACTAGCGGAGGTTTTGCTCGCTGATCGCACGCCGGGAGAATGACCTCAACGTCAGGGTAGTGACCTTCACCTGGGTTGAACCTGGAGATCCAAAGGGTCGGACTGGATGGAGGCAGAGCTCCTTGCTGCCCCGCTATTGGACGACGGAGCATAGGGCGAGGAGTAATAGCCAATCAGAATACAATCAAATCAAATCCCAACTGCCCCATCTTGGACAACTGATAAATAAAATAAAATAAACCCTCAAAGTGCTTGACACTCACGGAATCGCTGACGACTTCGCTTATGGAAAATTAACGCAAATTTCACAGTCCTCGCGTTTCTAAACTAGAACTACATTTTGACAAGCAGGCAGCTCTTCGTCTCGGACCGGCCTGCCATTCCTGTGATGTTTTCATTACAGCAAAAGGCCCCGCTCAGCATATAAGTAAACCAGCCAAGATTGCATCCACCCCCATGAAAAACCGCTTATAAAAAAAGTGGAAATTAATTTGGGCCGTTAACATCGCCGCTTAAGACCACGAGGCAGGTGAGTCGATTCCGGGCACCACAACATCCTGTCCGTCGCACAACATTCCGAATCCGAAGTCGAGCGTTATCGCAGTCCGGGGGGTGGGGGGTGGTAGATCTTCGGGGTGGCGTTCCAATGTTTTCTGTCACCCGTTCCAAAACACACACACACACACCCCACACATCCAGTTGCATCCAGTTGATTTATTCATGGCGTTCGGTTTAAATATTCACATTGTGGCGCTCCAGCGAGACTCCCGGTCTCTGGAGCGCCGTAGAGCGGCTCCGAGTCAAAGGGAGGAGAGACACCGCCGGGCCAGGGCGGGGTCATTATTGAATAAGTCGAATAATAACAATAATCACAACCAACGGAGTCCGTGGGGGGCAGGTGGTTGAAGTACTGTGCGGTGTGGGCTAGTATGTCAACAACAACAACGACGACAACAATACCAACAACAATGGAAAGGGAGGCTGAACGGTATTTCCAAAAGAGGTCACGCACAGATCAGGTTCGCCATCAGCGGGAGGAGGACGAGGTGGAGGAAGAGGAGGGGCGGTGACCTTCGTCCTTAGCGGGGCAGTCAGTGTTGTTAGCGTTAACATCATTACCCAAATGAAAAGCTCCTCCATCACCTTCCTCCCCTTCTCTGTTGTGTGAAACGCATTCCAGCCAGACCTCATTATCCCTCAAGGCTGGATTGGGGGGTGGGGAGGGGGGGGGGCATTGAATTCTTGCAAAGCAGCCCCCTCCCCACACACACACAGACACACACACACACACACACACACACACACACAGGCCATCTGCTCTAATAAATAGGCCTGTTGAAATCCCAGCATACCCTTGGAGCGCCGATGGGTTGACCTGAATATGCTCGCGGAAATCCTGGGAGCCCCTTTCGCACAATGACGTTTATTAAAGATTGTTTATACGGGGGTCTTTATTTATTTGTCCCCTCCTACGCGCTACACCAAAGGCTACTCAAACATTCCCTGATGTGACGTTGAATCGTTGCTAGTACGAAACATAAAGTTAAACTACTGATGTATTGGTTTGTGTTTGTGTTTGCGAGAGGTTTGTAGTACCTTGACTTTTACATGTAAGCAAGGGATACGCATTAAGTGAGGTTTTATGGAGACCGTGATATGATGAGTGGCACAGTTTTCTTCTAAGGATGAGTGTTTAAACAGGTTGGAAGGCAGCCAGCTCCTCCCTCCCAATTGGACCTTGAAGCATCCTTTATGTGGACCACATTTTTACTTTATTTTCAAAATAAAAGCGTTTCGTGTATCCTATTAAAAGCACCCCAACTCGATGGACTGAAACAAATAGTTTTGACAATATATATATTGTCAAAAACTATATTTAAAACAATATTTAAAGAAAAGTATTAGATAGAGTTAGATTTTTTTTATATTAAACTCAACCTGCTCCAACCAGATTATGAATAATTATACATAAATTGTGACCTAGATAAATGCAATGAACTAACGGTTTATCTTTTCTCACGAGACTTCTTTTAATTACACACCCCTACATAAGCTTTCAAGGCACTTAAGTTGTTTTCACAAAGTTTTTTTTTACCGTGAAGAGAAACGCTGTGACTACTACCACTAGTTCTCCAGAATAGTCGTCCACCCCCATTTCTCCAATTACTTTTCCACAAAGGGAACATTTAAGTCCTTTAAGGAGCCCAATGCCTTTAAAGCACAGAGTTGGGGAATCTCACTCCAAATCCGGAATAAAACCAGGAAGACATTTATCCCATCCCTTCCGTGCTGACAGGAACGCTCACACACACGCACACACACACACACACACACACACACACACACACACACACACACACACACACACACACACACACACACACACACACACACACACACACACACAGACAGACACACACAGCTCGAGAGTCAAGCTAATGGAATTCTGCCGAGCATGCTTCTCTCTGGAGTATTCCGATCGCGAGAAGATTGCACTATTGACCAAATGTCAGTTCCAGATCTACGCAATGATTAGATAAAAGGGGGTATACCAAATCGAAGATGAGGACTCTGTCAGTGACCGCCTACTGCAGCCGCTCCGATGATAAACCTCCGTGCATTCGGAAAAAACATGATTACATTGTCTGTTGTATAAACAAAGAAAGGCCACCCACTGATCGTTGGTTGACGTTGTGTGCTTTCGCTCGCTTTCTGTTCCCTTGTGTTGAAGCGAATATTTCGTTTAAGTTCACACATTATCAAACGCAGTGGGGAACCGAACAATTGGAAGTTAGCTATTCAAATTGCTGTATAGTTTCCGTATCATTCACACTGGTTTTTAGCTAGCTAACGTTGACGTTGGACAATGAGCAGCTGAGAGTTGTTTTTATACCACGATAAGCGGGACAGAATAACTCGGATAATCATACATCACTTTTTTTTTGTCTAGTACGGTTATAGCCATCGCCACTGTAAATTCTCCTGCCGCTGAAATCAGTTATTTGTCAAAAATTTTGTTGGAATGAAATGGATGTCCTGGAGAGAATAAAGTACCCTTAGAACATATTGAAGAGCTGAAAAATAAAAATACATTAAAAAAAGAAAGGGATACTTGAAGTAAACTTTTAAACCTAAAATATCTATCTCTGGTCAGTGGATGCCGTGGAATAAAATCCTTATTTGGGCAGGAGATGGATCTGCTATCTTACGGCACAAGGATGGACGCATAAAAGCAGAAGGCGAGTTTTACGTAATTCGAACTTCAGGGTGATAAGATCTCCATCGGCCAACGTTTGATTGTTAGAGGGATGACTAACACACACACCACACACACATAGACACACACACACACACACACACACACACACACACACACACACACACACACACACACACACACTTAACACAGGCACACACACACACTTAACACAGGCACACACACACACACACACATATACACATAGACACACACACACACATACAAACACATTCACACACACATACAAACACACACACACACACACACACACATACACACACCTACACATACATACAAAAACAGACAGACACACACACACACATATACACACACACAAACATACAATAACACGCACGCACACACACACACACGCACATACAAAAACACACACACACACACACACATACAAACACACTCTCTCACAAACACATGATACCCCAGAGGTACCCCAGAGGTTTTCAAGATGTGGGTCAGGTGGCTTTGTTTTGTTGTTCATTCAAAAACATGTCCTACAACCTTTGTCCGCTCTGGGCTACCGTATAAACATGGAGGTGCAACATGGCGGCTTCCTTCGAAGAGGACCCGCCCCCCAGGTACATAAAAAGGGCGATTCTAAGGTAAGGAATGCACAACAATTCTAGATTTCATGACATTATCCACAAATTAAAACATACTTATGAATATTACATTCCATTTCTGCCAAGTCCGTTACGTAAGATGTCAATAAATTGTACACACTGCATATTTAACATAATGGATGGAATATATAAACATGCCTTCGTCATTAGTGTGTTTGGAGACTGGAGTAGGGAAAAGAGTATCGATGAGCAATATTCCTTGTCCGCTAATAGAGAGATAACTCAAGTTATGTTTGTGTTTGTTTGTGCACCACAATACAAATCATATTCATTTTACTATTCATATCTCTGATCATCTGATACACTCATCCACCCAAATAGAGATCTCTCCCAAACCCTAAGAATAATTGTAACAAGTCAGGTCATGGTATTCAAAATCATAGCATTTAATGTATTTATCTTCAGGCTGTTTGAAAAAATTAAAAATAAGTAGGACATTCCTTATTT
>NW_027641652.1:15000-21067 GCF_949987615.1 Pollachius pollachius
ATTCCCATCAAGACCTTATAAGGCTCAACATGAAATCCCACGAAGTGACAATCGTGTCCCTCCATCTTAACAAGTTCCTCTACATATTCAATGTCTTTGTGCGTGTGTGATCCTCTGTGTGTGTCTGTGTGTGTGTGTGTGTGTGTGTGTGTATTCCTATGTCTGTGTGCCCATGTCTTTGTTTCCTGCGTTTCTGAACGAGAATTTTACACTTTCCAATACATGTGCACCTTAACCTCAAAACCTACCTTTTAAAAATTGCTTTCTCTACATTACTTCCTTCCCTCACTTTCCTCCTTTTAACTAATCCTTAACTGCCTATTTTATTTTTATTTTTTTTACAACATTCCCAGACATTCACCCGTTCACGCACACATTCACACACCAACGGCGCTGTTAGCAAGGCGACAGCCAGCTCGTCGGGAGCAGCCAGGGTGAGGCGTCTCGCTCAGGGACACCTCGACACTCAGCTAGGAGGAGCCGGGGATCGAACTAGCACCCTCGCGGTTACCAGCCAACCCGCTCTGCCTCCTGAGCTACTGCTACCCCTTAATGACGTGTATCTGATCTCACTTTGAGTCACGACGGATAAAAGCGTCTCCAAGCTAAAGAGCTAAACAGGCAGCCGGGAGATGTGTGGAGGGCCAGACTGGGAGAGCATCACTTCACCGCCGCACCACTTAGCGGCTGTGTCGTCTGCCAGGCCGGGGCCGTCGCGGGGGCGTTCGCTAACAAGCTAGCCCGATTAGCGCTGCTGAACCACTCATTAAAACAGGGCCAGACCTGAGCGATGTTAAGACGCCTGTGTTCACGTGTCAGCCACAACCTGTGCTGTTCCCCCACGACGAAACCACAACCCCTTTACACCGACCCGCCATCCTCCCACCAGCCCCCCCCCACACACACACACACACACACACACACACAGACACACACACACACGGAAACACACCAAGAAATGCACAACTTCCCATCTCCCACCCCTCCTGAAAAACGTTTCATTCCCAGCCTGCTTTCACTCGCAGGATGGAAGACCGAAAAAGCCGACGCGACTGAGGCGGTGTTGCCGAAAAAGAGCTCTATTTTTAACTGTTATTTTTAACAGCGCGACTGATATCAAACACCAGGTGCCGGCGTAGAGAGTGACATCGCCCCGGGGCCCCGCCATGGCATCAAGTGATTAGCCATCTTAATTAGCTGTCGTCCCGCCTCGCCCCGGCCCGACTCGGCATGATGGAAAGTTTTGAGGCTCAGAGGATCGATCGCGAGAAGAAGGGGGGGGAAAGAAAAGGGGGAGAAAGAGGAGGAAACGACAGTCGCAGTCCCCCGCCAGGTCTGGTACTGCTCCTTCTCCCTCCCTCCCTCCCTCCCTCCCTCCCGCGTCGACGACACTTCAGCTCGGAGGGGTTGGGGAACGCGGACGGCGTGTTAAGGGGCCGACACACCGCCCAGACTCAAACCAACCGCCAACCACCTTTATCCGACCACGCCGTTGCCTCTCGTCTGACCCGCTGGGCAGAAAAGTTGCATTGAAGCACACCGCGAAGACTACTGCCAACTACGCATCAGCGTGTACGTTCTGTGCTTGCGTGAGACGCAATAAGTCTCCTTAACATCGGGTGGCGCTAGTCTTGAAGCGCTAGTCCGCCCCTCCCACACACTGCGCTGATTCGCTACAGCCAATCAGGGGCTCAGATCCTCACCCGCCAACGCTCTCAGGCTTTGCATGTTGGATTGGACCAGTGCGGTTCTAAAGGCTTCCAACACAGCTGAACACACCGAACAGATTTGTTCCCGAACTCGTCCGAGTCTCTCCAAAAGTTTCAGATGGCCAATGGTTGGGCCAGTGGGTCCGTTTAGGGGTTGAAGGACAAAAGCAGCGGTTTTGTTGATGCTGACATATCCGGTGCGATCGTAGTATGAATGAGTTGCCTCTGCGTAGATTATCGTGGGAGTCGACACCTTGAAACGTCTGCCTGTGACGGAAGGGGTTTCATTGGATGACAAAGGATTAGGTTAGCCACTAGTTCCTCACAAGCGTCACAAACAGGCCGTTCGGTATAGAAAATTTGCACCTTGACCATGAATTCATTCTCAGAGCATGGATTTGCATTACAAGCTTTTCAGACGCCAAACTCTGGTTTGAGCAGGTTTTTGCAAGCATTGTGGCCTATGAATGCACCTTCCCGTGCGTTTGACTATGTCTGGCCATGTCCAGACCTCATGCTGGCTCACTGGCTTCTGGGTAGAGCTGTGGCCTCGTTGAGGTTTGTTGAATACGTGGCCATGAAGTTCAAATGATTTAAACCCTCAAATCAAACCCTAATGGCCGTGCAATAGGTACCTGCCATTGATTGTCTCTGGCCTTAAATCAAATCAAATTGGCTCTGAAACAGGGGCCTGGGGGGGGTGTTGATCAGCTGCTGGAGCGCGTGATGGACTGAAGATGGCGCTGTCTCCGGGGGCTTGAAGGGGGGGGGGGGGGGGGGGGGCATCCCTCGCACTGCCGTTCGCACGCATCGACAAATCCACGCACGGTGGTCACCTAACAACCTGGGCGTTGTCTTTTCTCACCGCAGCCACGGCCGACAGAGTTAGGTTACCCCCCCGCGTCGGCGGCTGTGTGATTACACATGTCAAACACGCAGACACCCATTTTCACTCCCTGCTCCCGGTCCTTAAATCAGCGACGGGCTGAGCTGTCTGCCTCGCTCTCTCGCTCTCTCTCTCTCTCTCGCCCGCTCGCTCGCTCACTGTGGCGGCAGCGGCGGCGGCGGCGGCGGCGGCGATGTCGTGCGGCGTGTGACCGCGCCTCAGCTGTGTCTCCCACCGGGGGGCCTCATTTGTAGGGCTCCCTCCGTGTGCGGTACTCTAAAAAAAGCAGGGACCACTTGCTTACATATGGCCATCAATTAGTTTGGCTGGCGGCTGGCAGGCTGGCAGCGGCCGCGGCGGGGAGACGTACTACCTCCGCCCGGTGACTGACCCAAAGGTGTTTATTTACCGTAGCCGGGGGGGAGGTTGCACTTGTTTGTTTTTTCCCCCCTGTTTCTTCTCGTTAGTGTCACTCACTGAGGACAAAATGGCCGCCTGATGATGATTATGACGATGATGATGAGGATGATGATGAGGATGATGAAGGCTGGGAGGTCTGGGAACGGTTTAGCCGCGTCGCCGGGAACCAGGAAGGCCGGCGACCGGAAGTGAGGCCTGGGGTTAGAGCGAAGGCCGAACCTCGGTCGGTAGCGTTGTTGGCGGCGCCATTTTGTGATGCGTCAGTTGGGTATTGACGTGCTCCGTAGAGGCCGGTTACTCCGCTGACGAGATAAGGAATAATTGGATTGAGATTGTCTTGTTGTTTTACATTAAATGTGTATATGATATCTTGTGTGAACATTGGCCAGGTCTTTTCGTCAAATCAAGAAGTTAAGTCCATCCTAACCCTTCTCTGTGAACAGCAGCTGGCTCAGTGATCGCTGTCCAATGAGGATAGATATACGTATTTCTGTTGAATATTCCAGACTTTGCGGTAAATGACACAAAATGAAAGGACGGAGAACAGCCGTGGACACTCTTACCATCTTCTGCATAGGTAATACGGCTCGGTATATTTCTGTGTTGGAGAAAAGACATCCACTTTTGACAAGCTATTTTCGCTGTCTTTTTGTCAGCGTCTAGGAGCGGGAAGCGATTATGGATAAAGATCTCGTGGAATGAAATACCCAAACAGGAACCCGAAAGGAAAAAAAAGAATCTACACAAGGAATTAAATTGCGCATTCATCCGTGTGTGTATGTTAAAATGGTAACAACAAAATAGAATATAAAAGGTCCTATTCTGAGCAGCACGATTTGACTGTCAACCAATGCGAAGCCCCCGCAATCAGGGATTGTCGGCAAGAGATTAAAAGATATTTTCCTCTTCAGGCGAAGTAAATTGGTTTTGGATTAAGGCTGATTGATTGCCGCTGAGGTATACGGCAGTGTGTTTGAAATGCTGGCTTCTGAACACAAGTAATTTCAGACCGAGCTACTCAAGGAAATCGCGCCGGATGGAATCGATAGATATTATGTGGCAGTTAACATCGCTGCTTGGCTCAAGGTTATCATTAAAGGCTCGGAGGAATATTATTCAAAGACTCGTCTTACAGAGTTGAATGAAGTGATGGGTTGGTGTGTTTCTTTGCACGTGCGCTTTTGTGTCTTTGTGGGTGTGTGTGTGTGTGTGTGTGTGTTAGTATGCGTGTGTGCGTGCGTGCGTGCGTTCGTAAATGCATCCAAACGTGAATGTCTGTTTGAGATAAGGTCAGAAAATCTCTGCTGTTCAGATGCATTTTAGCAAAGGAATATATTTACGTGAAAGCTGCGTTAGGGCTTTTTTTAAACGCACATACATCTAACGTTCTCAGTAGAGCTCATATACATGGACTGCTAATATACGGTACAAGAAATACATAGTTTTTTTTGTGTCTTTGTTTGCAGATCAATTCTGGGGGGCAACAACCTGCATTGATTGTCATTGAATCTACCACAAAAGCTGCTTTCAAACGCTTTCCTCTCAACAACACATTTGTTCACCTTCTCATTGTCTTTCAGCCAGCCGGCAAAAACATAAATGTGTTGACAGTGTAGGCTGCGAGAATCGCTAAATTCAATCTGAATAATTGCATGCCGCATATAGATACTCTACCTGTGCAATTCACTTTGGGTGTCATTTTAGCTCGGAGATACAATTGCACGTATTACTCAACAGACAGAACAGAGAGAGCTGTGCTTTATTGTGCTGTTTACAATGATTTCTGTTCGACTCCTCTGAGATTCCTTTGAACTGTTTGTGTCTGCTTTTACAGCTGATGTTTTTCGCAAGCTTTGATCGGACAAAGCTAATCAGGAAATTGATTTCTTTACCTTTTAGAAAAATGGGCACATAGACATATTTTAAATACTTTTCAAGTATTTTTCTGTTAAACCCCTACAAAACAATATTTAATTGAATGTTACTTTTACTCTCGTAGCATTGATATTTTAAAGGTTGATAAAAAATGAGAGAGAGAGAGTGAGAGAGAGAGAGAGAGAGAGAGAGAGAGAGAGAGAAAGAGAGAGAGAGAGAGACAGACAGACAGACAGACAGACAGACAGAGAGAGAGACAGACAAAGAGAGACAGACAGAGAGAGAGAAGGGGACTGCGAGAGACATTGTCAACTTGTTAATTCATAACAGTGAATGAGTGAATCCCAAATAGCTTCTCAATTTCCACTGAGATGATTCACCGGGAATCTGGGTACTGCATCCAGTCTCGAGACGGGCCAACTTTTCCTCACATCCGAATAAGACAAATGACCTGAGCTCCAACGAGTGGTGGCTGCAGAGAAAAGAAAGGGGCTGAGGCCACTGGCTCTTCCCAGGCCTGATTTATTGGCTGTGACCACAGAAAAGGCTCAGTTTGTGGTTCCGGCGTTGCCTTCTAGCCCCAATCGTCAATCAAGGAGATACCAGTCTTGTATTTACTGTATCCACTAGCCTTCTTTAAACCTCATGGTGTTACGAACTGACAGCCAAACCTGGCCGTGGCGACTTTTCAGTCAAAGCCTCACAGACGAAGCTCTGTAAGACGAATGACCTCTTAACGATGGCTGTGTTCGACAGCGGTTTGTAGATTCACCCGGGGTCGCCATTTTGATGGTCTCCCCCTAACATCTCCCGTTTCTTTAGTCGGTGTGTCTCCTAAAGAACTCAACCGGAGAAAAACATCCATGCACCTTAAAGACAGTTAGTGTACAGAACAGAGATACTCCTGGAGATGACCGTGATCTTTGCTTCTGCCTTGTTTTGCCATATTCACACTAGATCTTCATCTTCAAATCCCGCCTAAATACGAATTTATTCTCTTGCATTTAACTCCATATAAATTGTATTACTGTCTAGTTTGTCCTTTTTAGTGCTTTTAATTGTTTATATATGTTTTTTGTTTTAGAACTAGATAGTTGAATTGTACAGCACTTTGGTCAACTGGTGTTGTTTTGAAAGGGCTCTTAAATAAAGTTGAACCTGAACTTGAATTGAAGAG
>NW_027641651.1:10000-15000 GCF_949987615.1 Pollachius pollachius
TAGGGGGAAGCTGGAAACACACACACCAGAGCTGAGCCTCCTTTTCCTGGGTAGAAATAGAGGTATTTTGTGTGTGGGGACTATAGGGGGAAGCTGGAAACACACACACCAGTGCTGAGCCTCCTATTCCTGGGTAGAGATAGAGGTGTTGTGTGTGTGTGTGGGCCTATAGGGGGAAGCTGGAAACACACACACCAGAGCTGAGCCTCCTTTTCCTGGGTAGAAATAGAGGTATTTTGTGTGTGGGGACTATAGGGGGAAGCTGGAAACACACACACACACACACACACACACCAGTGCTGAGCCTCCTATTCCTGGGTAGAGACAGAGGACTTGTGTGTTTGGGCCTATAGGGGGAAGCTGGAAACACTCATCCCAGAGCTGAGCCTCCTATTCCTGGGTAGAGATAGAGGTGTTGTGTGTGTGTGGGGGGGCCTATAGGGGGAAGCTGGAAACACACACACCAGAGCTGAGCCTCCTTTTCCTGGGTAGAAATAGAGGTATTTTGTCTGTGGGGACTATAGGGGGAAGCTGGAAACACACACACCAGAGCTGAGCCTCCTTTTCCTGGGTAGAGATAGAGGTGTTGTGTGTGTGTGTGGGGGGGCCTATAGGGGGAAGCTGGAAACACACACACCAGAGCTGAGCCTCCTATTCCTGGGTAGAGATAGAGGTGTTGTGTGTGTGTGGGGGGGCCTATAGGGGGAAGCTGGAAACACACACACCAGAGCTGAGCCTCCTTTTCCTGGGTAGAAATAGAGGTATTTTGTGTGTGGGGACTATAGGGGGAAGCTGGAAACACACACACACAGCAGTGCTGAGCCTCCTATTCCTGGGTAGAGACAGAGGACTTGTGTGTTTGGGCCTATAGGGGGAAGCTGGAAACACTCATCCCAGAGCTGAGCCTCCTATTCCTGGGTAGAGATAGAGGTGTTGTGTGTGTGTGGGGGGGCCTATAGGGGGAAGCTGGAAACACACACACCAGAGCTGAGCCTCCTTTTCCTGGGTAGAAATAGAGGTATTTTGTCTGTGGGGACTATAGGGGGAAGCTGGAAACACACACACCAGAGCTGAGCCTCCTTTTCCTGGGTAGAAATAGAGGTATTTTGTGTGTGGGGACTATAGGGGGAAGCTGGAAACACACACACCAGTGCTGAGCCTCCTATTCCTGGGTAGAGATAGAGGTGTTGTGTGTGTGTGGGCCTATAGGGGGAAGCTGGAAACACACACACCAGAGCTGAGCCTCCTATTCCTGGGTAGAGATAGAGGTCATATGTGTGTGTGTGTGTGTGTGTGTGTGTGTGTGTGTGTGTGTGTGTGTGTGTGTGTGTGTGTGTGTGTGTGTGTGTGTGTGTGTGTGTGTGTGTGTGTGTGTGTGTGTGTGTGGGCTCCCATGGCAAGGGAGGGACAGAGAGCATGTGGGATTGGTGCTGAGACCTGATTTCTTATTGTTATTCCTCTTATTCTTATTGTTATTCTTCTTTGTATTGTTACTCTTATTGTTATTCTTCTTATTCTTATTCTTATTATTATTCTTCTTATTATTATTATTATTCTTCTTATTATTCTTCTTATTATTATTATTCTTATTATTATTCTTATTCTTATTATTAACTATTATTATTATTATAAATTGTTAAACAAGAAATTTCACAGTCCGCTCACTGTGGATTCCTTGGCTTCGTTTGAAAAACCAAGCGTTTTTTTTCTAAGTCATTTTTCTGCTAGACTCCCATGGGTTCGTTTTAGACTACCAGGGATGGTAATATAGGGTTAGCAGGGGTCTCGAAAATAAGAAATTTCACAGTCCGCTCACTGTGGATTTATGGGCTTCGCCTGGTACCGTTTTGTGGGCCTGTTTTGCAGGACAGTGGTCGTTTGACATATAAGAAAGGTGGCCCCTGGTCTGGAAGTCTTCCTGAGGCTCCAGAGGAGCGGGACCACGTGGCGTCTAAGGCCGAAACGGGTCCCCTACTCGGCCTAAGTGGGGCAGTTGGTGGCCCCCTGTCTGGAGGTCTTCCTGATGCTCCAGAGGAGCGGGACCACGCAGAGTCTGAGGCCGACACGGGTCCCCTACTCGGCCCAAGTGGTGCAGTTGGTGGTCCACGGTCTGGAGGTCTTCCTGAGGCTCCAGAGGAGCGGGACCACTTGCCGTCTAAGTCCGAAACGGGTCCCCCATTCGGCCTAAGTGGTGCAGTTGTCGGCCCCCTGTCTGGGGGTCTTCCTGAGGCTCCAGAGGAGCGGGACCACTCAGAGTCTGAGGCCGAAACGGGTCCCCTTCTCGGCCAAAGTGGGGCAGTTAGTGGCCCCCTGTCTGGAGGTCTTCCTGAGGCTCCAGAGCAGCGGGTCCACTCAGAGTCTGAGGCCGAAACGGGTCCCCTACTCGGCCCGAGTGGTGCAGTTGGTGGTCCATGGTCTGGAGGTCTTCCTGAGGCTCCAGAGGAGCGGGACCACTTGCCGTCTAAGTCCGAAACGGGTCCCCCATTCGGCCTAAGTGGTGCAGTTGTCGGCCCCCTGTCTGGGGGTCTTCCTGAGGCTCCAGAGGAGCGGGACCACTCAGAGTCTGAGGCCGAAACGGGTCCCCTTCTCGGCCAAAGTGGGGCAGTTAGTGGCCCCCTGTCTGGAGGTCTTCCTGAGGCTCCAGAGCAGCGGGTCCACTCAGAGTCTGAGGCCGAAACGGGTCCCCTTCTCGGCCTAAGTGGGGCAGTTGGTGGCCCCAGGTCTGGAGGTCTTCCTGCGGCTCCAGAGGAGCGGGACCACGCAGAGTCTGAGGCCGAAACGGGTCCCCTACTCGGCCTAAGTGGTGCAGTTGGTGGCCCCCTGTCTGGGGGTCTTCCTGAGGCTCCAGAGGAGCGGGACCACTCAGAGTCTGAGGCCGAAACGGTTCCCCTTCTCGGCCTAAGTGGGGCAGTTAGTGGCCCCCTGTCTGGAGGTCTTCCTGAGGCTCCAGAGCAGCGGGTCCACTCAGAGTCTGAGGCCGAAACGGGTCCCCTACTCGGCCTAAGTGGGGCAGTTGGTGGCCCCAGGTCTGGAGGTCTTCCTGCGGCTCCAGAGGAGCGGGACCACGCAGAGTCTGAGGCCGAAACGGGTCCCCTACTCGGCCTAAGTGGGGCAGTTGGTGGCCCCCTGTCTGGAGGTCTTCCTGATGCTCCAGAGGAGCGGGACCACGCAGAGTCTGAGGCCGAAACGGGTCCCCTACTCGGCCTAAGTGGGGCAGTTGGTGGCCCCCTGTCTGGAGGTCTTCCTGATGCTCCAGAGGAGCGGGACCACTCCGAGTCTGAGGCCGAAACGGGTCCCCTATTCGGCCTAAGTGGTGCAGTTGGTGGCCCCCTGTCTGGAGGTCTTCCTGATGCTCCAGAGGAGCGGGACCACGCAGAGTCTGAGGCCGAAACGGGTCCCCTACTCGGCCTAAGTGGGGCAGTTGGTGGCCCCCTGTCTGGAGGTCTTCCTGATGCTCCAGAGGAGCGGGACCACGCAGAGTCTGAGGCCGAAACGGGTCCCCTACTCGGCCTAAGTGGGGCAGTTGGTGGCCCCCTGTCTGGAGGTCTTCCTGATGCTCCAGAGGAGCGGGACCACTCCGAGTCTGAGGCCGAAACGGGTCCCCTATTCGGCCTAAGTGGTGCAGTTGGTGGCCCCCTGTCTGGAGGTCTTCCTGATGCTCCAGAGGAGCGGGACCACGCAGAGTCTGAGGCCGAAACGGGTCCCCTACTCGGCCTAAGTGGGGCAGTTGGTGGCCCCCTGTCTGGAGGTCTTCCTGATGCTCCAGAGGAGCGGGACCACGCAGAGTCTGAGTCCGAAACGGGTCCCCTATTCGGCCTAAGTGGTGCAGTTGGTGGGCCCCTGTCTGGAGGTCTTCCTGAGGCTCCAGAGCAGCGGGTCCACTCAGAGTCTGAGTCCGAAATGGGTCCCCTACTCGGACTGAGTTGTGCAGTGAGTCGGTGTGAGCCTGGAGGAATGAAAATCCAAGCGTTATTTTTCTAAGTTCTTTTTTTGCTAGACTCCCATGGGTTCGTTTTAGACTACCATGGGTTGTGTTTAGAATCCCATGGGTTCATTTTAGACTCCCATGGGTTCGTTTTAGACTACCAGGGATGGTGATATATACCAGGGGTGTCGAAAATAAGAAGTTTCACAGTCCGCTCACTGTGGATTCATGGGCTTCGCCTGATACCGTTTTGTGGGCCTGTTTTGCAGGACAGTGGTTGTTTGGCATATAGGAAAGGTGGCCCCTGGCCCTGGAGGTCTTCCTGAGGCTCCAGAGGAGCGGGACCACGTGGCGTCTAAGGCCGAAAGGTGTCCCCTGGTCGGACTGAGTGGTGCCGTTGGTGGCCCCCGGTCTGGAGGTCTTCCTGAGGCTCCAGAGGAGCGGGACCACGTGGCGTCTAAGGCCGAAACGGGTCCCCTACTCGGCCCAAGTGGTGCAGTTGGTGGCCCCTGGTCTGGGGGTCTCTAGAACCATCCAGGGGTGCGGGACCACTTGGCGTCTAAGTCCGAAACGGGTCCCCTACTCGGCCCATGTGGTGCAGTTAGTGGGCCCCCTGTCTGGAGGTCTTCCTGAGGCTCCAGAGGAGCGGGTCCACTCAGAGTCTGAGGCCGAAACAGGTCCCCCATTCGGCCTAAGTGGTGCAGTTGGTGGCCCCCTGTCTGGAGGTCTTCCTGAGGCTCCAGAGGAGAGGGACCACTCAGAGTCTGAGGCCGAAACGGGTCCCCTACTCGGCCTAAGTGGTGCAGTTGGTGGCCCCCTGTCTGGGGGTCTTGGTGAGGCTCCAGAGGAGCGGGTCCACTCAGAGTCTGAGGCCGAAACGGGTCCCCTACTCGGACAGAGTGGTGCAGTTGGTGGCCCCCTGTCTGGGGGTCTTGGTGAGGCTCCAGAGGAGCGGGTCCACTCAGAGTCTGAGGCCGAAACGGGTCCCCTACTCGGACAGAGTGGTGCAGTTGGTGGCCCCCTGTCTGAGGTCTTCCTGAGGCTCCAGAGGAGCGGGACCACTCAGTGTCTGAGG
>NW_027641651.1:25000-32500 GCF_949987615.1 Pollachius pollachius
GTGTGTGTGTGTGTGTGTGGGTATGGGTCTACAGGGGGAGATGGAAACACTTATCCCAGAGCTGGGCCTCCAATTCCTGGGTAGGGATAGAGTGAGTGTGGGCCTATGGGGGGAAGCTGTAAACACACATCCCCGAGTTGAGGCTCCTGTTCCTGGGTAGGGATGGAGTGTGTGTGTGTGTGTGTGTGTGTGTGTGTGTGTGTGTGTGTGTGTGTGTGTGTGTGTGTGTGTGTGTGTGTGTGTGTGTGTGTGTGTGTGTGTGTGTGTGGTATGGGTCTACAGGGGGAGATGGAAACACTTATCCCAGAGCTGGGCCTCCAATTCCTGGGTAGGGATAGAGTGAGTGTGGGCCTATGGGGGGAAGCTGGAAACACACATCCCCGAGTTGAGGCTCCTGTTCCTGGGTAGGGATGGAGTGTGTGTGTGTGTGTGTGTGTGTGTGTGTGTGTGTGTGTGTGTGTGTGTGTGTGTGTGTGTGTGTGTGTGTGTGTGTGTGTGTGTGTGTGTGTGTGTGTGTGTGTGTGTGTGTGTGTGGTATGGGTCTACAGGGGGAGATGGAAACACTTATCCCAGAGCTGGGCCTCCAATTCCTGGGTAGGGATAGAGTGAGTGTGGGCCTATGGGGGGAAGCTGGAAACACACATCCCCGAGTTGAGGCTCCTATTCCTGGGTAGGGATGGAGGTATTTTGTGTGTGGGGACTATAGGGGGAAGCTGGAAACACACACACACACCAGTGCTGAGCCTCCTATTCCTGGGTAGAGACAGAGGACTTGTGTGTTTGGGCCCATAGGGGGAAGCTGGAAACACTCATCCCAGAGCTGAGCCTCCTATTCCTGGGTAGAGATAGGGGTGTTGTGTGTGTGTGGGGGGGCCTATAGGGGGAAGCTGGAAACACACACACCAGAGCTGAGCCTCCTTTTCCTGGGTAGAAATAGAGGTATTTTGTGTGTGGGGACTATAGGGGGAAGCTGGAAACACACACACACACCAGTGCTGAGCCTCCTATTCCTGGGTAGAGACAGAGGACTTGTGTGTTTGGGCCTATAGGGGGAAGCTGGAAACACTCCTCCCAGAGCTGAGCCTCCTATTCCTGGGTAGAGATAGAGGTGTTGTGTGTGTGGGGGGGGGCCTATAGGGGGAAGCTGGAAACACACACACCAGAGCTGAGCCTCCTTTTCCTGGGTAGAAATAGAGGTATTTTGTGTGTGGGGACTATAGGGGGAAGCTGGAAACACACACACCAGAGCTGAGCCTCCTTTTCCTGGGTAGAAATAGAGGTATTTTGTGTGTGGGGACTATAGGGGGAAGCTGGAAACACACACACACCAGTGCTGAGCCTCCTATTCCTGGGTAGAGACAGAGGACTTGTGTGTTTGGGCCCATAGGGGGAAGCTGGAAACACTCATCCCAGAGCTGAGCCTCCTATTCCTGGGTAGAGATAGAGGTGTTGTGTGTGTGTGTGTGTGGGGGCCTATAGGGGGAAGCTGGAAACACACACACCAGAGCTGAGCCTCCTTTTCCTGGGTAGAAATAGAGGTATTTTGTGTGTGGGGACTATAGGGGGAAGCTGGAAACACACACAACAGTGCTGAGCCTCCTATTCCTGGGTAGAGACAGAGGACTTGTGTGTGTGTGGGCCTATAGGGGGAAGCTGGAAACACTCATCCCAGAGCTGAGCCTCCTATTCCTGGGTAGAGATAGAGGTGTTGTGTGTGTGGGGGCCTGTAGGGGGAAGCTGGAAACACACACACCAGAGCTGAGCCTCCTATTCCTGGGTAGAGATAGAGGTGTTGTGTGTGTGTGTGTGTGTGTGTGTGTGTGTGTGTGTGTGTGTGTGTGTGTGTGTGTGTGTGTGTGTGTGTGTGTGTGTGTGTGTGTGTGTGTGGGCTCCCATGGCAAGGGAGGGACAGAGAGCATGTGGGATTGGTGCTGAGACCTGATTTCTTATTGTTATTCCTCTTATTCTTATTGTTATTCTTCTTTGTATTGTTACTCTTATTGTTATTCTTCTTATTCTTATTCTTATTATTATTCTTATTATTATTATTATTATTATTATTCTTATTATTATTATTCTTATTATTATTCTAATTATTATTCTTATTATTAACTATTATTATTATTATAAATTGTTAAACAAGAAATTTCACAGTCCGCTCACTGTGGATTCCTTGGCTTCGTTTGAAAAACCAAGCGTTTTTTTTCTAAGTCATTTTTCTGCTAGACTCCCATGGGTTCGTTTTAGACTACCAGGGATGGTAATATAGGGTTAGCAGGGGTCTCGAAAATAAGAAATTTCACAGTCCGCTCACTGTGAATTTATGGGCTTCGCCTGGTACCGTTTTGTGGGCCTGTTTTGCAGGACAGTGGTCGTTTGACATATAAGAAAGGTGGCCCCTGGTCTGGAAGTCTTCCTGAGGCTCCAGAGGAGCGGGACCCCGTGGCGTCTAAGGCCGATTCGGGTCCCCTGGTCGGACTGAGTGGTGCCGTTGGTGACCCCCGGTCTGGAGGTCTTCCTGAGGCTCCAGAGGAGCAGGACCACGTGGCGTCTAAGGCCGAAACGGGTCCCCTGGTCGGACTGAGTGGTGCCGTTGGTGACCCCCGGTCTGGAGGTCTTCCTGAGGCTCCAGAGGAGCAGGACCACGTGGCGTCTAAGGCCGAAACGGGTCCCCTGGTCGGACTGAGTGGTGCAGTTGGTGGTCCACGGTCTGGAGGTCTTCCTGAGGCTCCAGAGGAGCGGGACCACGTGGCGTCTAAGGCCGACACGGGTCCCCTACTCGGCCCGAGTGGTGCAGTTGGTGGTCCACGGTCTGGAGGTCTTCCTGAGGCTCCAGAGGAGCGGGACCACGTGGCGTCTAAGGCCGAAACGGGTCCCCTACTCGGCCCGAGTGGTGCAGTTGGTGGTCCACGGTCTGGAGGTCTTCCTGAGGCTCCAGAGGAGCGGGACCACGTGGCGTCTAAGGCCGAAACGGGTCCCCTACTCGGCCCGAGTGGTGCAGTTGGTGGTCCACGGTCTGGAGGTCTTCCTGAGGCTCCAGAGGAGCGGGACCACTTGCCGTCTAAGTCCGAAACGGGTCCCCCATTCGGCCTAAGTGGTGCAGTTGTCGGCCCCCTGTCTGGGGGTCTTCCTGAGGCTCCAGAGGAGCGGGACCACTCAGAGTCTGAGGCCGAAACGGGTCCCCTTCTCGGCCAAAGTGGGGCAGTTAGTGGCCCCCTGTCTGGAGGTCTTCCTGAGGCTCCAGAGCAGCGGGTCCACTCAGAGTCTGAGGCCGAAACGGGTCCCCTTCTCGGCCTAAGTGGGGCAGTTGGTGGCCCCAGGTCTGGAGGTCTTCCTGCGGCTCCAGAGGAGCGGGACCACGCAGAGTCTGAGGCCGAAACGGGTCCCCTACTCGGCCTAAGTGGTGCAGTTGGTGGCCCCCTGTCTGGGGGTCTTCCTGAGGCTCCAGAGGAGCGGGACCACTCAGAGTCTGAGGCCGAAACGGGTCCCCTTCTCGGCCTAAGTGGGGCAGTTAGTTGCCCCCTGTCTGGAGGTCTTCCTGAGGCTCCAGAGCAGCGGGTCCACTCAGAGTCTGAGGCCGAAACGGGTCCCCTTCTCGGCCTAAGTGGGGCAGTTGGTGGCCCCAGGTCTGGAGGTCTTCCTGCGGCTCCAGAGGAGCGGGACCACGCAGAGTCTGAGGCCGAAACGGGTCCCTTACTCGGCCTAAGTGGGGCAGTGGGTGGCCCCCTGTCTGGAGGTCTTCCTGATGCTCCAGAGGAGCGGGACCACGCAGAGTCTGAGGCCGAAACGGGTCCCCTACTCGGCCTAAGTGGGGCAGTTGGTGGCCCCCTGTCTGGAGGTCTTCCTGATGCTCCAGAGGAGCGGGACCACTCCGAGTCTGAGTCCGAAACGGGTCCCCTATTCGGCCTAAGTGGTGCAGTTGGTGGCCCCCTGTCTGGAGGTCTTCCTGAGGCTCCAGAGCAGCGGGTCCACTCAGAGTCTTTGGCCGAAACGGGTCCCCTTCTCGGCCTAAGTGGGGCAGTTGGTGGGCCCCAGGTCTGGAGGTCTTCCTGAGGCTCCAGAGGAGCGGGACCACGCAGAGTCTGAGGCCGAAACGGGTCCCCTATTCGGCCTAAGTGGGGCAGTCGGTGGCCCCCTGTCTGGGGGTCTTCCTGCAGCTCCAGAGGAGCGGGACCACGCAGAGTCTGAGTCCGAAACGGGTCCCCTATTCGGCCTAAGTGGTGCAGTTGGTGGCCCCCTGTCTGGAGGTCTTCCTGAGGCTCCAGAGCAGCGGGTCCACTCAGAGTCTGAGTCCGATATGGGTCCCCTACTCGGACTGAGTTGTGCAGTGAGTCGGTGTGAGCCTGGAGGAATGAAAATCCAAGCGTTATTTTTCTAAGTTCTTTTTTTGCTAGACTCCCATGGGTTCGTTTTAGACTACCATGGGTTGTGTTTAGAATCCCATGGGTTCATTTTAGACTCCCATGGGTTCGTTTTAGACTACCAGGGATGGTAATATATACCAGGGGTGTCGAAAATAAGAAGTTTCACAGTCCGCTCACTGTGGATTTATGGGCTTCGCCTGATACCGTTTTGTGGGCCTGTTTTGCAGGACAGTGGTTGTTTGGCATATAGGAAAGGTGGCCCCTGGCCCTGGAGGTCTTCCTGAGGCTCCAGAGGAGCGGGACCACGTGGCGTCTAAGGCCGAAAGGTGTCCCCTGGTCGGACTGAGTGGTGCCGTTGGTGGCCCCCGGTCTGGAGGTCTTCCTGAGGCTCCAGAGGAGCGGGACCACGTGGCGTCTAAGGCCGAAACGGGTCCCCTACTCGGCCCAAGTGGTGCAGTTGGTGGCCCCTGGTCTGGGGGTCTCTAGAACCATCCAGGGGTGCGGGACCACTTGGCGTCTAAGTCCGAAACGGGTCCCCTACTCGGCCCATGTGGTGCAGTTAGTGGGCCCCCTGTCTGGAGGTCTTCCTGAGGCTCCAGAGGAGCGGGTCCACTCAGAGTCTGAGGCCGAAACGGGTCCCCTACTCGGCCTGAGTGGTGCAGTTGGTGGCCCCCTGTCTGGAGGTCTTCTTGAGGCTCCAGAGGAGCGGGTCCACTCAGAGTCTGAGGCCGAAACGGGTCCCCTACTCGGCCTAAGTGGTGCAGTTGGTGGCCCCCTGTCTGGGGGTCTTGGTGAGGCTCCAGAGGAGCGGGTCCACTCAGAGTCTGAGGCCGAAACGGGTCCCCTACTCGGCCTAAGTGGTGCAGTAAGCGGGCCCCCTGTCTGGAGGTCTTCCTGAGGCTCCAGAGGAGCGGGACCACTCAGTGTCTGAGGCCGAAACGGGTCCCCTACTCGGCCTGAGTGGTGCAGTTGGTGGCCCCCTGTCTGGAGGTCTTCTTGAGGCTCCAGAGGAGCGGGTCCACTCAGAGTCTGAGGCCGAAACGGGTCCCCTACTCGGCCTAAGTGGTGCAGTTGGTGGCCCCCTGTCTGGGGGTCTTGGTGAGGCTCCAGAGGAGCGGGTCCACTCAGAGTCTGAGGCCGAAACGGGTCCCCTACTCGGCCTAAGTGGTGCAGTAAGCGGGCCCCCTGTCTGGAGGTCTTCCTGAGGCTCCAGAGGAGCGGGACCACTCAGTGTCTGAGGCCGAAACGGGTCCCCTACTCGGCCTGAGTGGTGCAGTTGGTGGCCCCCTGTCTGGAGGTCTTCTTGAGGCTCCAGAGGAGCGGGTCCACTCAGAGTCTGAGGCCGAAACGGGTCCCCTACTCGGCCTAAGTGGTGCAGTTAGTGGGCCCCCTGTCTGGAGGTCTTCCTGAGGCTCCAGAGGAGCGGGACCACTCAGAGTCTGAGGCCGAAACGGGTCCCCCATTCGGCCTAAGTGGTGCAGTTGGTGGCCCCCTGTCTGGAGGTCTTCCTGAGGCTCCAGAGGAGAGGGACCACTCAGAGTCTGAGGCCGAAACGGGTCCCCTACTCGGCCTAAGTGGTGCAGTTGGTGGCCCCCTGTCTGGAGGTCTTCCTGAGGCTCCAGAGGAGCGGGTCCACTCAGAGTCTGAGGCCGAAACGGGTCCCCTACTCGGCCTAAGTGGTGCAGTTAGTGGGCCCCCTGTCTGGAGGTCTTCCTGAGGCTCCAGAGGAGTGGGTCCACTCAGAGTCTGAGGCCGAAACGGGTCCCCTACTCGGCCTAAGTGGTGGAGTTAGTGGGCCCCCTGTCTGGAGGTCTTCCTGAGGCTCCAGAGGAGCGGGTCCACTCAGAGTCTGAGGCCGAAACGGGTCCCCTACTCGGACTGAATGGTGCAGTTGGTGGCCCCCTGTCTGGAGGTCTTCCTGAGGCCCCAGAGGAGCGGGTCCACTCAGAGTCTGAGGCCGAAACGGGTCCCCTACTCGGCCTAAGTGGTGCAGTTAGTGGGCCCCCTGTCTGGAGGTCTTGGTGAGGCTCCAGAGGAGCGGGACCACTCAGAGTCTGAGGCCGGAACGGTTCCCCTACTCGGCCTGAGTGGTGCAGTTAGTGGGTCCCCTGTCTGGAGGTCTTCCTGAGGCTCCAGAGGAGCGGGACCACTCAGAGTCTGAGGCCGAAACGGGTCCCCTACTCGGCCTGAGTGGTGCAGTTAGTGGGCCCCCTGTCTGGAGGTCTTCCTGAGGCTCCAGAGGAGCGGGACCACTCAGAGTCTGAGGCCGAAACGGGTCCCCTACTCGGCCTAAGTGGTGCAGTTAGTGGGCCCCCTGTCTGGAGGTCTTCCTGAGGCTCCAGAGGAGCGGGACCACTCAGAGTCTGAGGCCGAAACGGGTCCCCCATTCGGCCAAAGTGGTGCAGTTGGTGGCCCCCTGTCTGGAGGTCTTCCTGAGGCTCCAGAGTAGAGGGACCACTCAGAGTCTGAGTCCGAAACGGGTCCCCTACTCGGACTGGGTGGTGCAGTGAGTCGGTGTGAGCCTGGAGGAATGAAAATCCAAGCGTTATTTTTCTAAGTTCTTTTTTTGCTAGACTCCCATGGGTTCGTTTTAGACTACCATGGGTTGTGTTTAGAATCCCATGGGTTCATTTTAGACTCCCATGGGTTCGTTTTAGACTACCAGGGATGGTAATATATACCAGGGGTGTCGAAAATAAGAAGTTTCACAGTCCGCTCACTGTGGATTTATGGGCTTCGCCTGATACCGTTTTGTGGGCCTGTTTTGAAGGACATACCCCCATCCTAGTATAGGTCGGAGACAGTAGGTGCACAGTCAATAGGTGACTGCTGGTGCCCCGTCCCTTCAGCCCACGGACCCAAGCGGTCCGGCATGTTGGCGAGCGTCCGACGGAAATGGTCTAAGCGGCACACCTCAGTGAGGGCCCCAGTGTGGCTTTCGTTCCACACGAAGGGTGCCTCACAACGTGTGCCCGAATCCAGTGCTCCTGCCTTTTGGTGGGTGTGCTAGACGACGCGAGTAGCCGAGTAGCCCCGTCTGTCCTAGGTGTCCTGCGAGGGCGGGCCGTGGTTACGGAGAGGTCGGCCTCATACGGGTGTCCGACTTTACATCCTTGGATGTTCTCCTTACGGCCAC
>NW_027641651.1:42500-48308 GCF_949987615.1 Pollachius pollachius
CGGGACCACGTGGCGTCTAAGGCCGAAACGGGTCCCCTACTCGGCCCGAGTGGTGCAGTTGGTGGTCCACGGTCTGGAGGTCTTCCTGAGGCTCCAGAGGAGCGGGACCACGTGGCGTCTAAGGCCGAAACGGGTCCCCTACTCGGCCCGAGTGGTGCAGTTGGTGGTCCACGGTCTGGAGGTCTTCCTGAGGCTCCAGAGGAGCGGGACCACTTGCCGTCTAAGTCCGAAACGGGTCCCCCATTCGGCCTAAGTGGTGCAGTTGTCGGCCCCCTGTCTGGGGGTCTTCCTGAGGCTCCAGAGGAGCGGGACCACTCAGAGTCTGAGGCCGAAACGGGTCCCCTTCTCGGCCAAAGTGGGGCAGTTAGTGGCCCCCTGTCTGGAGGTCTTCCTGAGGCTCCAGAGCAGCGGGTCCACTCAGAGTCTGAGGCCGAAACGGGTCCCCTTCTCGGCCTAAGTGGGGCAGTTGGTGGCCCCAGGTCTGGAGGTCTTCCTGCGGCTCCAGAGGAGCGGGACCACGCAGAGTCTGAGGCCGAAACGGGTCCCCTACTCGGCCTAAGTGGTGCAGTTGGTGGCCCCCTGTCTGGGGGTCTTCCTGAGGCTCCAGAGGAGCGGGACCACTCAGAGTCTGAGGCCGAAACGGGTCCCCTTCTCGGCCTAAGTGGGGCAGTTAGTTGCCCCCTGTCTGGAGGTCTTCCTGAGGCTCCAGAGCAGCGGGTCCACTCAGAGTCTGAGGCCGAAACGGGTCCCCTTCTCGGCCTAAGTGGGGCAGTTGGTGGCCCCAGGTCTGGAGGTCTTCCTGCGGCTCCAGAGGAGCGGGACCACGCAGAGTCTGAGGCCGAAACGGGTCCCTTACTCGGCCTAAGTGGGGCAGTGGGTGGCCCCCTGTCTGGAGGTCTTCCTGATGCTCCAGAGGAGCGGGACCACGCAGAGTCTGAGGCCGAAACGGGTCCCCTACTCGGCCTAAGTGGGGCAGTTGGTGGCCCCCTGTCTGGAGGTCTTCCTGATGCTCCAGAGGAGCGGGACCACTCCGAGTCTGAGTCCGAAACGGGTCCCCTATTCGGCCTAAGTGGTGCAGTTGGTGGCCCCCTGTCTGGAGGTCTTCCTGAGGCTCCAGAGCAGCGGGTCCACTCAGAGTCTTTGGCCGAAACGGGTCCCCTTCTCGGCCTAAGTGGGGCAGTTGGTGGGCCCCAGGTCTGGAGGTCTTCCTGAGGCTCCAGAGGAGCGGGACCACGCAGAGTCTGAGGCCGAAACGGGTCCCCTATTCGGCCTAAGTGGGGCAGTCGGTGGCCCCCTGTCTGGGGGTCTTCCTGCAGCTCCAGAGGAGCGGGACCACGCAGAGTCTGAGTCCGAAACGGGTCCCCTATTCGGCCTAAGTGGTGCAGTTGGTGGCCCCCTGTCTGGAGGTCTTCCTGAGGCTCCAGAGCAGCGGGTCCACTCAGAGTCTGAGTCCGATATGGGTCCCCTACTCGGACTGAGTTGTGCAGTGAGTCGGTGTGAGCCTGGAGGAATGAAAATCCAAGCGTTATTTTTCTAAGTTCTTTTTTTGCTAGACTCCCATGGGTTCGTTTTAGACTACCATGGGTTGTGTTTAGAATCCCATGGGTTCATTTTAGACTCCCATGGGTTCGTTTTAGACTACCAGGGATGGTAATATATACCAGGGGTGTCGAAAATAAGAAGTTTCACAGTCCGCTCACTGTGGATTTATGGGCTTCGCCTGATACCGTTTTGTGGGCCTGTTTTGCAGGACAGTGGTTGTTTGGCATATAGGAAAGGTGGCCCCTGGCCCTGGAGGTCTTCCTGAGGCTCCAGAGGAGCGGGACCACGTGGCGTCTAAGGCCGAAAGGTGTCCCCTGGTCGGACTGAGTGGTGCCGTTGGTGGCCCCCGGTCTGGAGGTCTTCCTGAGGCTCCAGAGGAGCGGGACCACGTGGCGTCTAAGGCCGAAACGGGTCCCCTACTCGGCCCAAGTGGTGCAGTTGGTGGCCCCTGGTCTGGGGGTCTCTAGAACCATCCAGGGGTGCGGGACCACTTGGCGTCTAAGTCCGAAACGGGTCCCCTACTCGGCCCATGTGGTGCAGTTAGTGGGCCCCCTGTCTGGAGGTCTTCCTGAGGCTCCAGAGGAGCGGGTCCACTCAGAGTCTGAGGCCGAAACGGGTCCCCTACTCGGCCTGAGTGGTGCAGTTGGTGGCCCCCTGTCTGGAGGTCTTCTTGAGGCTCCAGAGGAGCGGGTCCACTCAGAGTCTGAGGCCGAAACGGGTCCCCTACTCGGCCTAAGTGGTGCAGTTGGTGGCCCCCTGTCTGGGGGTCTTGGTGAGGCTCCAGAGGAGCGGGTCCACTCAGAGTCTGAGGCCGAAACGGGTCCCCTACTCGGCCTAAGTGGTGCAGTAAGCGGGCCCCCTGTCTGGAGGTCTTCCTGAGGCTCCAGAGGAGCGGGACCACTCAGTGTCTGAGGCCGAAACGGGTCCCCTACTCGGCCTGAGTGGTGCAGTTGGTGGCCCCCTGTCTGGAGGTCTTCTTGAGGCTCCAGAGGAGCGGGTCCACTCAGAGTCTGAGGCCGAAACGGGTCCCCTACTCGGCCTAAGTGGTGCAGTTGGTGGCCCCCTGTCTGGGGGTCTTGGTGAGGCTCCAGAGGAGCGGGTCCACTCAGAGTCTGAGGCCGAAACGGGTCCCCTACTCGGCCTAAGTGGTGCAGTAAGCGGGCCCCCTGTCTGGAGGTCTTCCTGAGGCTCCAGAGGAGCGGGACCACTCAGTGTCTGAGGCCGAAACGGGTCCCCTACTCGGCCTGAGTGGTGCAGTTGGTGGCCCCCTGTCTGGAGGTCTTCTTGAGGCTCCAGAGGAGCGGGTCCACTCAGAGTCTGAGGCCGAAACGGGTCCCCTACTCGGCCTAAGTGGTGCAGTTAGTGGGCCCCCTGTCTGGAGGTCTTCCTGAGGCTCCAGAGGAGCGGGACCACTCAGAGTCTGAGGCCGAAACGGGTCCCCCATTCGGCCTAAGTGGTGCAGTTGGTGGCCCCCTGTCTGGAGGTCTTCCTGAGGCTCCAGAGGAGAGGGACCACTCAGAGTCTGAGGCCGAAACGGGTCCCCTACTCGGCCTAAGTGGTGCAGTTGGTGGCCCCCTGTCTGGAGGTCTTCCTGAGGCTCCAGAGGAGCGGGTCCACTCAGAGTCTGAGGCCGAAACGGGTCCCCTACTCGGCCTAAGTGGTGCAGTTAGTGGGCCCCCTGTCTGGAGGTCTTCCTGAGGCTCCAGAGGAGTGGGTCCACTCAGAGTCTGAGGCCGAAACGGGTCCCCTACTCGGCCTAAGTGGTGGAGTTAGTGGGCCCCCTGTCTGGAGGTCTTCCTGAGGCTCCAGAGGAGCGGGTCCACTCAGAGTCTGAGGCCGAAACGGGTCCCCTACTCGGACTGAATGGTGCAGTTGGTGGCCCCCTGTCTGGAGGTCTTCCTGAGGCCCCAGAGGAGCGGGTCCACTCAGAGTCTGAGGCCGAAACGGGTCCCCTACTCGGCCTAAGTGGTGCAGTTAGTGGGCCCCCTGTCTGGAGGTCTTGGTGAGGCTCCAGAGGAGCGGGACCACTCAGAGTCTGAGGCCGGAACGGTTCCCCTACTCGGCCTGAGTGGTGCAGTTAGTGGGTCCCCTGTCTGGAGGTCTTCCTGAGGCTCCAGAGGAGCGGGACCACTCAGAGTCTGAGGCCGAAACGGGTCCCCTACTCGGCCTGAGTGGTGCAGTTAGTGGGCCCCCTGTCTGGAGGTCTTCCTGAGGCTCCAGAGGAGCGGGACCACTCAGAGTCTGAGGCCGAAACGGGTCCCCTACTCGGCCTAAGTGGTGCAGTTAGTGGGCCCCCTGTCTGGAGGTCTTCCTGAGGCTCCAGAGGAGCGGGACCACTCAGAGTCTGAGGCCGAAACGGGTCCCCCATTCGGCCAAAGTGGTGCAGTTGGTGGCCCCCTGTCTGGAGGTCTTCCTGAGGCTCCAGAGTAGAGGGACCACTCAGAGTCTGAGTCCGAAACGGGTCCCCTACTCGGACTGGGTGGTGCAGTGAGTCGGTGTGAGCCTGGAGGAATGAAAATCCAAGCGTTATTTTTCTAAGTTCTTTTTTTGCTAGACTCCCATGGGTTCGTTTTAGACTACCATGGGTTGTGTTTAGAATCCCATGGGTTCATTTTAGACTCCCATGGGTTCGTTTTAGACTACCAGGGATGGTAATATATACCAGGGGTGTCGAAAATAAGAAGTTTCACAGTCCGCTCACTGTGGATTTATGGGCTTCGCCTGATACCGTTTTGTGGGCCTGTTTTGAAGGACATACCCCCATCCTAGTATAGGTCGGAGACAGTAGGTGCACAGTCAATAGGTGACTGCTGGTGCCCCGTCCCTTCAGCCCACGGACCCAAGCGGTCCGGCATGTTGGCGAGCGTCCGACGGAAATGGTCTAAGCGGCACACCTCAGTGAGGGCCCCAGTGTGGCTTTCGTTCCACACGAAGGGTGCCTCACAACGTGTGCCCGAATCCAGTGCTCCTGCCTTTTGGTGGGTGTGCTAGACGACGCGAGTAGCCGAGTAGCCCCGTCTGTCCTAGGTGTCCTGCGAGGGCGGGCCGTGGTTACGGAGAGGTCGGCCTCATACGGGTGTCCGACTTTACATCCTTGGATGTTCTCCTTACGGCCACGGTTCGCCTGTACGATTGTTTCTCAAAGCCCGGTACCCCGGGCGTTGTGCGGATCCCACCACAACGCCCACCCTGAGTGTCGAGTGCCAAACCGGAGTGGTGGTAGCGGTGGGCCCCTGAACCCCCTGTGGGTGAAAGGGGCAGCAGCCACTCACGGTGCGGCCCGCCTCGCACGACGCACCGAGAGCTGCACAGTCCCCGCCTAGTAGCGGGGCCGTGGTTGTCGGTCGTTAGGTGCGGTCCGACGCCCCTAAACAAGGTGTCCACGGCCATCCTGGTTGATCCTGCCAGTAGCATATGCTTGTCTCAAAGTTTAAGCCATGCATGTATAAGTCCACACGGCTGGAAAAGTGAAACTGCGAATGGCTCATTAAATCAGTTATGGTTCCTTTGATCGCTCACCCGCTACTTGGATAACTGTGGCAATTCTAGAGCTAATACATGCAAACGAGCGCTGACCTTCGGGGATGCGTGCATTTATCAGACCTAAAACCCGCGCGGGGTGCTGCCGCGTGGTGGCCCCCGGCCTGTTTGGTGACTCTAGATAACCTCGGGCCGATCGCTCGCCCTCGCGGCGGCGACGACTCATTCGAATGTCTGCCCTATCAACTTTCGATGGTACTCTATGTGCCTACCATGGTGACCACGGGTAACGGGGAATCAGGGTTCGATTCCGGAGAGGGAGCCTGAGAAATGGCTACCACATCCAAGGAAGGCAGCAGGCGCGCAAATTACCCATTCACGACACGTGGAGGTAGTGACGAAAAATAACAATACAGGACTCTTTCGAGGCCCTGTAATTGGAATGAGTGTACTTTAAATCCTTTGGCCAGTACCAATTGGAGGGCAAGTCTGGTGCCAGCAGCCGCGGTAATTCCAGCTCCAATAGCGTATCTTAAAGTTGCTGCAGTTAAAAAGCTCGTAGTTGGATCTCGGGGCCGGGCTGACGGTCCGCCGAAAGGCGTGCCACCGACTGTCCCGGCCCCTGCCCTCGGCGCCCCCTCGATGCTCTTGGTTGAGTGTCTTGCGGGGTTCGAAGCGTTTACTTTGAAAAAATTAGAGTGTTCAAAGCAGGCCCAGTTGCACGAATACTGCAGCTAGGAATAATGGAATAGGACTCCGGTTCTATTTTGTGGGTTTTCTCAATGG
>NW_027641650.1:0-2500 GCF_949987615.1 Pollachius pollachius
GGTCTCCCAACACAGAGACGGTCTCCCAACACAGAGACATGGGAAGATCATGCAAGACTGCTTTCAATTAAATAAAAATGAACACGTTTTAATTGGAGAATATTTAGTTGAAAAGTGGTTTCTCTTTACTTGAGCGTTACTGAGTCTCTCTGTGGATCCCAGGGCAGTCTGCCGTCCACAGCATGACTCTGAACCTCTCTGGTCTGTTGGGACAGGGCTTTTATTCCACCACTCACCGAATCCTCCCTCTTTCCTCACCGCCTCTCTCGCTATCTCGCTCTCTTGCTCACTTCCCTCGCTCTCTCTCGCACTCTCTCTTCTCTCTCTCTTTCTCTCTCTCTTGCTCTCTCTCTTGCTCTCTCTCGCTCTCTCTCTCCCTCTCACTCTCTCTCGCTCTCTCTGTCGCTGTCGCTCTCCTCGCTCGCTCTCTTTCTCTCTCTCTTTCTCTCTCTCTTGCTCTCTCTCTTGCTCTCTCTCGCTCTCTCTCCCTCCCTCTCACTCTCTCTCTCTCTCGCTCTCTCTGTCGCTCTCGCTCTCTCGCTCGCTCTCTTTCTCTCGCTCTCTTTCTCTCTCTCTTGCTCTATCTCTTGCTCTCTCTCTTGCTCTCTCTCTCTCTCTCGCTCTCTCTCGCGCTCGCGCTCTCGCTCTCTGTCACTCTCTCTCGCTCTCTCTCTCGCTCTCGCTCTCTTTCTCCCTCTCGCTCTCTGTCACTCTCTCTCGCTCTCTCTCTCCCTCTCGCTCTCGCTCTCTCTCTCCTCTCGCTCTCTGTCACTCTCTCTCGCGCTCTCGCTCTCGCCCGCTCCCTTTCTGTCGCTCTCTCTCTCCCTCTTCCCCACCCTGGGCTCTCCTCCTTTCATCATGCCGTCATTACAGCCTCGCCGAGAGCAACGGCCAGCGAGCTGGGAGGGGGGAGGAGGAGCAGAGAGGAGGAGAGAGGAGGAGACGGATGGAGGCTGGGGAGGAAATCTGTGGACGTTGGGGGGGCTTTGGACAAGATCCTTTTTATTGTCATTTTCTGTGAACTCTTTATAATTGCTAATTCTTATCTTCCATATATTATTTATTTATTATTTGAGCTATTTCCCTCTCTTACACATTCAGAACCTTCCCTTCTTGTTCCCTTTTAGATTTTCTAAAATGAGAGGTATAATTATGAAGGAGAAAGGAACGTTTTTATTTGAGTCTGTTTTGTACATTGAACTTCATTGACTCCTCTATCCTCGTCTGTACATAATGCTAAAATGTCCTCTAGTTTCCACCAATTTGCTGTTTCAGTGCCCTATTAGTGAGTGAAATCCCATTAATGGTTCGATGTGACTGGCTGAATGGTTCCTGGTTAGTGGGAGTGATGGTATTCTCTGGTTTAGGGCGTTTTTTACCAGTGGATCTCTTTATTTCTTAGTCTAGAAACCAGTGTGGCAGCACAGTGTTCAGTCTGTTGGATCCATAGGCGCTGACAAAAGACTCCTATGGATGGATATGGTTTAAGTTCTATCCTTTTTATATTAAATCTACTTCTTGCTTCTCAACTGAGTGATGTCTCAAAGTAGCTGATCTCCCTCTCTCCCCCCCCTCCCTCTCTCCCCCCTTTCCTCCCCCCCTCCCCCCTCCTCTTTACTCCCCCTAATGATGGAGACTTGAGATGGCAGGAAGTGGTGGAACCGAGACGGAGAGAAGTGATGCAAGTGTGCAGTCGTGTGTGTGTGTGTGTGTGTGTGTGTGTGTGTGTGTGTGTGTGTGTGTGTGGGCCTCTTTGAAGAGGCCTAGCGAATGAGGGGGAGCAGCTTTGATGTAGCGAGGTGCCTGTGAGGTCAGTGAGCGTCAGACTCTGGGAGGCGTCGGCAGGAATCTACTGCCGCTGATCTGGGTGATCCGGGAGTGTTTCTCAGGTAAATGACTGTTCTTTGATCCGGTTGGCGGTTGAGATCTGCGTGATGGTGGGGATGCCTTCGTATATATATTAGTAAAGTTTACTTTGGAGAGGGAGGAATGTCTTCGGCCCTCACTGCCCTCACTGCCTTCCTGCCTGCCCCCCCCCCCCCCCCCCCCCCCCCCCCGGGATTTAACATCTCGGGAATGAATGAGAGTCAGAGCGAGCGAACAGTGAGTCGTCAGAGTCTGACGGCAGCAGGCGACACGTCGCTTTGGACTGGAGTTCCTCGCCATGTTGAATGTATTTAATATGATGAATGGAAGATGGTGCTGTTTTTGTGTACAGCATCGTGATTTTTAATAACCTAATATAAATCTGGATGCTGTATTAATCATTTCTAATACAGTTTACTTTCCTAACATTTCTAACTTGTTTCCCACTACTTGGTTCATTGTTCTTCTGAATCCCAGAGCATAGGGAATGCGAATTTAGTATTTTTTGTGCAGCCCAAAACAAGGACTAGAATCCTATTGGTTGAGCAGAGAGAACCACACAGAGCTCTTCTCTACTTCCTGTCTGTACAGGAACTGGAACGATCATACAGAGAGGAGGAGAAAGATCGCTGGC
>NW_027641650.1:5000-10000 GCF_949987615.1 Pollachius pollachius
CATTGAACGTTTCGGCTAAACTTAGTCCTAGCTGTCAGTTTACCAGACATACACACAAACACAGACACACACACACACACAGACACACAGACACACACACACAGACACACACACACCCTGCTCTCCTCTCCTCCCCGCTGCCGCCCTGCCCTCCAGTAACGAGGTGTCAGCAGAGATACTGGTGCACAGCATCTAATTGACATGCCTCTGGAATCCTTTTCACACACACACACACACACACGCGCGCAACACAGCACAGCACAGACACTTTCACGCACACACAACACAGCACAGACACACACAAAAGCATGCAAAGACAGACACACCAACACAACACAACACACACAGAGACAGCACAGACTAACACACAAGCAGACGCACACACATAGCAAACACACACACACATAGAACACACACACAGACAGACACACACACATAGCACACACACATAACACACACAGCATCGACTGAGCCCAGAACGGTTCTGATTGTTTTGTGCGTTTGAAGGAGAGTAATTCATTGTACATTTGCCTCTATTTATTTTGGTAACAAACAGATGTGTCCTCAGTGTGTGCGTTGGGCTTTATAGTGCGACTGCTTCTGGTTGTATTAGCATGTGTGCAGCTTACAAGCTTATTAGTGCAGAGAAATGTGCCAAGTCGACGGCATGCCAAGATGAATATGCAGTATATATAAATTTATATGTACATTGTGTTTTTCTATTTCCCTCCAAGAGTGGATTTCAGCGCACAATGGAAATTAATCATTAGAGAGAGCAAATCCACACACACACACACATGCACACGCAAGCACACACACACACACACACACACACACACACACACACACACACACACACACACACACACACACCACATTGGGGATCCGGATGCACATGTGTGTGCATACATGCAGAACTCTGCAGGCCATGTGTTTGTGTGTGTTCACCATGCTTGTCCACATTCAGCAGGCAGATTAGTAGTTTCTTCATGTTGTTCCTGTAATTGTTTTTGTGTCTCTCCTATGGGTGTAAAACATGACCGTAAGTGATAATATTTTAGAGGAAATAGTTCCCACCCTATGAATGCTTGTGATGTTTCGTCCGATCAACACGTATGGACACAGCAGAGCGATGCTTAACCATTTCACTGGATTAGGGCACTAATTAGATTAATTCAACAAATGCAATCAAAGGAGCTGAGCTGAGCTCTGTATGTAACACATCGCTGGGGGGGAAACTCGTTCATGTGTGTCCTCCTGGGAGACATGGCCATTTTCTACTGAGGTTCTCACCTGACGTCCTGTGCTTCCCCTCTGGTCTGCTGTGGCGTGGTCGCTGGTTCTCACCAGGTCCACAAAAGACTCATGACTCACTTGTTCAGAGTTCACCTAGACTGCATAGCCTTGCACTTATTTTGTGTTGTAAGTCCTGGCACTTAAAAATAGTACCTAGCATTGTGTAGCGTCTTACCCTAGCTATCTCTGTTGTGTATGGGGAATAGGTTAACCTAGTGATGGTTAGTGCTGGCACTTGGTTCTATGAACATCCTTACTGTAACGACAGCGATATATTGTAGTTTCTCTTTCTTCTGACCAATGTCCTTGTTGTAAGTTGCTTTGGATAAAAGTGTCTGCTAAACGCCCTAGATGTAAATGTAATGTTGGTGTGCCGGAGTCCGAGCCGCAGTACAGCGCTCTCTGTCACTGGCTGGTTGTCGAGCGAGGCTCCAGGTGGGCGGAGCATCTGTCTGTAAACGACTCCCGATGAGGTTGTTGTCGCCTGGTTAACCAGCGCCGTCATGGTGCTCGGGGGCCGGTTAACCGTGGAGGGGTGAGAGTGGCCACGGGGATGAGGAGTGGAATGGCCCATCTGAACGATCGGCCATTCTCCATCTGTATGTTCTGTGACTGTCACTGTTGGTTATTAGTGTCAGACAGACAGACACTTTGTCGTCGTTGTATTTGTTTTGATGGTCACTGAACACTTTCCATCAACACACAACAGAACAACATCCAATCACAGACGTTTGAATTCCCACTACGGAGAACAACAAATAAACAACCGCTGCTAATCTCTCCTCCCCCAACTCCACGTCCTCATAATACACCACCCCCCGCCGCCTGTCACACACATATCAACACGTTCCAATGTGTCTCATTTAGTCCCGGTTCACGATGTCGTTAAAGGCTCGTCTACAACTCATCAATAATTTGAAACCAATTATCTTCTTTATGGGCTGTACTGGTGGAGGATGTAGGCTGTTGGTTCTATGATACTGGGATGGTGGTGGTTCTATAATGGTGAGTGAAGTTAGGTTGGTTCTATGATGCTGGAGTGTGTGTCGTTTGTTGGTTCTATGCTGAAAGAGAGTTTTTCGCATTTCTTTTAAAATGCACTCTGTATACATTTGTGTTTGGTGTATTTTTTTGTGTGTTTGTGTGTATTCCCGTGTGTGTGTGTGTGTGGGCGAGCGTTTCAAGACACCAGCAGGCAGTAGAGATGTGGATATTCCGCCCGAGTGACTCTACTCCCGAGGGAGGAAGAGAGGGATGGGGAGACTGACTCATTGTTTGAATTAGTTTTCCCTTATCGCCGTCTCCTTTCAATTCCCTCCCATTTATTCCTCCCCTCCCTCCCTCCCTCCCTCCCCCCCCTCCCTCCCTACCATGATGTTAAGTTGAGCTTCTACGGCTCACTCTTTGTTTCATCTCGTCATCTCTTCCCCTTTCACCCTTCATCACCTTCATCATTTTCTCACCTCCTCAACCCAGTCAGTATTGTAGCGACTGCAGAATTTCATAATAAGGTGTGTGTGTGTGTGTGTGTGTGTGTGTGTGTGTGTGTGTGTGTACAGGTACAGCACCGATTCAGAATACTTTGAAGTCCATCAAATTTAAATCCGTAGAAGAAAATGCATCGTAAACAAAATAAATGGAGCGAAAGTAATTTGAGTGTCGGAGCTCGGTGCGGTATATAGTATATGTAGTTTATAGTCTGCAGTGTTTCAGAGCTGCCTATTGGCGCTTTGGGACTCAAAACAAAACAAAGCATCTTTTGCACATAGTGAGAAGCATTCTGCGCTCTCTTCAATGCAACCCGTCGTATCAGGATTGACGATCCTGGAGAGGTGGTGTGATGAATAAAATAATATTACATCCCCCATGAGCCTTTGCTTTAAAAATGTCTACGATGGTAGCAAATTCAAGTCAAATCAACTTCATGAATCCTAATTCAAGTCGCTATGAATGGAACAGATATTTCTTCACCATGGCTGTATTTTTTTCTTTGGTGTCACTTTCTTTTCCATGTGTACAATAAGCATTTCCCTTTAGCGACATTAAGTATAAAATAGTAGGCCGTCAACCTCTTTGTGTATTTGTAAGCCTGTTTGTCTCTACGTGAGTCTAAAACAGACTTTCCCTCTCCTCCCCATTTACTGTTGAACCCGCCAGCAGTCCGCTATTCTGCTTGTTCTGAGCACCCCTCTGAACGCTCCACATTAATGAACCAAACTCTGCTTTAATCCACAGACCAGCGTGCTGCCATGTGTTGGCAGGGTCCTGGTTCATTATAATTCAGTCACAATCGCTCTCCAGCATATGAGGTGGATGGGGGGTTCGTTTCGGACATATTTTCATCCAAAAACATTTGTGAGCATAATTATACGGTTGATTATATATGAGTCTGGTTTTAGTCTTGTTCCTGTAGGAACATGATCTATGACGTTCTAATAAACCTTCTCTCAACAAACACAACGTACTCTCCGCTGAATTCTGTTTTCAATCGGTTTTAGAAGCAGATCTGGTAAAACTGCTCTCTACTGATGTGTCACTCCTCTCATCTTACCACTGCTCTCTCCTATCCTCCTGTTTCTCCTGTCTGGCCAGCTTGTCTCCTTTCCCACCTCTTTTTTTCTGTCATCTTGTCGTTCCCTTCCTCTCTTCCCTCTCTCCTCTTTACATCTCCTCCTCTCTTTCATTCTCTATATCATAGACCCTTCTGCTCTTGTTTTCTTCTGTTCTTCTCTACTCACCTCATACTTGGTGCCTTACCCTCTCCCCTCTTCTCTCCTCTTCCCTCCTCTCCTCTTCTCTCCCCTCTTCTTTTCCTCCCTCCTCTCCTCTCCCCTCTCCCTCCCTGCCCTCTCTGTGTCTGGGTGTGATCGGTCGGTCGATGTATTAAACGCGCTGTCAGACTGAGTGAACGCTGACTGTAAATAAGCAGACTTGTATAGACATGTTTTAGACTCTGCCCCTTTCCGCCTGTCTCTGTTTATAACTCTCTCCATCTTTCTGTCTGATGGCCTCTCTCGCTCCTCCTCAGCTTAGCTTCCTTTTCTCCCAGTGTGTTTAGAGGTGGGACAGAGACCGACGGCCTCAGAGACCTGGTGGGTCGTGGTTGGAGTAAGAGGAGAGTAGACCAGAAGGTAGCCTCTCTCTCTCTCTGCACCACGGTGCCTTCCTCCCCCGACCAACCTGTCTGTGTGTCCCTCCAGCGTCCAACCTGTCTGTGTTTCTAACCTGTCTGTGTTCCCTCTCCAGGTGGCGTGTAACTGTTTCACCATCAGCGACGAGGAGCTGAAGGAGGTTGGAGTGGGGCTGTACCCGAGGTAACACACACACACACACACACACACACACACACACACACACACACACACACACACACACACACACACACACACACACACAGAGGCAGTTGTTTGGGTTTTCAGACCGTACTGTATCAAGATCTGTGTCAAGCCGATGACCCTTACTGCATGGCTTCTCTCTCCATCCCCCTCTCTTTCCCTCTCTCTATGTATGTCTCTCTCTCTCTATGTATGTCTCTCTCCCTCCTTCTCTGTGTGTATGTCTCTCCATCTCTCTTGCTCTCTCTCTCTCTCTCGCTCGGTCTCTCTCTCTCTCTCTCTCTCTCTCGCTGTCTATGTCTCTCTCCCGCTCTACTGTGTTGCCTATAATGAAGCAGAACTCGGCAGTAAATGCCTCCCCGCCCCCTC
>NW_027641650.1:15000-48408 GCF_949987615.1 Pollachius pollachius
CCACTATCGAAAATTCCTCCGATACTGCCTAAAATGGATTATCGGGTAGCCATGAGTACAGAATCTATGCGCCCATCCCATACTGTCACATGACTCATTTACTACACAGGCAGAGAACATCAAACACTACGGTGTTATGCTGCGTTAGACACTAAGTAAGTAAGTTCAACATTGCTGTCATCGCAAGAGAACCCTTCAATAAGAACAAGTTCTGTTAGCATCTACTATATCTATCTATCTACTGTTATATCTATGCTAGATGCTGTATCGCTATATACTCTGTATCAGCCGATACTCAGGAATCTGAAACATCTCTAGTTTCTACCTCCTGGTTCTCTGGGTTCCTGGGTTCTTCATGACCTTGGGTTGACCTTCCCTTCCCTTTCTGTCCGAAGCAGAGAAACGTTATACGTCCAGTTCACCTCCGTTAGCTCCTCGTTAATGACTTCCTGCTTCTTTATTGGGGCTTAATTAATGAAGTCCTGAAGTGATGATAGAATCTCTCCGACGGATGACAGCAACAGGAATCTATCCAGGATACTTTTGAATTTCCATGTTTGCGTCGGTTTAAGTTACCTTTCTCTTGGTTTTTTTTGTTGGTTTGAGTTCGTCCCAAGGTGAACCCTCAGAGCGGCTTTGCTGGTGGAGCTCAGACCACGAATTAAACTGAGGCACCTCTCTGCCTTTCCTTCAACTAATCGACCACATTTAAGAGGCTTTGTGTAACAGCGTTGGTCATATGTTTCTCGACCGCACTGCGCCGCGGTTAAATCCCAACGCAGTGTGATGCAGGTAGCATTAATAAAGAATAAATCAGAGTGTTCCACGCCCTCTGCCGTGTTACCCTGAGCTCCGGCGCTCAGAGTGGACCGCCCTGCTGGAGGCCTGTGGCTCTCTGCTGGCGGCCGCAGAGGCCGCCGTCCCCGACGACAACATCCACAAGCTGAGGGCGGCGGACCTGGCGCTGGACGCCTGTGTGAACCTGGGGGTCTGGGAGCGGGCCCTCACCTACGGCCTGAAGACCCTGCCCGCCTACAGGTGAGGTCCACCCTGGGGGAGGCTGAGGCTGTGGTCTCCCCAGGGAGGTTCACCACCTCTTAGATGGAGTGATGGATAGATAGATGGACACAACTTGATTTAATTCCTTTGTTACAGCAGTGGAAGACACAGGATATAATATAGCACATAAAAACACTGGGTAGTGCTAGGGAAACAAAAATAGATGCCAATGTGAACACTAAAGGACAAAACGGTGGTAAACTGTATAAATTATAAAGTGTCCCAGTGCCAGTGCTTCAAAATATATTAAAGTGTGTAGATGCAGTGTAAAAAACAGACGTTTAGACATGGTAAAGTGTGAGACATGGTTTAGAAAGAAGCCATAGTACAAACATTGATAAATGCATACATCTAAGGCTTTGTGTTCACCAAAAAAAAAGATTAATGTGTGTGTGTGTGCCTGTGTGTGCCTGTGTGGGACTGTTATTCTTCATGCTGTAACACTCATTAGCACTGGCAAACTGCTGACGCATGGTGAAAAATATGAGGTTTGCGCGCGTGTGTGTCTGCATGTGTGTGTGTGTGTGTGTGCGTGCGCAACCATGTGTGCTCACAGAATGTCTATCCACTTGCGTACACACCTTCGTGTGTGTGTGCGCTTCACACAAGCTAACGAGATGCTAATCCCCCCGTCACTGTTTGGCTTCATCTCGTTTGATGACGATGCTCTTTGCTGCTCTCTTTACCTGGCCTGCACTCCCTAGTCTAACTACTCATCTGCATATTGGAATAATTAAGCGTTATGAAGAAACATTTTGAATAGTTATATCTCCCATTTGATCTAAAAATTTCTGGAAGGAGATGCAAATGTAGATATTTGATTAGAAAATGAGACACTTAAAAAGGCTCTGAACTTTACTTTAGAACCCAAGTTGCACAATGTCTTGAAGCATTTCGCTGTCATCATTAAATCTGTTTATTAACGCGCTGCGTCTTTTAATTTGGATTAAAGTGCTTCTCACCCGATCCTGAACCCACGTTAAGCGAGCTGGACGCGGAGACTTCTAAAGGTCCACAGAGGAAACACAAGCATGTGTTTACACATGTGATTACATCAGAATGTTGTTGCTGATGTTCAAAGCAAACGCTAATCACATTAACATTTGATCCTCAGATACACACATGACACCCAGTAAGAAGCTCATTCTCTGTTCCTTTCGGGCCAAGCTTGCGTCAGCATTCTTCACTACTGTGGATTAATACTTCAAAGTGATCCCTTCAGAAATAGTCTGCTTACCCTGCAGTCCTGAAGCTCTCATTACGGAGCTTCTCAACAACATTTAGTCTTATTCTCCACAGCAGAGAGAGACAGACTGAGCTCGATACGACCAGCTAACAGCGAGCGCAGTAATTGATGGATGATCGTTATCCTCTTCGGTTTTCAGTTTCTCTTCTAAACTCTCTAGTTTTTGTAAATTTCATCAACAAGAAACGTTTGTCAGAATACCGGTTTAAGTGAGTGCATTGCGTTAGTGGTGTGTGATGGAAGGGTCTTCCAGGACTCCTTGTCCTCATGTGTCGGTATGAATCGGCCCTTTCTCCCGCTCTGTGGGGCTCCATCGTTCTCCTTCATCTCAGAAGTCCACACCGATCCGGGAGTCTCTGTTCTGACCCTTTAACACTAAATGACATTTAGATTTTGTGCATTAGTTTGGACCATTCTTGCATGCCACGCGGGGCGTGTGTGTGTGTGTGTGTGTGTGTGTGTGTGTGTGTGTGTGTGTGTGTGTGTGTCTGAGACTAATGGATCTGGTGTGAAGGGCAGGGCTCCAGTGGTGTAGCCGTAGCGTGTTAGCACGTCGGCGGGGGAGGTGCCGGCAAACACGCGCTCACAGCAGGTGATCCACAGCCCGCCGCACCGGGACGGCACAGGCAGGCTTATCAATACCAACCAGAGGGGGAGACTGGGGGGGGGGGGGGGGGGGGGGTGTCTGTGTGTGTGTGTGTGTGTGATACTGGGCCAGACAGAGAGAGTTGCAGACGGGTGTGAGAAGGAGAAATGGCAGCAGAGATGGATCGATGCTGAGAAATGATGATCGGATAAGAGTGAGGGAGAGTGACAGGGGGGCAGAGAGACGGAGAGTGACAGGGTGGCAGAGAGACGGAGAGTGACGGGGGAGAGAGACGGAGAGTGACGGGGGAGAGAGACGGGGGAGAGAGACGGGGGAGAGAGACGGAGAGTGACGGGGCAGAGAGACGGAGAGTGACGGGGGAGAGAGACGGAGAGTGACGGGGGAGAGAGACGGAGAGTGACGGGGGAGAGAGACGGAGAGTGACGGGGGAGAGCGACGGAGAGTGACGGGGGAGAGAGACGGAGAGTGACGGGGGAGAGAGACGGAGAGTGAGGGAGAGTGACGGGGGAGAGAGACGGAGAGTGAGGGAGAGTTAATTAGAGGGGAATAAGGGGGAGAGAGTGAGAGAGTGAAGGGAGGGGAGAGGGACAGAGAGTGAGATAGTGATGTGGGGGGAGAGACAGAGTGAATGGTAGGAGATAAATTGAAAGGGGTAGAGTAATGGTGAAGGTTAAGCTCTGGAATAAGAAGAGGAATAATAAATCAAACACTCATAGAAAGTGAACCTCACCCAGAGAACAGAGGGACTGAGGAACCGATGAAACAAAGGGAATGGGAAGAGGAGAGAGATAAGAGGAAGAGGGGGGGGCTCTTTATATTCATCTCTTCTTCATCTTAGAGGGATGACAGGAAGTGAGGATGGCTGCAGGACTTCTCGGTCGCCCCCCCTCCCTCTTTTCAATCCCTTCATGCTGCGCTCCTTTCCTCCTGCTGCCTTGGCGCCCTAATTCATTTCCTCGATTAAACCTTTATTTCATTTATATACGTGTGTGTGGGGGGGGGGGGGGGGGGGAAACAGGCACCGTTAAACATGAGACCATGGGAGTGTTTCTGTGCAGGTCTTCATGTTATAAACATACAGGCAGCGAGCCGCTCCTAATGGCCTGAGAGGAGATGAGGACCATGAACAGAGCTATCGCTTACCTTACTGGGTGGGTGTGTGCGTGTGTGCGTGTGTGCACGCGTGTGCGCGTGTGCGTGTGTGCGTGTGTGCGTGTGTGTGTGTGTGTGTGTGTGTCGTGTTCAGTCGGCTGTTTTGGTTGAGATATCTTTGTTTGTGTATGACTGCTCCTACCTGTTGTGTGTGTGTGTGTGTGTGTGTGAGAGAGTAGTATGACTGCTCCTACTGTAGTGTGTGTGTGTGTGTGTGTGTGTTCGTGTGTGTGTGTGACTAGTATGACTGCTCCTACTGTAGTGTGTGTGTGTGTGTGTGTGTGTGTGTGTGAGTAGTATGACTGCTCCTACTGTAGTGTGTGAGTGTGTGTCTTCCATGTGTGATTAGTCAGACTAAGATCGTTTTCTCTCTTTGCTAACGAACAGCCCAGAGCCCCACTGCAGTGACTCTCATTTGGGGACAGAGTAAATATCAACAGTAATGAAATATTAATCATCTGCTTCAACAACGGTTAAGCAGGGCTCTGTAACGCAGATCAAACCCAGTGCCAGGGGCTTGGTGCCTCTGCTGTGGCTTTGAATAAGAGCAGTCAAACGCTGCCGTACTGGTGCACTGGAATCAACTGTTGTCTCGGCTTTAAGACTGATTAATACTATTTACCGCTAGGCCTACTTATTTCAGTTTTAACCCAGTTTTTGAATTTATTCGAACTGTTTGGGTTTTCAATTATGAAAAAAGGATAAATATGTATTTTCTACAGCAGGCAGGGAGATATTCTCCCCCTAACAAGAGTCATTAGTTCCATTGCGTTAAAGCTTTAATTTTATACTTTTATCGCTGTTCAATTCTCCGGCTGGTCCCCCCTCCCCCCTCCCCCCTCCCCCCTCCCCCCTCCCCCCTCCCCCTCCCCCCTCCCTCCAACGCCGCGAGGCACGACTCCATAATGAGGGGAGCTGCGTGCTACAAAATGTTATTTCTTTCCAATTTACTCTCAGGAAAATAAGATGCGAGAGGGTTTAGGGGGGAACACACTCTCTGTCCGGAAGACAGAAAGTTAATGAATTTATTTTAATTGCTGTTCTGTTCTGCTCAATATGCAATGAGGAAATGTAATTGGTGTTGGCTGTTGACTGTGTTCCTCCGTGTGTGTGTGTGTGTGTGTGCGTGTGTGTCTGTGTGTGCGTGCGTGCGTGCGTGTGTGTGTTTGTGTGTTTGCGTGTGTGTGTTTGCATGTGTGTTTTGGCTGCGTCAACCACAGACGTGAAGATTGAACCAATATTGAAACTTGCTATTCATGAAGCAGTGTTCATTCTTAATTTGTTCCTCCATAAAAATGTAAGTGTAGACCCAGAACGAGGTCCCCTCCTGACAGGAGGCTCCTACTGCCAGCCTCTTGGGCTGAAGAGGAGTTACAGCAGGTTTAGCATCGCACCTCATCCTACGTTAGCCTGATGCTAGCTGGCCCTCCTGATGCTAGCTGACCCTGCTGATGCTAGCGGACTGCTTCTAGCTGCACCTCCTGATGCTAGCTGACCCTCCTGATGCTAGCTGACCCTGCTGATGCTAGCGGACTGCTTCTAGCTGCACCTCCTGATGCTAGCTGACCCTCCTGATGCTAGCTGACCATCGTGATGCTAGCTGGCCCTCCTGATGCTAGCTGACCCTCCTGATGCTAGCTGACCCTCGTGATGCTAGCGGACTGATTCTAGCTAAGCCTCCTGATGCTAGCTGACCCTCCTGATGCTAGCTGACCCTCCTGATGCTAGCTGACCCTCCTGATGCTAGCGGACTGATTCTAGCTGACCCTCCTTATACTAGCTGACATAGCATCTAATATAATATTAGCTATGTTACATTAATACAAAAAAAAAGTCTCTATTATTCCAAAATCACACTTTACGAGGACAAATGCAACACAATACCATTCATAGGCAACATGAATTTCAACAATAGTCACTAATGTGACTGAAGTTTATGGTAACAATTATATTTATTGCCCATGTCCAACCATGTCTGGTACCGAGACATTGTGTATAGTTCATGGAGCTGATTAGGAGACTCTTTACAGGTCAGTTTTATAAAAAGATTCAGCAACAGAAATGTTTGGATAAGTTGTGTAATGTTTTAATGAGTAATGAAAGATTGATGGTATAGTTGTGTATGTGAGTCTCTGCAGACTGTTGATGCATGTGTGTGTGTGTGTGTGTGTCAGAATAGCGGTCTGGCTGGTTGAGCTGAATGGAACCAGGTCATTATCATATGCTAATGAGATGGCCAAGGTCGTTAGATGGTCAGATGGAGACACAGGTGGACTCCTCACAGTGCCGCCCCACATCTTACTGAATACTGACCGTTTAGTGTGTGTGTGTGTGTGTGTGTGTGTGTGTGTGTGTGTGTGTGTGTGTGTGTGTGTGTGTGTGTGTGTGTGTGTGTGTGTGTGTGTGTGTGTGTGTGTGTCCTTCAGCTCACTCCTAAAGGTGATCCAGATATAAAATAGTTATTAAATGTTAGAGAATCTCCTGAGGTGCACCTGGACACACATACGACAGGTCGATACGCTGTCCTCAATAATAGTGTGTGTGCGTGTGCGTGTGTGTGTGTGTGTGTGTGTGTGTGTGTGTGTGTGTGTGTGTGTGTGGTGTTTTGTACAGCATGCACTCTTTAGCTCAGAATGGGCCTCGTCCCAACTATGTATTATATTAGTTTCGGCCTATTTCTCCTCCCTGAGTAGAATGCATGGATCTCTTTATTGCACTCATTTTGTCATTTAGCAGATACTCTGATCAAAGGTTACATACATTGATTACAGCTACATGTTATTAAGGAGACGGTACATGTTATTAAGGAGCAGGAACATGTTATTAAGGAGCAGGTACATGTTATTAAGGAGCGGGCCATTAAGGAGCAGGTACATGTTATTAAGGAGCAGGTACATGTTATTAAGGAGCAGGTCATTAAGGAGTAGGTACATGTTATTAAGGAGCAGGAACATGTTATTAAGGCGCAGGTCATTAAGTAGCAGGTACATGTTAATAAGGAGCAGGTACATGTTATTAAGGAGCAGGTACATGTTATTAAGCAGCGGGTCATTAAGGAGCAGGAACATGTTATTAAGGAGCAGGTACATGTTATTAAGGAACATGTTGTTAGGGTTGGGTATCTTGCTGGAGGTACCCTGGAGGTGGGCTGCAGACGTGAGGGATTGGATGTGAGTGGTCTCTAGACCTCCCTGCCCCTGGTTCTAAGTTGCGTCTCATCCATCTTTTACCTCCAGAGACACTCAGCAATACCTCAAGGTCAAGGAGAGGAGCTCTAGAAGATGCAGCATCCTGCCTCTGTAACTGTTGGTTACAGAACAGGGGATGAGAGTACCAGGCATGGCATCCATCTCTGTTCTCTGTAGAATCCTCAAGTTGCTTTCCAAATCCACTGTCGTCGGTTTTTTGAATATGTATTCAGGTCATGATGAAGCGTGATATCAGAGGGCTTCAGCCTGTGCTTGTCAAACACAGGCCTTAATGTGTTTGCTGGTATCATCCCGTGGCCTGCGTCCATGACTAATGACCTGGTGGAACTGTACCAGCGGAACTGATGTTGGCGCTTTGACTTGGTGCACAAAGCTTTGAATTCCAGCGCCGCCTGCTCCTGTGTCTGTGTGAACGAGCAGTCGAGTGCTCCGTGTCCCTGAGATGGTAAATTAGCCATCGCACTGTTTGTTAGAGAAGCAGAAGGAGTGTAATTATTAACCAGCGGGGGAACCCAGGGCCTCCTGCTCAGTCGCTTGGTTCTCCGACATGTTTCTGTTTGCAGCGCTGCGAACCAAAGCCAGCGCCACATTCATCTGTCATCTAATTCATCTATTCATAGACAGTGCTGTAGTGAACTCAAATAAACGCTTTTTAAATAATTGTTACTATAAAGAGGTGCATTCTGCCTAAGACAACGAGTTTACACCCATGCATTTTTTTTTTTATATTGTCCATAACTTATTTATTTATTTATTTGTTTATTTATTTATCTATTTTTAGTCGTGTTTGTCATTGTTGTTATGTCTGCTCTACGTGCCTTACCTTTAATTGCCCCCTGGGGATAAATAAAGTTTCTTGAATTGAATACAGAGTTTGAAGCTCTCCTTCTCGACAATTAGTTTTCCCTGCTTTCTATACGAGGTCTGTCCTGTTCCTCTGTCCTCTCATGATGTGTGTTTACTTCCCTTACTGTATGAGGACTGTCCTGTTCCTCTCGTGATGTGTGTGGACCTCCCTTACTGTATGAGGACTGTCCCGTTCCTCTCATGATGTGTGTTTACTTCCCTTACTGTATGAGGACTGTCCCGTTCCTCTCGTGATGTGTGTTTACTTCCCTTACTGTATGAGGACTGTCCTGTTCCTCTCGTGATGTGTGTGGACCTCCCTTACTGTATGAGGACCGTCCCAGTCAAATGTCCTCGGGACTCCCCCTCCATGATGTATGTGTGTTCCTGTGTCCGTCAGGCAGTACTACCCTGACCCCCATCCGGCTCACGGCCTGCAGCTGATGAGAGTGGGGAAGCTGCATCACTACCTCGGAAACACAGAGGAGGCCATGGTCCTGCTCAGACAGGTGATGTGGCTCATTTGTCCCCTTTTCAGAACGGTAGCCAATACGATTCATCTTTAATCAATAGTTAATCATGAGAGAATCATTGATGAGCTGATGGAGGTTTTGTTTTAACGTTTCTGTGTAAATTGTTTGATGGCGCAGGCCTATGAGATCCTCAGGGTCACCCACGGTGAGGAGAGCCCCTTCACTGCCAGGCTGTCCCTGAAGCTGGAGCAGTGTCGCGCAGAGATCAACCTCTCCTAGCTCGCTGTGGTCCCACCAGCACTGAGATAACCTCTCCTAGCTGGCTGTGGTCCAATCAGCACTGAGATAACCTCTCCTAGCTGGCTGTGGTCCAATCAGCACTGAGATTACCTCTCCTAGCTGGCTGTGGTCCAATCCGGCGCAGAGATCCACCTCTCCTAGTTCGCTGTGGTCCAATCCGGCGCAGAGATCCACCTCTCCTAGCTGGCTGTGGTCCAATCAGCACTGAGATTACCTCTCCTAGCTCGCCGCTATCCAGCGTTGAGATTGACTTCTCAATCGTCGACTTTATTCAAGATGTTTAATCCAATTTCCGCATCCATCTAGCCGACCACGTCAGAAAGGATTTTTACTGACTTTTTTTTTTACATCATTTACAGAGTTTGTAGAAAATAATCTACACCAATTACCCCTGTAAACCACTGTACAATAAGGTGATATCTCTTCAAAACTTTAGATAAAAAAAACCTGTCCCAACTTTGTGCGTTTTGTGTTATTCAGTTGTCACCCAGAAAAGCATTTCATCATGTATTAATAAGATGTTCAAAACGACATGAAGCAGAATGTTCAATAACCTGAACCTAATGATCCTAAAAACTATTTTGTAAAATCTCTTCAAAAGATGATGACAGTATATTACTGTTTATGTTCCAACCCCCACACACACACCCCTCCCTTACGGTGTGTTGGGTGGGTGTGTGTGCGCTTGTTGTTACAGTAGAACAGCCTTATCAGACGCTCTATTTTCCGCACTCTTCCCTCGTTAATCCTGGCTATTGTGTGGCTGTGAGAGAGCGAGCAGGAGTCTGTGTTTCCACACGGTTCCTGTGTGTGTGTGTGTGTGTGTGTGTGTGTGTGTGTCTGTGTGTGTGTGTGTGAGGCTGAGTGTGTGTGTGTGTGGTCCCTTTTTGTTACGTACACTTCCCATGTTAATCCCGAACTTCCCTGATGACCACATTCCCTCTGACAACAGCCTGTGTGTGTGTGTGTGGGGGGGGGGGGGGGAACTCTGCTCATGCTGCCTCACACGTAATTATCCTTTACTCAAAATATGCATATTACAATAAAATACTAATTCTCAATCTATGTCTTTTAAACATTTTATAGCTCCTGTAATTATTTGAAATTATATTCTAAGACTTTTAACATCAATAAATGAAAGGTAGCAAATAGTTATAAATAAATAAAAATACTATGATCAGTAAAGGAAGCCCAGTGTCTACTGGTTAGGCCCCGGTGACTATTGGTTAAGTCCCAGTGGCTACTGGTTGAGTCCCAGTGTCTACTGGTTAGGCTGCGGTGTCTACTGGTTAGGTCTCGGTGTCTAAGGTTATGGTGTTGATGTTAATTAATGTATTAATTAATAGTGTTAGGATTATTATCCCTTACCCTTAACATCACTCACTGACCCTAACTCTTACGTTAACACTAACTCAAACCCCCCTGTCAATTCTATGTAATAATGCTTATTTGAATAATGATGATTAATGTGCCGTCATTGCGTGCCTAATGACTCAGTAGTTAACAGGTCCTGAGGGATGTGCCTCTCAGTCTGTCCGATGCTCTGTGGTGTGGACAGCGGCCGGTTCACCGTCGCTGCAGGAGATTGAATCTAAATGGAAGAGCAGATTGAATGGAATGGGGCAGAAATAACGCCGGCCGACTGAATGACTTGTAGAGGTGGAAAAAAAAACGAATCCCGCTGAACAATACTGCTTTTCAAAACCTCCATTACTCAGTCCATTGGTTCCCCCTCCTCCCCCGCTTCTCTCGCGCCCTCCCCTCCTCCCAACTCATAACAGTGCTCACATCCAATATGCCCTCCTGTCTGCCATCTCCTCTCCTCTCCTCCTCTCCTCTCCTCTCCTCTCTCTCCTCTCCTCTCCTCTCCTCTCTCTCCTCTCCCCCCCTCTCCTCTCCTCTCCTCTCCCCCCTCCCCTCTCCTCTCCCCCCCTCTCCTCTCCTCCCCTCTCCTCCCCTCTCTCTCCTCTCCTCTCCTCTCTCTCCTCTCCCCCCTCCCCTCTCCTCTCCCCTCCCCTCCCCCCTCCCCTCCCCTCCCCTCTCCTCTCTCCTCTCCTCCCCTCTCCTCTCCTCTCCACTGCGGTCCTTGTGTGTTCCTGCAGCTCCCTGTCACTCCCTTTTCTTCCTCTACTGTCTCACCCCACTCTGCATGGCAACATGTGCTTCTCATAAACATCATCCTAAACAAACTCTAGATTCCCCTCTGGGTCCCAGCATCACTAGAAACAAAGCTTTTATATTATGCCATTCTTTCTCATCTTCCATATCTTAATTATTTCCCTTCTTTCCAGTCTACCCCCCACTATAATACTCTCTACCCCCCCTGTATACCAGTCACCAGGTGGTCCGGCCCCCACTCTCTTACTAACCCCATAGTCCTCACCTGTCCCTCTGCTCTCCACTGGTTTTTATTTACCCAGCAGGCTGCTCTTGTATGTTCTCGTCTCATCCGGCTCACAACGGCTTCCAAGGCAATAAACCTGCTACAATAATGCATGGCAGTATCTCCGAGAAGTTCAAAATTCATATGCTGGCAATGCCGAAGCAGAAGTACTTTACGTGCAGGAGATAGATTCACCGTTTCGATTCATTTCAATCATATTTTGGTTATCGGCTAAAAATAACCGTCAAGTATGGAGACAACGTCCACTCTCCTGCTCTACACATCCGTCTCCCGCACTCCTCCAGCTCCCTTTATTAGCCTACTCTCATCCTGTCTTTACTCATCTCCTCTCCTATTTTTCTTCCCTCTCTCCTTTCAGCTCTCTTTTCATCTATCTCCTTTCATCTCTCTCTCCTTTCATCTCTCTCCCTTTTCATCTCACTCTTTTTCAACTCTCTCTTTCCATCTCTCTCTCTCTCTCCATCTCTCTCTTACTCTCCTCTCCCTAATATATTTTTATTCAAAGTCTCTGTTTCTGTTTATCATGTGGGCGATCAAAGCGGACTCCTAGGGTCAATGTGTTACCCAGAGTGCTTTGCACCGCTGCCAGCGTTCCACACACGTGCACACACACACACACACACACACACACACACACACACACACACACACACACACACACACACACACACACACACACACACACACACACACACACACACACACACACACACACATCTTCAAAGAATGCCACAGTAATGCCATGTGTCTGTTGTAACAGAACAAAACAACAACACATCCAACATTCATCAAAAATGCATCACTGGAATCGCCGGGATTCTGTTTTATTTAGACTGCATGTCATTCACGGCCTTAGATGCTTTGCAGCTGAGAGAGAGAGGAAAATCGTCTCGCTGATTCCTATCCCTACTCCTGCTGTTTGGAACCATGGTCATGGAGCACTTTGATGTTTTCTTTTTTGTTTGTTCCGATTTGTGTTGTATTCTTGGAAATTCCATTGTCGCATACACAATCCTTGCATTGTTTCCAGTGTACAGTAATGTATGTGTGTGTTAACTGTGTGTAGTGTGTTGGGTGCAGGATGTCAGACTCCTTCAAACAATGATGAGCCAGAGCACATCGGTCCTTTAATACATTCCTTTATTTACAACACTCGTTTCTGCCTTTTTAACACATAACGGCTCCAGGCCAACCCCCCCCCCCCCCCCCCACCCCCCACTACCCCCAACAGAACATGCTCCCCCCCCTGCAGGTCAAAGACCCCCCAGGGAAGACCTGGGCCAACTGTACGATGCTGCATGGAACCCCTGTTGACCCTGAGCATGATCCACCGAACCAGACTACAGATCCTCATCTCCTCACTCTGCTGTCTCTGCTGTCCTCATAGAGCGGTGACCACACGACAGCCCACAGACCTCTGTTAGTGTTCGTGGAGACCGTCTTAGCGTGACCAACACCACAGACGGGTAACGTCAATTAATCTGTTGTCACGGTTCATTCATAAGCACTTTAGAAGTATGTCCCGGAGGACGGGGAGAGAGAGGATATTGGTGCCGACTGTGTTGTCGGGAACTCATTACAAGCCTTCCTCTTTAGCACTGACGCACACCGCTGGTGCTCTTGGATGGTTTTCAAAGACTTCACTGCAATAACATTTTGGTTCAGTTACTTGTGACTTACAGTCTATATTTACAAGCAACGGAATACACTCATTGTACTGGCTGCTCTGTACAGTACTGACTGTTTTGTACTGCACTGTACTGTTTTAGAGATGCAGTGCCACCAAAACCTTTTAAATCCTTTCAGATTATTGCTAGAATCATAAACTGCGGTCAGGGTTGATATTTGGACGTGGCTTATGGATATCAGGGAGCCCAGACGCCGTCTCCAGCTGGATCTCATGCTCAGGGTGGAGGGGTTCCATCACATCGTCCAGTGAACACCCCCTGCCTCAGCCTGCTTCACATGCACTCAGCAGACCATTCACCTTTACATCGGAATCAGTTCAGTACACGTTCCACACAAGAGAAACCCTTCCCGTCTGCTGTTTTTCCATTCTTGCCGTTCTTGTTTAAGATATACATTTTCCAAACAGACGATTTACCCCCCCCGCCCCCCTTCAACCTCAAACATGGGACCAGCGAAAAGAAAAAAAATAGAAATAGAAAAAACATGATCATATATGATATGTGTAAATATATATTTATATATGACATGGGCTCCGCGTTATATATGTACACTTGTATCTTTCTACAATTGCAAATCTTAAATGCATAGTCGATTTTCTTTTAAAACCAAACGTTGTGAGACAAAACAACAGGAACATTAACTCTGTGTGAAGCGACCCCCCCCGAGATCAAATAAATAAACATTCATCCAGAGAGAGGAGGCACGAGGGAGGAGATATCACTGAGGACCCTTTTAATTTAGAGCTGTTCTGCTTTGAGTCAACATCGCTTAAGCATGAAGATGTTGAGGTAAATTGGGCGGCGTGTGGCCCAGGAGGAAGAGCGGGTTGGCTGGTAACCGGAAGGTTGCTAGTTTGATCCCCCGGAGTGTCGCGGTGTCCCTGAGCGAGACGCCCCCCCCTGACTGCTCCCGACCAGCTGGCTGTCGCCCTGCGTGGCTGACTCCACCGTCGGTGGGTGAATGTGCGCATGAACGGGTGAATGTGAGGCAGTATTGTAAAGCACTTTGAGTGGCCACTGGGTAGAAAAGCGCTGTATAAATGCAGTCCATTCACCACCTCATGGAATCAGCTGACCGCTCTGTGTCGTACTCTTCACTTTGTTTGTGCTTCTCGTTGATTTGGTGACGTTGCTGCTTTAGTTGACCTTTGAGGTGTTTTTATGGTCAGTGATATCTAGTCCCTCTGTCTCCTCTGTCCTCTCCTCTCTCCTCGCTCACAGCTCTCACAGGGAGGATGACGGAACACAGGTGATCTGACGGTTTGATGTAGAAGAAGCGTATGACTTATTCATATCAGGGTATTTTTATATTTGTAAAAACACTTAGTTCAGCAACATCTCAAGCGCCATATATTATTATTATTATTATTAACAGACCTTACCCCAGACCCCCCAAACTCTTATTTTCTACCTCTGTCCTTTCTCTCTCTAAACTTCTCTTTGATTGTTCTTTAAATACTTCAACTTTTTGATGTTCCTTAATAAACATGTACTTTCTATATTTGTATTGTTATTCAAACCCATATGTTGGGCATATAGGCTTTATTTTACGTAACTTCTCTCTAATTTTATGACTAATCAAAGTTAATCCCAGTTAACTTTTAACACAACACATTACAGTTCACACACTTTCCCCTGACGAATCTCATCACTTCTTTGTGTCAATCAAACTTACATTACACAAATTATTCTGAAACCCCCACTAGTCCGAATAGCATAGAACACAGTGCACCGTGTTCATGTAAGGGCTTCAGGCTGCCTCATCTCATGGATTTCTGTGTATATGTTTGAAAGAAAATGGACATTATCTATGTCACAACGCGCTGTGGAAATTGGCTTTGTCGGCTGTTTGTCCTACTAGCATAAACACTCACATTGTGCTCGTATAAAATAAAAAAGAAATGCATATCATATTACAAAACACACATCGACTGAGCATTCCATTATCTAGACAAGAGAAGAACGATACCGATACAAAGAACTGTGGAAAAACCAGTCGGTCAGTCAGTCGGTCAGAAAGCTCCACAGGGTCTACAAAGGTTTGAAAAAGGTTCCTGGGATATCTCAGCAGTATAAATAACATGTTTTTGGCCCCTAATGACTGGTGACCCTGACGCCCTGGGGGACACCTGCTCGGCAGTTTAGCGTGTTTGGTCCTGGTAACCGGAGACTAACTTAACCCACAAATTAAATGGCTTTTAGTTGTAAATCCAAAGATTCGTCAAGGACAGCAATCTTTTGCAGTTCAATGTGTCACATGTTACACTAGCACCAAACATTATTAACACGGATACGGAGAGAATCGGTCTGTGGTCGTTGCAGCGTTCTCAAGGCACTTGTCTTCCATCCTAAGATTCCTTTCTGCCTTTCTCTGGTTCCTCGTCGGGACTTTGCTCGCTCTCGATTTCTTTCACCTACACAACAACACGGGGTGATGAGACACAGAGAACACGCTTTGTATTTACATCAGTCTGAGCCTCTGAGCTCCTGGTGAGACGATGTCTCTGGCCCCCGGGGCCTCAGGCAGGGCTCGGGCTGGTTTCGGAGCCATTGTTTGATTCCAGGCCGAATCCGAGGTCTCCGCTCCTTCTACCTGCGCTTTGAGGACACGTCGAAGCAGGTGATCATCATCAGGTGGGCCTTGCAGAAGTTGACCCTGGTCTCCAGCTTGAAGGTCACCATCTCCAGAGCCTCCAGGTACTCTAAGGAGTCCAGCTCACTGGCCTGCTGCAGCTCGACTAGAGAGAGAACCGCAGTCAGACACGGGGGGGAAGCTATGGCGGACCGCTCTAACAGCTCTACAAAGCATTACTGTTAGTCATCCAACCTTCCTAGAAACGTATTCATGGCACGCAAATAGTTAGTCTTCATAAAGACTTAGGTTGCGACTATTTACCTTTTCATTAATTGATTCATTCAATCGTTTGGCTACAGCTTTTACGGTAAGCTGACTGACAATGAATCGACTTCATTCCGTGTAAATAAGCAGGATACGGCCCCCCCCGCCTCTAAGGGGAGCCCACGGGCTAGCGGGCGGACACTGGGGTTTGAACCCCCAACCCTGCGCGCGGTAGGCGGTGGTGGCCAGACTCACACTCGGCGCTCCACTGCTGCGGCTCCAGCATCAGGTGCAGCTTGGTGCGCTCAAGCTCCTCCCTCAGGCCCTGGTAGCGCACCCGCAACTCCGTGATGCGCTGCTGCCGGTGCTCCATGAGACGGAGGTCCGGCTGGCGGGGCTTAGGGCCGACGACGTGCACCACCTCCTGACGGAGACAAACCGACAGCAGGGGGTCTGAGAGAGGAGACACGACTCGGGAGGAACGGCTGTGTGGGCGGGCTGGGAGGCTTTGGATTGGAGACCGAATGCAACAGAGGAATAAAAGACGGTAGTGATCATTCTGCTTCGTTCATCAGTACTCTCTCTCTCTCTCTCTCTCTCTCTGTCTCCCTCTCTCTCTGTCTCTCTCTCTCTCTCTGTCTCTCTCTCTCTCTCTCTCTCTCTCTCTCTCTCTCCCTCTCTCTCTTCATCTCTCTGTCTCTCTCTCTCTCTGTCTCCCTCTCTCTCTGTCTCTCTCTCTCTCTCTCTCTCTCTCTCTCTGTCTCTCTCTCTCTCTCTCCCTCTCAATTCAATTCAAAAAAGCTTTATTGGCATGACTATTGGTAGTCCAAACAGTGTTGCCAAAGCATTACAAATATTACGATAATAACAATATGGAACGTCAGAACAATATGTACATATATCAACCTGTAACAATATAACATAACATACAGATATACATATGTACATATGTAAAAAAAAATATATATATATATAAAAAAATAATAATAATAATAATAATAAAAAAAATAATAATAATAATAATATTTAAAAAAAAAAAAAAGAGAAAGAAAAAAAAAAAATAAAGAAAAAAAAAAAAAAAATTTAAAATTAATGAAAAGCTACATAAAACGCATTATAGGTTACTAATAATCATTAATCAATCAAACAGTGAGGCCTGGTGTAGAATGTCATCCTCTCATGTTGTGGCAAGCTGAAATAAATTGTGCTGCGAGGACGGAGCTCTCTTTTCTCTCTCCCATTAATATTTGTAGTTGGTCTACATGGGAGTTTATAAAATGAGGGTGTTTTTGGCCGAATTTGCTAAAGTATATTTCGCGGATATTTTTGAATTTGGGGCAGTGTAGGAGGAAGTGCTGCTCGGTCTCTACAGCAGCTTCTTCACACTGCTGGCACAGCCGCTCCTCTTGGGGCAGCCATGACTTCTTATGGCGGCCTGTTTCTATGGCCAGGCAGTGAGCGCTCAGTCTGTACTTTGTTAGCAACACTCTATGTCTAACATCAGTCACTGTGGTCAGGTAGGGGGCCACAGTGTACTGTCTATTTAGGGCCAGATAACACTGCATTTTGCTCTGTGTGTGTGTTTTAGTGTTCCAATGGGTGAGGTAGGTTTGTTTCTGATGTTTTATAATTTGGTTGAGTCTAATTGATATATTCTCCGACTGGTCCTGAGGCAGAGCAGAGGGGGAACCTGTCTGTGGACAGAGCCTCAGGACCAGCTGAGTGAGGGGACTCCTGTTCATCTCTTGGCTTTGCAGGGCTTTGTACTGAAAGGAGTGGGGGTCACTTTGTTTTAGATGTAGCCAATATTTAATTGATCGTTTTTGGATTTTCAATAGAAGTGGATACTGACCTAATTCAGCTCTGCAGGCGTTGTTAGTGGTTGTCCTGTGTACCTGCAGAATGCTTTTGCAAAATTCGGTGTTTGCAATTTCAATTGAATTTTTTTCCCATTGGTCAAAAAGTTGGTTTGTTTGTGGGCCCCACACTTCACTTCCATAGAGCAAGATGGGTTCAATAATTGCTTGAAGTAATTTGAGCCAAATTAGAATTGGAATCTGAATGTAAATTTGTCTTTTGATTGCATAAAAAGCCCTGCGTGCTTTCTCTCTCAGTTCATTGACTGCTGGATTGAAACTTCCAGTGGGACTTATTTTCAGGCCTAAATAATTATATTCTAAACAGTTTTCTATTTTATGTGTTCCTATTGTGAAGTGCAATGTGTTTCCCAGACATCTGGGTCTTTTCTGGAATATCATGGTTTTTGTTTTCTTAATGTTAACAGCCAGGGCCCAGGTCTGACAGTAACGGTCGAGTAGGTCTAGACTCTGTTGAAGTCCTTCTTTTGTGGGACTTAACAAGATTAAATCATCTGCGTAAAGCAGGAATTTGATCTCGGTGTTGTGGAGAGTGAGACCAGGCACTGTGGACCGTTCCAGAATGGAGGCCAGCTCATTTATGTAAATGTTAAACAGTGCAGGTGATAGACAGCAGCCTTGTCTCACTCCCCGCTCCTGAGTAATAAAAACTGTTCGCTTGTGTCCAATCTTGATGCCGCACATGTTGTTTGTGTACATTGATTTTATTATGTCATATGCTTTACCCCCTACACCGCTTTGAAGAAGTTTGTAAAGTAATCCAATGTGCCAAATTGAGTCGAATGCTTTTTTGAAATCAATGAAACAAGCAAATATTTTGGTTTTGTTTTGGTTGATATATTTGTCTACTAGGGTGTGTAGGGTGTAAATATGATCTGATGTGCGGTGATTTGGTATGAATCCAATTTGACTTTTGCTCAGGACATTGTGTTTCATAAGGAAGTCTATGAGTCTCGAATTAATAATGCTACAGAATAAAAGACGGTAGTGATCATTCTGCTTCGTTCATCAGTACTCTCTCTCTCTCTCTCTCTCTCTCCGTCTCTCTTTCTCCCTGTCTCTCTCTCTGTCTCTCTCCCTGTCTCTCTCTCTGTCTCCCCCCCCTCTCTCTCTTTAATAATGCAGTAGATCTTTCTACCTACAGGGCTCTATTAACCCTACCTTCTGTTTCCAACTGTCTGCCTCCCCCATTTCTAATTCATGTTCAATTCAATGACATCAAGTGGAATTTGCCCATGGCTCGTACCCTCTCTCTCCCTCTCTCTCTCTCTCGCTCTCTCTCTCTCTCTCTCTCTCTCTCTCTCTCTGTGGAATCTCTCATTTTCTCCATTGCGCCTCTCTCTTTTTTAATCTTGAACTATCGCTCTCCACCTCGTAGCTCGTTTCTCTTCCCCTCTTCTCTTTAATCACATCCCCTCACCCGCTCTCTCTCTCAGCTCCTCTCCGGATGCCCCTATCTTCTATCTGTTATCGTTCATATTGTATCATCCCTCTGAGACGAATAGATATATATTTAATAGATCTATATATTTTTCTCTCTCTTTATCTCCCTCCCTCTCTCTCCCCCCCTCTCTCTCTATCTCTTTCCCTCCTCATCTCTCTCTCTCTCTCTCTCTCTCTCTCTCTCTCTCTCTCTCTCTCTATCCCTCCCCCCCTCTCCCCCCCTCTCTCCCCCTCCACCTCTCTCTCTCTCTCTCTCTCTCTCTCTCTCTTTATATCCCTCCCCCCCTCTCCCCCCCTCTCTCCCCCTCCACCTCTCTCTCTCTCTCTCTACCCCCCATCTCTCTCTCACTCTCTCTCTCTCTCTCTCTCTCTATCCCTCCCCCCCTCTCCCCCCCTCTCTCCCCCTCCACCTCTCTCTCTCTCTCTCTCTCTCTCTCTCTCTCTCTCTATCCCTCCCCCCCTCTCCCCCCCTCTCTCCCCCTCCACCTCTCTCTCTCTTTCTCTCGCCCCCCCTCTCCCCCCCTCTCTCCCCCCCCTCTCTCCCCCTCCATCTCCCCCCCCCCTCTCTCTCACCTTGCCTCCCTTCTCTCTCCTCCGCTGCATGCGTTCCACATCGTCGATCTCGTACACTTTGATCTCAAACGCCTCCGCCGTGGAAGCTCCGCCCCTCGGGCTGGGGGAAGCTCCGCCCCTCGGGCTGGGGGAAGCTCCGCCCCTCGGGCTGGGGGACGCTCCGCCCCTCGGGCTCGGGGACGCCGGGGGCCCCAGGGGGCCGTCTACCCAGCATGCACTGGGGCTGGAGGAGGAGGAGGAGGAGGAGGTGGCGGCTGCCTTGGAGGAGCGGTGGGTCGGGGAGGAGGAGGAGGAGGAGGAGGAAGGGTCGAGGGTCAAGGCCGGGATCAGGCGGCGCCGCTGGAGGCCTGGAATGAAACCAAAGGTCAAAGGTCACGACCCGTCACTGTATGGCTGTGTCTCAGTTCAGGGTTAGGGTCAGGGACCGCGAAGGCCGGGCCGAAGGCCGAACAAACGTTTTTAAATGAGACGGTCTGGCCTACGGAGCATTTCTAGTTTGCATGACAAGCCGTTAACACCCGTTACCTCGCGTGACGACGCGCCGCTCCTGTTGCCTAGCAACCCTGACAGCTGCGGGTCGAACCGGACGGCGGAGGAGGAATATGGAGCTGTTTTATACAACCCACTGAGAGATGTCCACTTTCACTTAGATGTCCACTTCCTACTTCATTCGTACTTTTATTTTATTGTATTTTATTTATAATTTTCTATTTTTTATAATCTTATCTTCTATGTTTTTTTTGCAAAAAATCTTGTAATTTCTCTCTGTACGGACTCCGGACCACCTGGAACGAAACAATTTCCCCCCGGGGATCAATAAAGTTTTCTGATTCTGATTCTGATTCGTTTATATAATAATTATATAAAATATAACGTTAATTAGTTTAACGTTATATTGCTCGTGTAATGAAATTGAACTTTGACAATAAAGTTACAAATTTAAAATAGTCCCAACTTTATTTTAATATCAAAAAATGTTTTTACATAGTTTTGTCATTGAATATGTAATTTGCTGCAACTGCCGCTTCCGCTCTCTCTGACGCCATTTCTGAAAAAATCCAACGCGCAATGAATCTCGGGATACGTTGGGCCATGAAGGATCCAGCCGGTGGATCCTTCAAATCCGGGAAAAGAAGGCTGTATTTGTCGGCCGCATTTGAAGGAGCCTTCGAAAAGGGACAGCCTTGACGCGTCGCAGTGACGCAATCGCCCTTCGAAGGATGCGTCCCCTGAATTGAGACACAGCCTATGTCTCTTGACCTCAGGCTAACAAGGGGTAGCAATGATGGCTCTCCCGTAACGAGGCAAACGACTAATGAAATCCAGCGGATGCGTTTGGTTAGCCACACAGTGCTACGAGAGAGCTACTCTAACATGAGTCAGGGTGATAGCGCCCAGACTAGAACCTAACCACACATTAACCCTGTGTGGTTAACTAATCACTAATGAACCCGCTCTGACTAGAACCTAACCACATATTAACCCTGTGTGGTTAACTAATCACTAATGAACCCGCTCTGACTAGAACCTAACCACACATTAACCCTGTGTGGTTAACTAATCACTAATGAACCCGCTCTGACTCAGCCAGCCTGCCTCGTGACCTTGAGGAGGGAGGAGAGGATTAGAAGGTCGTCTGCAGTCACGCTTCGATGCTACAGAGGAGAGGAGCCGAGCCAGCAGAAACCCTCCTCCCTTGTCACCCTCCTCCTCACGCAGAGACCCTCCTCCACTCCGAAGAGGAGGGACAACAGCACGCAGCGGGCGTTCGGGAAGACGGCGGAACCAGCAGTCCTTTATTGCTATATAATTCATCACAGGAGCCAGCCCCTGTGGTTTGGGCTGTGGTGTTTGTTTTGTTTGTTGTTGTTGGTGATGAACAGAAACCAATGGAAAGAGTCTACTGTGAGAGAATTTAAGGAAAAGGTTTAGTGGAGGAGTGAGAGTGACAGACAGAGAGAGAGAGAGGGGCGGGGGGAGGACAGGGAGAGAAAGACGAGAGAGAGAGAGCGAGCTTGCCTTAATGAGGGGGTCTGAACATGAGTACAGTCGCTGTTCTCTAGGAGTTGGAGAAGGGCTTGATCTTTAATCTGCCCACCGTAACGACATGAAACACCCTGCACACACGCCCATGCATACCTAGTGTGTGTGTGTGTGTGTGTTTGTGCGTGTGTGTGTGCGTGTGTGTGTGTGTGTGTGTACGCGCACGCGCGTGTGTGTGTGTGGGTGTGTGGTCACGGCATTACCATAGAAATTGGAAACTGCATGTGTGGAAGCCTGAGTTATCCGATTTATCACATGATGGGCTGATACAGTAGAAGGCAAGAGGGGCTGTGTGTGAGTGTGAGAGAGAGATAGAGAGAGAGAGAGAGAGAGAGAGAGAGAAAGAGAGAGAGAGAGAGGGGGGAGATGAGAGAGGGAGGGGGAGAGAGAGAGAGAGAGAGAGAGCTTGAAAGAGATTTTGAAGTGTTTTCAAGTCTCCTGGTTTTCGGTGCAGCTCTTAAAGGTCACATCCACATTTAACCATTAGTATTTTATTACAGAGTACAAAAGACAGAGAGGAGCGAGACACTTAATGAGTTGGTGGGAGCAGAGGAACACAGAGAGAGCAGGCGAAGGAGTGAGGTAATAAAGGGAATAGGACAGGAAATATCCAACAATTCATCCTGACAGTGATGTGAGAGAGGAATGATTCCCACATCGCTCAGTCCACAGTCCCACACGCACACTTTGGGGAGGTGGGAATGTGTACTCTCCCTCTCTCTTTATCCCTCTATCCCATCCCTCTTTCCTATTTTCGGTTCCTCTTTCACACATAAGATTTCTCCTCCTTCCTTCCTTTCTGAAGTCCTTAAAATGCCGTCCTTAATGTCTCGCTGCTCGGTGAGTGCTGTCTGAGAGTCGTGGACGAGATCAGACGTGAAGCACAGAACGACCGGGTGATTAAAGGATTCTGATTCTGCTGAATGGGAGCCAAACATCTGCTGCTGTGTGATCCTATACCCTGTCTGTTGTCCTAGCTGCAGCTGCATGCGCTAGAACACACATGAGGTAGAACCCAGAAGCCGGTAGGGTTGGTAAGAGAGATTAGCCACAGCTAGCGCTCACCGGTGAACCAGTGCTGGTGGGAGGAGCCTGCAGCTGTAACTGAGCCGTGTGATTGGTTGTGGCAGGTACCGAAAGCAAATGCGTCGGGGGGAGTCATTTGTTTCACTGCCGGTCCTGAGCTTCCATCAGCGTGTCTGAGCGGCAGACCTGTTAGCGTCTCTGTCGCGTGTAGAGGCTCCTCTCCGCTTAACAGTCGGCTGCTCGGGGTCACCTTGCTTTACAGTACCTTCGCTCCTCCATCACCCTCCTCCTCCTCATTTGCATCTCATCCTTATTTAATGGGTTCTTCAATGGGCCGTGTCTCTGGCATCCCTTCTCTAAGGGTGGGATTCAGACTCGTCCACACCTCTTCTCCTGACATTCTCTTCTCATCATTTATTTCTTTGTTTTGGTTTCCATTTGTTACTTTTTCTTTTTAATATCAAAAAGGCTGTTTTGTGTCTTAATGGCCTTATTCTCAAGGGAGCAATTACATTAAATGGAACTGTATTTGGATTGCCGTTAATCATAGTTACAGTCTCAAAGGACTTAGCAGGCCATATATTTATGATAATGAATTATGAAATGACTTTGAGTTTATCATCAATGAGTTTATCACATAAACCCATCACTCTCCACTGTATTCCAGGAAAGACAATATTCACTGTTACCATGAAACAGTGAAACCAGACCCAGGTCATTGAGGAACAGGTAGGTCTCATGCCTCTCCGACAGGCCCCGGGGATCAAACCCTGGTCCTTTGGGCCGCAGCCTCTCTGAGGGGTTCTCAGCCTCTCTGAGGGGTTCTCAGCCTCTCTGAGGGGTTCTCCTCACCTGTTCTCAGCCTCTCTGAGGGGTTCTCCTCACCTGTTCTCAGCCTCTCTGAGGGGTTCTCCTCACCTGTTCTCAGCCTCTCTGAGGGGTTCTCCTTACCTGTTCTCAGCCGCTCTGAGGGGTTCTCCTTACCTGTTCTCAGCCGCTCTGAGGGGTTCTCAGCCTCTCTGAGGGGTTCTCAGCCTCTCTGAGGGGTTCTCAGCCTCTCTGAGGGGTTCTCCTCACCTGTTCTCAGCCTCTCTGAGGGGTTCTCCTTACCTGTTCTCAGCCGCTCTGAGGGGTTCTCAGCCTCTCTGAGGGGTTCTCAGCCTCTCTGAGGGGTTCTCCTCACCTGTTCTCAGCCTCTCTGAGGGGTTCTCCTTACCTGTTCTCAGCCTCTCTGAGGGGTTCTCCTCACCTGTTCTCAGCCTCTCTGAGGGGTTCTCCTTACCTGTTCTCAGCCGCTCTGAGGGGTTCTCAGCCTCTCTGAGGGGTTCTCAGCCTCTCTGAGGGGTTCTCAGCCTCTCTGAGGGGTTCTCCTCACCTGTTCTCAGCCTCTCTGAGGGGTTCTCCTTACCTGTTCTCAGCCGCTCTGAGGGGTTCTCAGCCTCTCTGAGGGGTTCTCAGCCTCTCTGAGGGGTTCTCCTCACCTGTTCTCAGCCTCTCTGAGGGGTTCTCCTTACCTGTTCTCAGCCGCTCTGAGGGGTTCTCCTTACCTGTTCTCAGCCGCTCTGAGGGGTTCTCAGCCTCTCTGAGGGGTTCTCAGCCTCTCTGAGGGGTTCTCAGCCTCTCTGAGGGGTTCTCCTCACCTGTTCTCAGCCTCTCTGAGGGGTTCTCCTTACCTGTTCTCAGCCGCTCTGAGGGGTTCTCAGCCTCTCTGAGGGGTTCTCAGCCTCTCTGAGGGGTTCTCCTTACCTGTTCTCAGCCTCTCTGAGGGGTTCTCCTTACCTGTTCTCAGCCACTCTGAGGGGTTCTCAGCCTCTCTGAGGGGTTCTCCTCACCTGTTCTGTAGCCTCTCTGAGGGGTTCTAAGCCTCTCTGAGGGGTTCTCCTCACCTGTGCTGTGGCCTCTCTGAGGGGTTCTCAGCCTCTCTGAGGGGTTCTCCTCACCTGTGCTGCTGCGGCTCTTCTTGCTGGTCTTGGAGCTCCGCCGGGAGGAGGCGGAGCTGTGCTCGCTGACCGAGTCCTGGGCCGAGGAGGTGCTGCCCGTGTTCTCGCTGCTGTCCCTCAGCATGCTCTCGTAGCCGCTGCTGCCCCCGCTGTGGTAGAACAACGCCGTCTTGCCCATGGCCGGGGGCAGCTCGCCGCTCAGCACGCTGCTGTAGAGGGGACGACCAGACGGCGGGTGAGATGGCGGTGGAGCGAGGCCTTCCTGTGGCTGTCTCTCAGAGCCCCTTATCGTTGGTACCTGTTGTCGCTGGCGTGGCCGCTGCTGCAGCGCTGGGGCTTCCTGGGAGCCGTGATCTTACTGTAGGGAGAGGGGAGCGCCTGGACCGCGGCTGGCTTCTCCTCCGCCTGGACCGCTGCTCCTCCTGCGGCCCCACTCGCTCCTCCTGCTACAGCTGCTACCGCTGCTCCTCCTCCACCGGGGTCTCCAGCAGCGCTAGGATAATGTACAACAGAGTGGTCCAGCGTTGGGCAATATTCGTCGACAAACATCTCATTGAACTGAGCCGTGACGGTTCGTGTTCCTCTAACTCACCCCGCGGCCCCGGGCCCTTTCTCCTCCCCAGCCTCAGGGCCTCCTGCCGGGGCGTGGCCGCGGGCGCGGGCGCTGGTGCTGCCCTGGAGCAGCTCCGAGATGCGGCCGTTGACGGCTCTGAGGGGCAGCTTGGTGGCCAGGCCTCCCCCCCGGCTGCGGCTCAGGGACTGGGTGGACCAGGACCCGGCGGGGGGGATCTGCTGCTGCACTGGAGCCGGCGCCACTGGAGCCTGGGCCTGGGGGGGAGACAGGGGTAAGATCCACGGATCAACGCCAACAGGGTTTTTATGAGGTTCTGTTTTCACGAGAGTCACACACACACACACAGCCAGGCAGCGTTGAGCGGCGGAGAGTCAGGTCTCTGGTGGCCAAGCCCTTCTGTTTACTTGGTGTCATGCAACACAACCCAGAGTTATGAGGAGAGTGAAGAAACAGCTCATGTATGAACACGAGGGGCCTGCCGTACCTTGGCGTTGGCCGGCGGGCTGGAGCTGCGGTTGAAGGCCTGGGGGAGGGACTTGGTGGAGATGCTGAGGGTCTTGGTGCTGGAGGACGATAAGCTCCTGGCTTTGGGGCCGCTGGCCATCAGCAGCTTACTGACGGCGGAGATCTTGGACTGGCCGCCGCCCTTCGCCGGGGACTGCGGAGCGCTGCACGTCCCCGGGACGGAGACGAAACAGGAACCGCCGCCGCCGCCGGCGTGTCCTTGTGGGGTAGAGACGGATCCGGCCCGGGTGAGGCTGCGCCCGGTACGGGGCATGGTGCTGTCCCCCCTCGCTCCTCCCCCTCCTCCCTTCAGACTGCCGCCCCGCTCCAGGGAGAAGCAGTCGTACTGGGGGGTCCCGCCGTGGGAGCCGTGGGCCCTGCCCAGCGAGTTGGTTCTGTTGGCCAGCTGCTCCAGCTTAGCGCTGAACAGCCTGCTGCTGTCGGCACTCGGGCCGCGTTGTTTGGCCATCGCTGAGGCGGAACCCCCGGAGAGGCCCAGGTCGTCCGCAACGCTGCCGCCCAGGAATGACAACCCATAGCTGGGCTGGTGGAGCGGGCTGAGGGGGGAGCCGGCCGCCCGGTTGCGCTGGTCCAGGCTGGACTTCCGCACCGGGGGCAGCGGGGGGATTCCCCCCTTCTTGTGGGAGAAGAAGCCCGCCCTGTAGCCCCTCCGGTCCAGCGTGGCCTGCGGACTGCAGGGCGTCGACGTCGTCACGCCCAGGTTGCGGTAGTCCCCGCCGGTATCCAGGCCGTCGTAGCGGTTGAGGCGCTGCCAGCCCCGCGGCAGGCTGGCGGTGCGGTGGACGTCGGGGTTGTACAGACCGTCTCCTTGGAGGACAGCAGCCATCTTCTCACAGCCGTCCACCCCCCGCCTGGGGGACAAGACGGAGACCTTAGCCTCTTCCACCTGCTTCATCTCTGCCCTCACGCTACACACCATCTCCTCTGACCGCATCCCTTCTCTCCCGCGCTTCAGCCAAGGGTCCTCAAAGTTCATCTCACTACAGATGGTCGCTAGGTGGCCCTGGGCGGGGCCCGGTTTGACGAGGTCTTTGTGGATGCCGCTCCTCGTCTGCGAGGACAGGATGGTGGGTTCCTGGATCATCATCGGCTTGACGGCCAGACACGGGTGGACGCTGATGATGGTCCTGAGAGGGGAGAAGGAACCGGGCCTGCCCAGAGACAGCATGCCGGCTTTACCCCCAGAGTGAGGCAGGGTCTTCAGCCTCTCCTTCGTCAGGGTTCCTCTCTCGCCCTCAGACAGCAGCCTCTCCCCCTCCCGACTGCCTCTCCTCTGGGCGCCGGCCGGGCCGTGGGTGACGAGCTCTCCTGGGGCCCCTGCTCTGGAGGACAGGCTCTGGACGGGGTCCGGGTCTGCCAGGGCCTCCCCCTCCTGGCTGTGGGTCTGGCTGAAGCTGTGCAGGGACGTCTCGGCCTCACTGCCCACGCTCAGGTCACTGAGCCAGGAGGAGATGGAGGAGGCACAGCTGGGCGTCACCGTGGTGAGGGCCTCCCCCTCCAGCCTCAGCTTGGCCATGGCCACCTGCAGCACAACACGGGAACACAAGGTGGGACCGGGATTCAACGGCAGACCACGGTGATGGCATTTACTGCCATTCAGCTAAACAGGGTTAGGGTTTTTTATAATATTAACGCATTATTAGAATCTCAATAGGAGCAAAATAAATGTCATTCTCTGAATACATGTTCAATCCTACTGAACACCAGGGAGGCAGCCTGAGAGAGTACATCCTGTCAGCTGCACCGGCAGGCCGGCTCCCTGGGACTGGATGGGTTAATTGTTCCGACTGATTTAAAATGCTGGACATCTCAATGTCGAGCGACGGCAGGGGCATATTTCCTGCCAACCTTTTTCTTTTCCAATTTCCCCGGGCAGCGGAGACGGCCAAAGACCGAGTCGGCCAGCGGCATTAAATCACCGGCCCCTCGATGCGGTCCCACCCCGGACAGCTCCCTGAAATATTCAGCTTGGGCGTAATTCAAAAGCGACTGACCTCCGCCATGGCGACCACCTCCGTCACCCCGGCCCTGGGCACGCTGACAGCGGGCCCTCCATAATGTTCCAGGTGAGCGGGCTCCCCCCCCAGGCTGCTGATGATGCTGACGGGCAGCGGTCCGGCGCCGCGCCCCGCCCCCGGGCAGACCTCGCTGATGAAGCTCACCATGCTGGCGGGCCGGCCGGCCAGCCTCCCCAAGGCGTCCAGGGACACCTCCCCCAGGCTGAACAGCAGCTCGTCCTCCCCCAGGGAGAGCTGCCCCAGGGGGGACAGGGGCCCGGCGAGGCCTGGGGGGGAGACACTTTGCAATGAGGGGACCGTAATTCACCATTCCTTAACGTTAGTTATTACGGTGAAAAGCATTAACGAACAGTGAATCAACAGTTAGCTAATGTGTCGAGTAATCGTCTCCTCACGGTGAAGATGTTAACTAAGGTGTTCTTTGTAGATTATTTATTGGCTGAGGTTTTTGTACTGTAGTGTAGTTTAGTTTTTTAGCTTAGGGTAGTTCCCTTAAACTAGCCTCTAGGCCAATACTGTAAACTAAAGCTTATTCCTGCGTTAACTCGTGTTATTAGTGGTTAACGACCGTACTCTTATAGTAACGGATTACAGAGTAACGTAGGGTTAGGGTGTGCAGTCGGAGGTTCTCCTCACCGTCCCGGAGCGCGTCCAGAGGGATCTGAGGAACCTCCTCATCGCACAGCGTCTCGGCCGAGCCGTGGCTGGCGGACAGACGGCGCCCCCCCACCACCGGCTCCTGGACCTGGAGGCTCATCCCCACCGGCGACGCCCGGGACAGGACCGAGTCGGTCGAGGAGCGACCGCTGTCGGCCGCCACGCTGTCCGCCGCCACGCTGTCTGCAGGACCAACAGGGAGGTCAGGCTGTAGGCGCTCACCAGAGTAGTTCCGATACTGATACCAGTATCTGAAATTCCTCCGATACGGCCTCTAATGCAGTATCGTGTATCGTGAGTCCATGCACCGAGCCGATACCATCACATGACTTATTTACTTCACAGGCAGAGAACATCACAAACACTGCGGTGTTATGCTGCGTTTGGTCAGAGGTCCTAGTTGTGTTCGAGCTGCCAAGTCGGAAAAACATGGATGCTCACGCTTAACTTCAAGAATACAAATGTACTATTACAGTAGGTGAACCGACTTTACAATACTGTCATCGTAAGAGAACACTTCAATAAGAACCAGTGCTGTGAGTAGGTACAATGCTAGATGCTGTATCAGTATATACTCGGTATCGGCAGATACTCAATTTCAGGAATCGGAATTAGTATCGGGAAGCGAAATTTTTTGTGGGAACATCTGTAGGGTTTACTGTATGGATGTTCCCTATATGACGGAGGGTAAAGCGAGGGCGTGGGGATACACCCTCAGGTAAAGGATTACATCTCCCCAGGAGGCCAGAAATCGGATTCGGGTCGACTGTTTGGACCGCAGGGAAATATGGGCATTGCTTTAATTCTTCCTGAGTAACATCAGGACACCGGCTGTATGAACGATGCTGAGAAGGAAATGAATAACAGGGAAACTTCACACTGAAAAGTGTTAGTTAACCACTGTGATGCGGAGGGAACAAAGGGGATTAGCAGGAGAAAGCACAGCAGATGCCAAAGAAGCTAAAAATAATAATTAAAAATGGAGAAAAACTGGCGCAACCCAACAGAGGGATGTGGTTGGAGACCAGAACAGTCTCACTATTGTTTGGGGACGCTTATAAATTGCAACCGATTTGTTAATGATTTTAGCGCCAACTGTGAGCAGAAAACTAATTAGCAACAGCGGCGGATGAAAATGAGAAACAGCCACATCAAGGCCACAAATAGATGAGCAAAACAAGGACAGCTTGAGGTTGGTGAGCACACACACCGTCAACACACGCTATCGACACATGCTAACAACACGCCGTCGTACGGTCTGGGGGGGCACACACGCTAACAACACACGCTAACAACACACGCCATCAACACACGCCATCAACACGCGGCCGTACTCTCTGGGGGGGTCACTGCCTCCGTCGTCTGGCCGTCCTGAGCCAGGGAGTGGGAGGAGAGGGGCGGTGTCCCGGGGATCACACCTTTCTGCGTGTAGACCTTACACCTCTGGGAGGGAGAGGAGGGAGGTCTGAGGGGGAGAGAGGGAGGAGGAGAGACAGGGGGAGGAAAGAGCAGGGCTTGTTTAATGAATATCCATCTCTCAGAATAATATAGAATGTAGTCTTAGCTTGTCCCTCCTCCACCCAGAGATAAACAACATGGCCGACCTGTACTCTGATGTTTTGGTCAGGCTCGCGATGCCGAGGCGTGGTGATCCCAGGGGGCGTGGCTTACTCTCCCCCACGCCGCCGGCCAGCGACTCCCGGCTGTCAGACAACAAACATCCGTCAGCCACCCCCCATGTAGGAACACTATAGTATACTAATATACACAGTACATACTGCTCTACTGAGGCTAGGGCTGCACAGTTAACTGCATATGAATCAAAACTATGATTTTTTTCCTTTGCAATTGACAAATCATGAAAGGTCACATTTAAATGACTGTAAATATTATTTTATTATAAATAAATCTGATTTAGAAAATGTCAGTAACAGTTCCGAGGCCTGCACGACCTAATTTAGTAAAACCTTTCCAGAGTTCAGAGTTCATCCAGACCCGGGGTTCCAGAAGAACGTTCTAGCAGCCCGGGTCAAACCGGCCCGGTCTGGTTCTCACCTGTCGTGGAGGCCGGAGCCCTTGGTTCTCTGCAGGGGGTCGAAGGCGGTGGAACTACTTCCTGTCACGCTCCTGGCCCCGCTAGCCAATGAGGATCCAGAGCCGTGGGCCAGGCAGTGGATCATGGTGTGGGCTAGCTCCGCCTCCTCCACCACGTCACGGATCTCCTGCAGCTGCTGGTCGTTGCTCCTCCTCCTGAGCTCCTCTGGGGAGGAGGAGGGGGGCTCAGCTGGGGAGGAGGAGGAGGAGGGCTCGGAGGCTCTGGAACCCGACACGGCTGCAGGGCAGAGCGGGAGAACGGGTTAGAAGACCTTCACGTTGTCACACAGGAGAAAGTACGGTGCGCAATGTTGTCACGAGAGGATCAGAAGATATGGTGGTTTTCATCAGCAGGTTTGTTAATCGCAAACCCTTATCAAAGCTCTAAATGTCCTAATCGGGCTCACTTTCATCTTAACAATGTAGTGTGGAGCAAATATCTTTAAGGGTCTTCAGGGAATGCAGACAGTTTTAATCCCTGAAATCAAGCAGGTTTTTGATATCTAACCTAAAAGTAGAAACTCTCTCAAGTTAAAGTAGAAGATAAAGGGTCACCTAACCTTGTGATCCCATGTCCGGGGCAGGAACAGAACCGAGAACAGAACCGGAAGCACCGGGAGCAGAACCGGGAGCAGAACCAGGAGCAGAACCGGGAGCAGAACCAGGAGCAGAACCAGGATCAGCGGACTCCAGGAGCGGGCAGGCGGACTCTGGGTCCTGCTTGGTCTGCTGGGCGGTCGGTGGAACCTCCTCAAACGGGAACTTGGCCACCTCGAGAGATTTAATAAAAGAAGGAAAGATGGAAGGAATACTCGTTTAGCATCAGAGTGTTTATAACGTCACATGTCTAAAAAACAACCGTACAACTCTCATTATCTCTTCTTGTAAACATGGACCATCCCATTCCTCATTCCTCCCGCAGCACGTTGGCTGTTTCCTCTAACATTTCACGTTGAGGTTGTCCCGCGGACGTGTCCTTGTCAGATGTATACTGTGCCTCTGGTCTTCCCGTACCTCCTCGCTGCCGTCGATGCAGTCCAGTCTCTCTTGCAGCTCAGCGAAGGTGTTGCATTTCAGACACTCGGCCCCTTCCTCCGGGACGGGGGCCAGGGGCTGTCCCAGCAGGCACTGGGGGGGCAAGGGGGCCTCACACTGGGACTGGGCCTGTCAGCAGAGGGATCACAGCAGAGTCAACCGCTGTCACAACACTGCGTGTCGAGACTGGCCCGCGCGAACATCTGAGGACCCATCGGAGTCTCCGTTTAGAAAGTGGGCTTTGCTTTGTTAAAGCAAAGCCGGCTTATTAAACCCTTTCTTTTCATCGCTGGCTATTTCACACCCCTTGATTTTGTACATTTTCACATCCTGTTCTTTGTATTTGATCCTCTTCACTTTTCACACTCTCTAAATTGGCTTCTAAACAAGGACATCATGAGGTAGATACGTAAGAGCTCTGCAAGTTCTTCTGGAGATGCATGTTCAAAGAGAAATGGAAGAGTCATGGTGATAGAATCAGTTATTTGTAAAATGATAACTCTTGCTGCTCCTCACTGCCGTTAACGACTTCCTCTGGACTCAATGCAGGTCGCTTTGGATCAAAGCACCGACGTCAAATGGTGACAAATAGACGGCTGCAAGAGCCCTTGATATACAGTTATTATATCAGATCACAAAGCAACACTATTCTGTAAATAATAACACGCTATGGTACGATATTTACTGAACTAATTCTCTTTTTCAATATCCACCTGCAGTACCCTGACTGACCACCGGTGGTGTCGCACACAGGGTGAGGCCGCCGCGCTACATGACTGACCACTGAGCGTAACCTTGGAGACCTCACCGTGCTCTGGCCCCCGCCCCCCGCCCCCTGGCCCTGGGCGGCGGGGGGCGTGGCTGGCGGTGGCTCCGCCCCTTTACCGCGCAGCATCGCCGGGACGATGGGCACGCAGGGGGGTGGGCCCTCGTTGTCGGTGAGCTCGCGGTCGGACACGGCGGCGCCGTCCGGCCCCACATAGATCACCGTGTCGCACGACTGCTCGCTGCTGGAGTACTCGGGGTCCGGGTCGCCGGCCAATCGCAGCAGGCCGCCTGGGGCGTCGCCGCGGTGATGGAAGGGCCGCAGGTGGGTGGGGCGCCGCATGCGGCCCTCCTCACAGGAGCTGTCACCCCCCGAAGAGCTGGAGGTGTACTGCTGAGGGTGGGGGAGAGGGAGGGAGAGAGAGGGAGGGGGAGGGAGAGAGAGGGAGGGGGAGGGAGAGAGGGGGAGGGAGAGAGGGGGAGAGAGAGGGGGAGGGAGGGAGAGAGAGAGGGGGAGGGAGGGAGAGAGAGGGAGGGGGAGGGAGGGAGAGAGAGAGGGGGAGGGAGGGAGAGAGAGAGGGGGAGCGAGAGAGAGAGGGGGAGGGAGGGAGAGAGAGAGAGGGAGAGGGAGAGAGAGGGAGGGGGGGAAGAGGGAGAGAGAGAGAGGGAGGGGGAGGGAGAGAGAGAGGGGGAGGGAGGGAGAGAGGGGGAGAGAGGGGGAGAGAGGGAGGGAGGGGGAGGGAGAGAGAGAGGGGGAGGGAGGGAGAGAGAGAGGGGGAGGGAGGGAGAGGGAGAGAGGGGGAGAGAGGGAGGGAGGGGGAGGGAGGGAGAGAGAGAGGGGGAGGGAGGGGGAGGGAGAGAGAGAGGGGGAGGGAGAGAGAGAGGGGGAGAGAGGGAGGGAGAGAGAGAGAGAGAGAGAGGGAGGGGGAGGGAGAGAGAGAGGGGGAGGGAGGGAGAGAGAGAGAGAGAGGGAGGGGGAGGGAGAGAGAGAGGGGGAGGGAGGGAGCGAGAGAGA
>NW_027641649.1:0-5000 GCF_949987615.1 Pollachius pollachius
TGTATGGTGAACTGTAAGCAAGCCTCTCTCCTTCTCTCTCTCTTTAATTGGAGGCAACTCTAAAGGCCTTACTAACAATAATTAGAGAGTGCACCGGGGGCCTTATTATTAGGTAGGGGCGTTCTACAAGGCTAACTGGTGTTCTACGGCAGCCCAGAAGGCCCACTTTTCTGAGGAGGCAAACAAGTTCTTAGCAAAGCGTGAAGTTTCAGCCTGTCAGTGATTTGGTTTTATGTCGAAGTTCTGCAGCTATGTCAGTTCCACACCCTGGGTGCTCACCAGATAAGAATCTAGAAGTCAACTGATCACGTAATGTGATAACTTTTATAAGAGCAGTGTGTTCCGCATAAAAAAACACACACGCACACATGCAATAAAAGCAGTGTTGATAATAACGGCGTTTAAAAGAACGGCGTCGGAGCCCTGGCTCTAATCACAAACTGCTAGTGAGGAGACCGGGTGGGTTAACGAGATAAGCGATAATGATTGGCTAAGGCAGAGTCATGTTTCATGGTAGCCAATCGGAGCCAGTCTTTTTACACACAAGCCAGGACACGCACGCCACATACACGCACACGCACACACCAAACAGATTCGATGAAGCAGCAGAAATGGCAAGTCCGGAGCAATCCGATGAAAAGTTGGCATTTTCTGTAGTATTCGGCAGATGTTCCACAGCCTTTGAAACCAAGCAAATTGAAATGCAGGCCCCGTCCACACTAACCCGGGTAAATGTAAAAACGCACATCCGCAATGGAAATGATCTCCGTCCACACTATCGTTTTCATATCGTTTTCATATCGTTTTCGGAATGTTTTGCATCCACGTTCCACACTGAAATTATTTTGATAAGTTGTTGTCATGGTTACGTAACTCCGCCACACCTCTCTGCTTAGATCACAGGCGCGCGACCAGCTGATATTTACAGTTGATCAGCTGGTTAATCATTTTCGACCCGGCCTTGTCCAGAAACGCCTCTCCAAGTACGGTTTGAACTGTCGTCTTTCGGGTTTTGTACCATCACTGAAAAACATCAAGTGCAGCGCTCGCCTCCGTCGTTGGAGCAACGATTATGTTTGAGGCAATATGTCGAGTTGTTTCTGGAGATTAATTAGTACATTGAACAAAGATCATCATTTGCATTTCACCTGCCATTTTTTTGATGAGCGTCTCGGTCTCGAGCGCAAGCTTGTGGCAGCGTCATGGCAACCGAACGTCATCGTTTCTGAAAGCCTCCGTCTACCCTGTCCACACTACAACGCAAACCCAGCGTTTTCACATTTATATTTATGTGTTTGTAGATTTACCCGGGTTAGTGAGGACGGGGCCTCAGTTGCAAGCATATCAGGGCCTTGAATGGGCAGTTCAACCATTTAACACATTAAGGCCAAGTGAAAACTGCTCAGAAAAATCCAAATTCTTTGACATATAGCAACTTTTTTTTTTTTTTACAGTAACGTAAATAGTTACTTTCCCTGGTAACTAGTTACTTTTATTATAGAGTAATTCAGTTACATACTCAGTTAATTTTGGGAACAAGTAGTGAGTAACTACTAATTACTTTTTTAAAGTAACGTTCCCAACACTGATTTGATTCGATCAGCAATGACGACATAGATTGAATGAGCCGATTCCTCTCCCCACTTCCTGCTCCTCCTGCGCACAGCGCCGTGCGGCCATTTCCAGATCCTTGTCATGTGCTGTCAATGCAGCGTCTAAGAATGAGAGGCTTCATGGGGAGAGAGCAAACAAGATCCCGTACAACCCTGGATGAGTGTCGGCGCTTGTTAGGGCTGACAGAGACAACCCTGCTAATGACCTGCCCTCTCCTAACTGTTTCTCCTTCTAGCACAATGGGCCCAGTCTATTTGAGCGTATTTACACAGAAGAGATTACCCCCCCCCCCCCCCCCCCCCCCCTCCCCTTTCTCTGATGGTTCCTGTTCTCATAGCTACACAGCCACAGGCCTCTCTGTTTGTGGTTCTCTGGCCTCCAGATAAAGATGGAGGTTATCTCCCTCTGTGTGACAGCTAGCTATTTTTCCCCAGGTTTTTCACGTTTATGCCACCTGCTTGAATCTACATGAGTGCAAAGTATCTAAGGAGTGTCTTTAACAGTAGCCCATCTTCATGACGTAGTAGTTTACACCCATAACACCCATAAAACACGGTACAAGTATCATTGAAAAAGTAACAGACACAAGGTGGCCTACAAAGGTTTCACCTGAAATGAGCTAAGCAGACAAATATGCACTGACTGACGAATTGAATTATACAGGGGCTGACTTCAATCAGGCCTGGTGCGAAGTTAGGACGAGTTTGCAGAGGCAGCTGGGAGCCCTGCGATGAGCGCTTAGTGGAGCCCGATGGGGGCCCCTAGAGGAGACGGGAGGTAAGGAGCGCAGGGAGAGACGCAGGGAAGGTGTCCTTTAAAAGGAGCATTGTTTGCCTTTGAAAGTTTTCAATGAACAAGTAGACGAATACATTACAGCTATGAACACAATGACACGCGCGTTGTCCTGCTTACAACAGTGAGGGTTTCGTATAATTTAATTCATTAATTAAGGACGCCACCAGAGGGTGCCCCCGACACATTTGCCACCCTAGGCGATAGCCTAGGTCCTTTTTTTTCTTCCTCCATAGGCCCCTGACGCTGTCTGGTAAACCGGTGAACTGTCGATATTTACGCCACTGCACACACATATATATATATACACGCACAAAAATACAAACGCGCGCGCACACCCACAAACACACACGCACACACGCGTTAGTTCCGCATTCAGTCCATGTTCCGCATATCACAGGCTTCAGGTCAATGTATGCTTATTTAGGATCCAGCCCGCCTCGCTCCCCAGAGCAACATGGCACTTTCAAAAGATAAACCGAGCCAGGGGTAGAAGCAAACACAGTCATCAGATCAACGTATCTCAACCACACGCACAGGTTGGGTTACTAAGATATAAACCAGAGATTTGAGTTATGCGTATTCAGTGCGCTGCTGCAGCTGTCAGCCTGACGTCACTGATGGATGGGTCGGCGCTTGCCGAGGGATGAGCAGCACGCTGCTGATTGTTTCTCCTGCTTCCAGGCGGCTTCAGGAGGCATATATATATATATATATATATATATATATATATATACAGGGTGCGATTTGTGAAAAAACCAGAGGGGGGGATAATTTTGAGAAACATTTTAAAATGTTTCAAAATGAAGACGGACCCTGTATATTTTGGTTGTTAATTATTACGATGTAATGGTGAAAATACTTTGGGTGGGGGGGATAATTTTTATCCCCAGCGAGGATAAAAATAATTCAGCAGAGGGTAGGACGTGTCATCCAGAGGGGGGGATAATCCCCACCATCCCCACCGGCAAATCGCACCCTGTATATATATATATATATATATATATATATATATAAAGATATAGGCCCTATCCTACTACCCTACTAACGGATAGGCAGACTATAGCATGATTATCTTCATTATCTTAACTTCAGATTAATAATGGTTGATTGATTCATTAATAATTTCCCTTTAATGATTGATTGCCACTATTTATTTATATGTATGTACATATATATAAGAGCCCTTATATGTTTTAAATCTATTAGCTAGTCTGCTTACTCATTATATTGACGTGTTCCTGTTCCACATTGTTCTCGATGCATAAGGAAAGAAGATGAAGAAATATATGCTTAATTGAATGCTAAAGCAAGGACAAACAGAAAAAACAGTATAAACATTATAAAAGTGTCCCTGTGCCAGTACTACACAGTATATATTTAAGTGTGTACATGCAATGTAAAAAACAAAGAGAAGTGGCCCAGTGATAAACACACACACACACACACACACACACACACACACACACACACACACACACACACAAACACACACACGCACACACACATAGACATATATTAGATGTGTTTACATATATGAACCCTAGAGACAATAGCTAGATACAGGCCCTCCGCTCCCTATACGCAGAGTACGCAGAGTGCGAGGCGCACCAAGTACCTGTGGGGGCACCAAAAATTATGGTTTGTAAAATAAATTAAAAAATAAAAATAATTATTACATTATTGAATTAAAAAAATATATAAATTAGTTATGATCAGGCCCACCGTTGTTTTTTCTTAATTGCATAACCTATCACTCAATTTCGGCAATTATATGTTTTTACCTAATATATAAAAAGAGGCTCCCCCCCCCCCCGCTCGCGTAGGGCACCGAAACGGCCAGCAGCGGCCCTGGTTACAGGTCATGTGATAAATCATATATCATATATATATTTATATACAGTATATGATATGTATATATAGGCCTATATATAAGACATACAACAGTGAGCTGCTGTCACGAAATATAATCGGTTGGTCTCAGGTAAGCCGTGACGTCACGACGACTGTACTCTTGAACTTGTGTGTGCAATAAATCCATAAAGGTGTGTAGCTCCACAGGGAGCCAATCCGGACACACTCAGCTGGGTCCTCGGCCGTATCGGGCATAGTGGACACGGGTCAATGATTGCAGGCAGTTGGATTTCAGGGAAATTGAGGAGTCATATAATTAATACCGAGATCTATCTGATGTCACTGTCTTTGGAGAAGGGCTTCGGCATGTACTCCAACTCCCACCCGGCGGCGAGGTACCTGCCGGCTCCCCCGCTGACCAGCCCGTACATCCCGTCGTCTTATGGGGACCTCAGTGACTACAACCAACCGGTCCCGGGGTTCCTCGACCCGCTCTGTGACCTGCCAGCGGCTCCATGGAGCCGGGCCCACGCAGCTCCGCGGGAGGACTGGGCCACGTTGAGCCATGGCTTCCCATGTTCGAGTCCCGATGACGGCCCAGCGTCTTACCAGAGCCCGGAGTTTACAGCGCTGCACCCGGCCTTCGGAGGGGGGGCCTGCGCCCAACTCACCAGAGGCCCGGGAGACCCCTTTCCAAACCCTGTGATAAGTAGATCATATGAATGGATCAGAGACAGTGG
>NW_027641649.1:10000-252591 GCF_949987615.1 Pollachius pollachius
GGAACTGAATTCAGTGGGTTCACCGCTCTGACGCGGTGCCATGACAGGGGCGGACATTAGGAACAGTTTTGTGGGACCTGTCTCTTTGCAAAGGGCCTATCTTAGAGGACATCTTAGAGAGGAGAGGGAGCTTTAGTTCATAACAAAGTGAGTCAGCGCCACGCCAGTACGGACAGTCTCAGAGACAATGGCGGCGTCTGATGAGAGTGTTTACAGACCAACAACCATGTTGGGAACGAAGACAGCCAGCGTGTCGATAATCTGTTGGCCAACAGAGTCCAAAGGTCTGGTATCACATTAAGGCATCATAACGACTAACGATTGCCCAACGACGCCTCCGAAAAGCCACATCCTGAACGCATGCGTCAGGATGTGGCTTCACCACTTGATGTAGGGACAAGGACCAAGCACACTTTTAGACACAATAATTTCACATTTGTTTAGAGAGAGAGACAGAGAGGGAGAGAGAGAGAGAGACACAGAGAGAGAGAGACAGAGAGGGAGAGAGAGAGAGAGGCAGAGGGAGAGAGAGACAGAGAGAGAGAGAGAGAGGGAGTGAGAGTGAGCGAGAGAAAGAGAGATAGAGAGGGAGAGAATAAAGTTAAGAGGAACTACAACCATAGAAATGAGAAGTGACACCTTTATTTAACTGGAATCACTAAAATCATTGTTTCAGCACAAATGCTTTTAAGTCACACTACTTGGGAACATTTTCTGCATTAGGTTTTCCCAACACTGATAATGATTGAACCTGGTTGATTTGATGACAGACCTATCAGGATTGGAGTTAGCAAACTTCTTTGATAGCCGCCATCTGCTGCTAATGTTTCGAGAACAAAATGGAGGACCTCAACAGAGACTCATGTGATTTAATGACACAAACTGTGATGGATCATAGCCTATTTTTATACGACGTGAGAATGGTTTTAATAGTATCTGTCAACCTTTGAACCCCCGGTATCGAATAGGACTACTGTGTTTGGTGGCTTGTTAAAATGAATAAATGTGCACTTGAATTCTGTATTCATGCACCCACATAAGTATATATATATATATATATATATATATATATATGTTTATTTTTATTTACAGGAACATTTTAGATATTGAAATAATTAAAATAACAAAATACAATAATTAACATGAAGGCAGATGTGATGTAAAGCATAATAAATTATTTAATGTCGGCATAGACAAAATTTCCCCCAGAATGTCCAAAAAGAATGAATGCTGAATCATCAGAACATTGGGGGCCAATGACTTTGCCTTTCAGAAGCCACGATGGGAGTGCCAGTAAAGAAGTTGAAAAGGGCTCCGCGTCCTCCTGGGTGTCGGCAGCTCTCAGGGCCTCGTCCTCCGGGGCTGAGCGTACACACACTCGTCCACATTGGTCTCCAGTGTCCGCCTGGGGCCTGGATTCACCTTCACCTGCCCGTACTCCACCTCCCCTTCCCCCTGCCCTGTCCGCTGCCCTGTCCGCTGCCCCTGACGCTGGAGCACAGAGACGTCTGCGTAGGTTACATCTTCCGCTTCCATGGTGTCTGCGGAGAGGAGAGCAGGACGAATGGAGAGGAAGAGCAAATGAGGAAATGAGAGAATAGAACGCCAAACAATAGTGAGAACCAAACAGAATGACTCTTGGTGTTGAAGTATCGCCTTCCAGAATGACCTCCTAACACCGGTCGGCATTCCGCTACATTCCAGTGTTCGACCGTAACGTTAGGGCGACATTATACTGTACATTATTCTGTACATTGTACTGTACATTAAACTGTACATTGTTAAGGACGCAGCAAAGGGGATTCGTACCTTTTGCGGTTTTGTGCTTTTTTGCGCAGTAGACTCCCAATGCTACTATCAGGAGCAGTACCATCGCTGACAGGGAGCCAGCTATTATAGGGACGAGCTCTGTGACAGAGAAAAGTATGGCATAGTGAAGAATGATATGGACAATATTCATGAATAAATATATATATATATATATATATATATATATATATATATATATATATATATATATATATATACACACACATACATACACACACACACTAACGGGTAGGCAGACTATAGCATCATTATCTTCATTATCTTTATGTCTCATTAATTATGGTGGTTATTAAATTCCATGAAATGATTGATTACAGCTATTTATATATATATATATATATATGCCTTTTTATTTTTATATCTATGTGCTAGTCTGCTTACCCATTATATTGAAGTTGAATTCCACAGCTGTCTCAGGGCATAATGTATTGTTGTCTCTGTGCACCCACTGTGATATATGTGTTCCATTAGATGTGCAGTTCACATAAATGAACCCTATGGGAGACAATGGTGACCGGTCATGTGATGAATCAACTGCTGTCCAAGCCCCTTGCATTCATTCTCTCAATGTATTTTTCCCTCGCTGGCAACCATTTATACGTACGTACGTACGTACGTACATACAGTAACGGGAATGCAGATTGACCTCATATCTTCACATTTTATCAACATAATGGCTGCTATGTTACCCTTTAATGATTTATCAGCCCTGTATATATAAAGATATCTTTATATCCATATGCAGATATCTACATACATGATGAGAATTATTGTATATATATTTACAGTTAGCAGATTGACATCACTATCTTCACGTCAGCTTTACATAGGCCTAATGGTTTGTGTCCATTTAATCTCCTTACCCGTTTTATTGACATGGTCTGTTGGTCCATCAGTGACCGCTGCCTCAGGGCATAAGGTATTGTTGTCCCTGTGCACCCACTGTGATATATGTGTTCCATTAGATGTGCAGTTCACATGAATGAACCCTATGAGAGACAATGGTGACCGGTCATGTGATGAATCAACTGCTACTGAATCCAAGCTCCCTTCATTCATTTCCCTCGTTGTGTTTGTCACTCACCGTCACACACAGACAAGGTGATGTTAGCCGCGGCGTGGCTCACGTTGTTGCGGACCAAGCAGGAGAGCAGTCCCGACCGGCCCGGCTCCAGAGTGACGTCACTAGCGCTACTCGGTCCGGAGAGGAGACGCGTGGCGTTCAGCGGGAGTCCGTCTAGACTCCAGCTGTAGAGGAGTCCGTCCCCCCCGGCCGAGCAGGACACATTCTGCTGTCCCCGGGACAGACACTCCCGGGACAGGAGGGGAGAGGAGACCGGGGCTAAGGGAAACCGACTGAGGAGGTGAGTCTCACAGGTTGACTGAACAGAAACCTTCTGTTATTCACTCATAAAAACCTAAGTTCATACACTAGAAGAATCCACCTCTTTAACCCCTCTGCTCCCAGACTAACTAGTGTTTACTGGGCTTGACATAGTTTATGACTACATACACAAATTGGGCAGTAGCTGAATAAACAGCATTTTCACCCTCAGCACTTCTAAAGTAAAGTAGAGCAACACAGCCCCCTCTTTACATCAAATGTTGACAGCATTAATAACAAATGGGCAGAGGGAACGTTTAAAGAGTAGCTAGAAAAGGCCTTAAAAACATTCACAAAGTACAGTTTATCATGTGACATTACCGATCATGTTAACATGGAGCCCGAAAGCCAACACTGTTTCTATAAGAGCTATGAAGTCAGAGGTTAACGTCTAAATGATCCTTAATGACGTTAATTAATCCTTAATGATGATGATGAGAGGGAAACAGCAGCAAAAACCTTCTGTTTCCCTCTCATCTTTAACCCTGGTTAAATAACTACTACTACTGAAATAAGATATAGTTACTCACCTTGAATGGTTAAATTACATTTCGTTTTTTCTAATTCCTTTCCATTTGCATTATGTACTTCCATTAAGTATAGACCATTGTCTGTCCTGTCAGTGTCCTTTATAGTAAATATTCCAGTACTGACATTAAATGAATATCGAATGTTTGTTTCCTGACTGCGGTTGAATGAAATCGGGACACCGTTTTTCTTCAGTCTGTAGCGATCATCTTGTGAGGTCTGAGTAGGCAGCTGGACCTCCACGGTTCCTCCCAGAGAGCCAAAGCACTGGGTCGTGATGTGTGGCTGTGTGGCGTTGCAGAAGGTCTTCACACCTGGAGGTTTACAGAGGACAATAAAACAATACAGGAGATGTATCTCAATGAGTGTCATTGCAGAGAGGAACATTATACTCATATGTTGAAGGTTCAAACATTTAATATTTCATTAAGTTTTTTGGATTTGATTTAAATAATTTCCATATGATTGTCATGAAAATACCCAACCGTACCCCGAATACACTCGATAATATGTGCTAACACTTTTGCGTTTTGCAATAACAAGGGGGAATTCACATTATGTGGAAGTCACAAAGCAAAAGGCAGAGTAAGGATTATTGAAATTTGACAATAAAAGGACTCAATTTATCCAGAATTTACATACTGTGGCGAGCAGCACGGGAAGGACGAGACAGGAGACCAGGTTCAACCGTTTAGTACAACTCTCGCGCCCCTTACACCGCACGACTACGAGTTTGTTTTTATCCGAACGACTACACAAATAGTAGCTCACCTCTGCAACGGACACGTCACTCTCGGTGGCGGTGTCAACAATAATGAAAATGAACATGTTAATAGAACACACAACCATATAACATCCCGAACCCATTAACCCCACTTAACCCTAACAACAGAATAAAATAACAAAACCACTTTTGTCAACTGACAACCCAATTCCCAGAATCCCCGCGGCTCCGGAACATGGCGCCCACACCCGTGGTCGCCACAATACGATAAATGATGAATTAGCTTGACCCAACAAATGTTGAAAAGCAACTACTTATGAACCAATAGCTAAAAAACTATAGCTGACTAAATGCGATAAAATACATGAAGATTTAAAACAGTTATAATGCCATAAAGATCTCACCATCAGTAACACCAATTAGTAACAGCAGCACAGCCCCCATGTTGAGCATCTCGACCTCAGTGTGGTCTCAGTGGAGTCCAGGACTTGAGCCTGTTTACAGGAACACACACCCCAGCCTATATGAGACCCACATGTCATCGCAAAAGTGGAAGTTGTGCAACCGCTCAGCAAACTTTATATTCACCGCAACCGAACTAAAAGGACCAATACCTTGTTAGGATGAAAACGTTAAACAGTACTGGGTGACTGGGCATCTTCAAAGATCCCATAATAATCTCATAATCCCCTAAAATCAATAATTATTAATAGAAAGAAATTAGGAAATCAATTATGAATTCATGTTAAAATTCTCCCAATAAATACGACTGAGTTGGTGAAATGTTTTCTTGTGTCATTTTAATTTGTTCTCAGTAATGAGATGAATGGGTTGAAACAAAAGCTAAATTGAAGTCTACCGTTATAAAAGCTTTGGTAAGACAGTGAGGAGGGCAGGGTGTTGGAGTCCCAGCCCAAAGGTTCAGGGTCCAAACACCGCTGCAAGAAGCCCTACCTCTCTACTTATTAATATGACTCGGGAAAAAGAATCAGACTAAGTCACTTTGGAGGACAGTGTTTGCTAAATGACTGAACTGAAAGTTAAACCTTGATGTCTCTGTTGTACTGTCAATGAGAAGCAATCTGTTTCATTCTTTGCTGGTGGAGTCTTACTCGTAAGTCTAGTTGTTAGGGTTTGTGTTATCAGGGCAATCTGAGCCATACGGGGGAAGTTAGAGACGGCAGGGAAGCAAAAACAGCAGAAGTGTTTGCCCCGTCTCATTGGTTCCCATGATGCGGCCTTGACTCTATCTGCAGAGGTGTCAGCACTTGAACCATTTGAGTCACAAGTAATGAGGATGTTTCTATTCTATTTTAGGTAAGGTACATTATCCACAAGACTGTCTCTTTTCTTTAACATTTTGGGCATCATAACAATTATTAATTTGAGGTTTTATATTGTGCCCTACTTAAAAGCAATATTTATCAGTTCTTATGTTTCAAGCTTTATCATTTTACTTTGAAAATTATTCTGGACTAGAATAAATCGAGTTGAGAAAATACCAGTCGCCAGTGCTTGTTTTCTCAAAATATATTTACACATTCATCAATATATATTTTAACTGCAAATATATGAAATATGATAACTGAGACTAAAAGGTCTCAGATGTTCATACATTATCTTCGCTGTATATTTAGGTAGAAAAAATGCCAAGGCAAAGGAACGTGGTCAATTTTGACCGAAATGGAAGTGGCGTAGGTTAGCCGCTATGGGGCAGTATTGCATTGTAAACGTGTCATGTTCACAATTGGTATAGCAATCGATTTACAATTACACTAGAGCATTTTCAGGAAATGTAAACATAAATTGTTGACTATGAAGACTGCACACATGCATCCAAGCAAGTTACACATGCAGAATAGTATAAAACACATACCTAGTTATTCTATGTTAAGAGTTACGCAGGCTTTCAGGGATCAAGCTATCACAAGTATTTGATTGTTTCAGTTTCTATCCATGACACAGGAAGCCACCGTGGACAACAAAGTAGGAAAAAATAGATACTATTAATAATAAAAAAAATAGTTGAGATTTGATGAATGACGGAAACTACACGGTTTAAACTGAACGGCTTGATGAACATAAACATGAATATAACAATGGCTGAATAAACATTCACATTTTCAAAGGAGTTCAACGAAGTGGCCTTTCAGATGCAGAGAGAGAAGTGTCCCTGGCAGGTCAAAGGTCAGTGGGCTGATGGCCCTCTGTCTAAAGCGCTGTCCGCGTCCTCCTGGGTGTTGGCAGCTCTCAGGGCCTCGTCCTCCGGGGCTGAGCGGTCACACACTCGTCCACATTGGTCTCCAGCGTCCGCCCGGGGCCTGGAGCCACCTCGACCGGCCCGTACTCCACCTCACTCTCCCCCTGCCCTCCCGGTCGCCCCGGAGACGTTTACGTACGGCACATCATCATCTACTTCCATGGAGGACAGCGCGATGTCTGAACAAATAGAACATTAGACAATGAGAAAACGGCACAGGAAGTAAAGTTTGTGTTTAACAGTTGACCCAAAGAGACACTTGGTACCTCGAGGTCTGGAGGTTTTCTTCTTCTTTAGGGCCCAGTAGACTCCTAATGCTACTAGGGGCAACAGCACCACCGCCAGAGAACGAGCGATGAAAGGGATGGGGTCTGTCACAAGGAAAAGAATGGCACAGAGAACAAACATTTATGAATACATATTGATATCATATATGTATACATATAGGTCTGATTTCCATTCATATTGACACCTCTAGCTTCCAACTCGCTGCATAAGGTATTGTTGTCCCTGTGCACCCACATACATACATACATACATACATACATACATACAGTAACGGGTATGCAGACTGACCTCATATCTTTCACATTTTTTTTCACATTTTATCAACATAATGGCTGCTATGTTACCCTTTAATGATTTATCAGCCCTGTATATATAAAGATATCTTTATATCCATATGCAGATATCTACATACATAATGAGAATTATTGTATATATATTTACGGTTAACAGATTGACATCACTATCTTCACGTCAGATTTACATAGGCCTAATGGCAGTGTTGGGAAATTTCACTTTCTTCGTGAACTAGTTCAAAGTTCAGTTCACAAATTTTAAAATGAACTAGTTCAGTTAAACGTTCATAATTCAAAATTTTGAACTAAGTTCACAGTTCCAAAAAATGAACTAGTTCATAGTTCTTTTTTTCAATATGTTGCTGTGAGCTATTCGTTTTTTCCGGTATTTTGAACATTGAGCCCCCTTTGTGGTTTGTCTAGGATGAAATAGAGTGGTTGAATCAAGTATCGTAGCGAAATACAGTTTCTATCGTGTTTTATTGCACATTTAGCGCATTTTGTAAATCCCATTGATTTCTGTTGGAAGACTCATTACTCATTGGCCGGAAACGGAAAGGGGGGGTGTTCACGTTCGGTTGTAGTCTTTTCGCTCAGTTCTAGCCCTACTGATGAGATGGAGAACCGAGCGAAAAGACTACAACCAAAGGTGAACTGCACCCCTTTCCATTTCCGGCCAACAAGCAATGATTCAAGGAGGTATTCTAGTCTGAGCTATGAGCCAGAGAGCTAACGTTATGGATTGTACATATTTATAATTCGAAATTCGTCTCAGCCTTTATACCACAGATACTCTAGGGTCTATAGCATATAACCGTGTTGTCTGATTACAGTTTAATTCATTTTCCACATTTGAACAGCTCTCGTTTTGAAGAATAATCACCGTGCGATTCGTTTCAATGGGAATCGCGCCGGTCTATACTTTCAAAATAAAGTGTACATATTTATAATTTGAAATTCGTCCCAGCCTTTATACGACAGATACTATAGGGTCTGTAGCATAAAACCTGCATTTATCATATATCTATGTGCTAGTCTGCTTACCCATTATATTGAAGTTGAATTCCACAGCTGTCTCAGGGCATAATGTATTGTTGTCTCTGTGCACCCACTGTGATATATGTGTTCCATTAGATGTGCAGTTCACATGAATGAACCCTATGAGAGACAATGGTGACCGGTCATGTGATGAATAAACTGCTGTCCAAGCCCCTTGCATTCATTCTCTCAATGTATTTTTCCCTCGCTGGCAACCATTTATACATGTACATACATACATACGTACATACATACGTACATACATACATACATACATACAGTAACGTTCATCAGGCAGTAATATAGTACGTTCACGTTCGCCCAAAATATGAACGAGTTCATGAACTTTCGTTCAGTGAACGCGTTCAGGCACAACACTGCCTAATGGTTTGTGTCCATTTAATCTCCTTACCCGTTTTATTGACATGGTCTGTTGGTCCATCAGTGACCGCTGCCTCAGGGCATAAGGTATTGTTGTCCCTGTGCACCCACTGTGATATATGTGTTCCATTAGATGTGCAGTTCACATGAATGAACCCTATGAGAGACAATGGTGACCGGTCATGTGATGAATCAACTGCTACTGAATCCAAGCTCCCTTCATTCATTTCCCTCGTTGTGTTTGTCACTCACCGTCACACACAGACAAGGTGATGTTAGCCGCGGCGTGGCTCACGTTGTTGCGGACCAAGCAGGAGAGCAGTCCCGACCGGCCCGGCTCCAGAGTGACGTCACTAGCGCTACTCGGTCCGGAGAGGAGACGCGTGGCGTTCAGCGGGAGTCCGTCTAGACTCCAGCTGTAGAGGAGTCCGTCCCCCCCGGCCGAGCAGGACACATTCTGCTGTCCCCGGGACAGACACTCCCGGGACAGGAGGGGAGAGGAGACCGGGGCTAAGGGAAACCGACTGAGGAGGTGAGTCTCACAGGTTGACTGAACAGAAACCTTCTGTTATTCACTCATAAAAACCTAAGTTCATACACTAGAAGAATCCACCTCTTTAACCCCTCTGCTCCCAGACTAACTAGTGTTTACTGGGCTTGACATATTTTATGACTACATACACAAATTGGGCAGTAGCTGAATAAACAGCATTTTCACCCTCAGCACTTCTAAAGTAAAGTAGAGCAACACAGCCCCCTCTTTACATCAAATGTTGACAGCATTAATAACAAATGGGCAGAGGGAACGTTTAAAGAGTAGCTAGAAAAGGCCTTAAAAACATTCACAAAGTACAGTTTATCATGTGACATTACCGATCATGTTAACATGGAGCCCGAAAGCCAACACTGTTTCTATAAGAGCTATGAAGTCAGAGGTTAACGTCTAAATGATCCTTAATGACGTTAATTAATCCTTAATGATGATGATGAGAGGGAAACAGCAGCAAAAACCTTCTGTTTCCCTCTCATCTTTAACCCTGGTTAAATAACTACTACTACTGAAATAAGATATAGTTACTCACCTTGAATGGTTAAATTACATTTCGTTTTTTCTAATTCCTTTCCATTTGCATTATGTACTTCCATTAAGTATAGACCATTGTCTGTCCTGTCAGTGTCCTTTATAGTAAATATTCCAGTACTGACATTAAATGAATATCGAATGTTTGTTTCCTGACTGCGGTTGAATGAAATCAAGACACCGTTTCTCCTCAGTGTGTAGACATCATCTTGTGAGGTCTGAGTAGGCAGCTGGACCTCCACGGTTCCTCCCAGAGAGCCAAAGCACTGGGTCGTGATGTGTGGCTGTGTGGCGTTGCAGAAGGTCTTCACACCTGGAGGTTTACAGAGGACAATAAAACAATACAGGAGATGTATCTCAATGAGTGTCATTGCAGAGAGGAACATTATACTCATATGTTGAAGGTTCAAACATTTAATATTTCATTAAGTTTTTTGGATTTGATTTAAATAATTTCCATATGATTGTCATGAAAATACCCAACCGTACCCCGAATACACTCGATAATATGTGCTAACACTTTTGCGTTTTGCAATAACAAGGGGGAATTCACATTATGTGGAAGTCACAAAGCAAAAGGCAGAGTAAGGATTATTGAAATTTGACAATAAAAGGACTCAATTTATCCAGAATTTACATACTGTGGCGAGCAGCACGGGAAGGACGAGACAGGAGACCAGGTTCAACCGTTTAGTACAACTCTCGCGCCCCTTACACCGCACGACTACGAGTTTGTTTTTATCCGAACGACTACACAAATAGTAGCTCACCTCTGCAACGGACACGTCACTCTCGGTGGCGGTGTCAACAATAATGAAAATGAACATGTTAATAGAACACACAACCATATAACATCCCGAACCCATTAACCCCACTTAACCCTAACAACAGAATAAAATAACAAAACCACTTTTGTCAACTGACAACCCAATTCCCAGAATCCCCGCGGCTCCGGAACATGGCGCCCACACCCGTGGTCGCCACAATACGATAAATGATGAATTAGCTTGACCCAACAAATGTTGAAAAGCAACTACTTATGAACCAATAGCTAAAAAACTATAGCTGACTAAATGCGATAAAATACATGAAGATTTAAAACAGTTATAATGCCATAAAGATCTCACCATCAGTAACACCAATTAGTAACAGCAGCACAGCCCCCATGTTGAGCATCTCGACCTCAGTGTGGTCTCAGTGGAGTCCAGGACTTGAGCCTGTTTACAGGAACACACACCCCAGCCTATATGAGACCCACATGTCATCGCAAAAGTGGAAGTTGTGCAACCGCTCAGCAAACTTTATATTCACCGCAACCGAACTAAAAGGACCAATACCTTGTTAGGATGAAAACGTTAAACAGTACTGGGTGACTGGGCATCTTCAAAGATCCCATAATAATCTCATAATCCCCTAAAATCAATAATTATTAATAGAAAGAAATTAGGAAATCAATTATGAATTCATGTTAAAATTCTCCCAATAAATACGACTGAGTTGGTGAAATGTTTTCTTGTGTCATTTTAATTTGTTCTCAGTAATGAGATGAATGGGTTGAAACAAAAGCTAAATTGAAGTCTACCGTTATAAAAGCTTTGGTAAGACAGTGAGGAGGGCAGGGTGTTGGAGTCCCAGCCCAAAGGTTCAGGGTCCAAACACCGCTGCAAGAAGCCCTACCTCTCTACTTATTAATATGACTCGGGAAAAAGAATCAGACTAAGTCACTTTGGAGGACAGTGTTTGCTAAATGACTGAACTGAAAGTTAAACCTTGATGTCTCTGTTGTACTGTCAATGAGAAGCAATCTGTTTCATTCTTTGCTGGTGGAGTCTTACTCGTAAGTCTAGTTGTTAGGGTTTGTGTTATCAGGGCAATCTGAGCCATACGGGGGAAGTTAGAGACGGCAGGGAAGCAAAAACAGCAGAAGTGTTTGCCCCGTCTCATTGGTTCCCATGATGCGGCCTTGACTCTATCTGCAGAGGTGTCAGCACTTGAACCATTTGAGTCACAAGTAATGAGGATGTTTCTATTCTATTTTAGGTAAGGTACATTATCCACAAGACTGTCTCTTTTCTTTAACATTTTGGGCATCATAACAATTATTAATTTGAGGTTTTATATTGTGCCCTACTTAAAAGCAATATTTATCAGTTCTTATGTTTCAAGCTTTATCATTTTACTTTGAAAATTATTCTGGACTAGAATAAATCGAGTTGAGAAAATACCAGTCGCCAGTGCTTGTTTTCTCAAAATATATTTACACATTCATCAATATATATTTTAACTGCAAATATATGAAATATGATAACTGAGACTAAAAGGTCTCAGATGTTCATACATTATCTTCGCTGTATATTTAGGTAGAAAAAATGCCAAGGCAAAGGAACGTGGTCAATTTTGACCGAAATGGAAGTGGCGTAGGTTAGCCGCTATGGGGCAGTATTGCATTGTAAACGTGTCATGTTCACAATTGGTATAGCAATCGATTTACAATTACACTAGAGCATTTTCAGGAAATGTAAACATAAATTGTTGACTATGAAGACTGCACACATGCATCCAAGCAAGTTACACATGCAGAATAGTATAAAACACATACCTAGTTATTCTATGTTAAGAGTTACGCAGGCTTTCAGGGATCAAGCTATCACAAGTATTTGATTGTTTCAGTTTCTATCCATGACACAGGAAGCCACCGTGGACAACAAAGTAGGAAAAAATAGATACTATTAATAATAAAAAAAATAGTTGAGATTTGATGAATGACGGAAACTACACGGTTTAAACTGAACGGCTTGATGAACATAAACATGAATATAACAATGGCTGAATAAACATTCACATTTTCAAAGGAGTTCAACGAAGTGGCCTTTCAGATGCAGAGAGAGAAGTGTCCCTGGCAGGTCAAAGGTCAGTGGGCTGATGGCCCTCTGTCTAAAGCGCTGTCCGCGTCCTCCTGGGTGTTGGCAGCTCTCAGGGCCTCGTCCTCCGGGGCTGAGCGGTCACACACTCGTCCACATTGGTCTCCAGCGTCCGCCCGGGGCCTGGAGCCACCTCGACCGGCCCGTACTCCACCTCACTCTCCCCCTGCCCTCCCGGTCGCCCCGGAGACGTTTACGTACGGCACATCATCATCTACTTCCATGGAGGACAGCGCGATGTCTGAACAAATAGAACATTAGACAATGAGAAAACGGCACAGGAAGTAAAGTTTGTGTTTAACAGTTGACCCAAAGAGACACTTGGTACCTCGAGGTCTGGAGGTTTTCTTCTTCTTTAGGGCCCAGTAGACTCCTAATGCTACTAGGGGCAACAGCACCACCGCCAGAGAACGAGCGATGAAAGGGATGGGACCTGTCACAAGGAAAAGAATGGCACAGAGAACAAACATTTATGAATACATATTGATATCATATATGTATACATATAGGTCTGATTTCCATTCATATTGACACCTCTAGCTTCCAACTCGCTGCATAAGGTATTGTTGTCCCTGTGCACCCACATACATACATACATACATACATACATACATACAGTAACGGGTATGCAGACTGACCTCATATCTTTCACATTTTTTTTCACATTTTATCAACATAATGGCTGCTATGTTACCCTTTAATGATTTATCAGCCCTGTATATATAAAGATATCTTTATATCCATATGCAGATATCTACATACATAATGAGAATTATTGTATATATATTTACGGTTAACAGATTGACATCACTATCTTCACGTCAGATTTACATAGGCCTAATGGCAGTGTTGGGAAATTTCACTTTCTTCGTGAACTAGTTCAAAGTTCAGTTCACAAATTTTAAAATGAACTAGTTCAGTTAAACGTTCATAATTCAAAATTTTGAACTAAGTTCACAGTTCCAAAAAATGAACTAGTTCATAGTTCTTTTTTTCAATATGTTGCTGTGAGCTATTCGTTTTTTCCGGTATTTTGAACATTGAGCCCCCTTTGTGGTTTGTCTAGGATGAAATAGAGTGGTTGAATCAAGTATCGTAGCGAAATACAGTTTCTATCGTGTTTTATTGCACATTTAGCGCATTTTGTAAATCCCATTGATTTCTGTTGGAAGACTCATTACTCATTGGCCGGAAACGGAAAGGGGGGGTGTTCACGTTCGGTTGTAGTCTTTTCGCTCAGTTCTAGCCCTACTGATGAGATGGAGAACCGAGCGAAAAGACTACAACCAAAGGTGAACTGCACCCCTTTCCATTTCCGGCCAACAAGCAATGATTCAAGGAGGTATTCTAGTCTGAGCTATGAGCCAGAGAGCTAACGTTATGGATTGTACATATTTATAATTCGAAATTCGTCTCAGCCTTTATACCACAGATACTCTAGGGTCTATAGCATATAACCGTGTTGTCTGATTACAGTTTAATTCATTTTCCACATTTGAACAGCTCTCGTTTTGAAGAATAATCACCGTGCGATTCGTTTCAATGGGAATCGCGCCGGTCTATACTTTCAAAATAAAGTGTACATATTTATAATTTGAAATTCGTCCCAGCCTTTATACGACAGATACTATAGGGTCTGTAGCATAAAACCTGCATTTATCATATATCTATGTGCTAGTCTGCTTACCCATTATATTGAAGTTGAATTCCACAGCTGTCTCAGGGCATAATGTATTGTTGTCTCTGTGCACCCACTGTGATATATGTGTTCCATTAGATGTGCAGTTCACATGAATGAACCCTATGAGAGACAATGGTGACCGGTCATGTGATGAATAAACTGCTGTCCAAGCCCCTTGCATTCATTCTCTCAATGTATTTTTCCCTCGCTGGCAACCATTTATACATGTACATACATACATACGTACATACATACGTACATACATACATACATACATACAGTAACGTTCATCAGGCAGTAATATAGTACGTTCACGTTCGCCCAAAATATGAACGAGTTCATGAACTTTCGTTCAGTGAACGCGTTCAGGCACAACACTGCCTAATGGTTTGTGTCCATTTAATCTCCTTACCCGTTTTATTGACATGGTCTGTTGGTCCATCAGTGACCGCTGCCTCAGGGCATAAGGTATTGTTGTCCCTGTGCACCCACTGTGATATATGTGTTCCATTAGATGTGCAGTTCACATAAATGAACCCTATGAGAGACAATGGTGACCGGTCATGTGATGAATCAACTGCTACTGAATCCAAGCTCCCTTCATTCATTTCCCTCGTTGTGTTTGTCACTCACCGTCACACACAGACAAGGTGACGCTAGCCGCAGCGTGGCTGACGCTGTTGCGGACCAAGCAGGAGAGCAGTCCCGACCGGCCCGGCTCCAGAGTGACGTCACTAGCGCTACTCGGTCCGGAGAGGAGACGCGTGCCGTTCAGCGGGAGTCCGTCTAGACTCCAGCTGTAGAGGAGTCCGTCCCCCCCGGCCGAGCAGGACACCCTCTGCTGTCCCCGGGACAGACACTCCCGGGACAGGAGGGGAGAGGAGACCGGGGCTAAGGGAAACCGACTGAGGAGGTGAGTCTCACAGGTTGACTGAACAGAAACCTTCTGTTATTCACTCATAGGAACTTACCTTCATACAATTATAATTCGAACTATCCACCTCTTTAAGACCCCTGCTCCTATTATTGATAGAAAGAAATTAGGAAATCAATTATGAATTCATGTTAAAATCCTCCCCATAAATACAATTGAGTTTGTGAAATGTTTTCTTGTGTCATTTTAATTTGTTCTCAGTAATGAGATGAATGGGTTGGAAGACAGTGAGGAGGGCAGGGTGTTGGAGTCCCAGCCCAAAGGTTCAGGGTCCAAACACCGCTGCAAGAAGCCCTACCTCCCTACTTATTAATATGACTCGGGAAAAAGAATCAGACTAAGTCACTTTGGAGGACAGTGTTTGCTAAATGACTGAACTGAAGGTTAAACCTTAATGTCTCTGTTGAAAAGAGACAGGGTAAGTTTTCATAGATTACCCAAAGTGTTGGAGTTGTGCAAAGAGTGGCTACGGGCTATCAATAACCCGAAGTTTGGATAGGACACAGCCGTTGAAGCACTGAGAAATCAGACGGTGTGCCGTCTACATTTCAAGCCAGAAGACTTGACAGAAGACCCGCGCTTGTGAGAACCGCAATTCCGTCGACATTTACCATTCTAGATGATGACGACGAACTGACAGGAACGTCTTCCAAACGCTTTTGCCTGGAGGTAAGACTCTTTCTGACTCGACTCTATTAGCAGCTAGCGGCTATTGAGAACACACACTGATCTGCCGTACAAAGGGAAAACGCAGTAACTACATATTTGGTCAAAATTGGTCCATTACCAAGACTGGTAATGGACTTAGAAACATATCCTTTGTTTTGTGTCAAAGTTTCGTGGCTCAACTGTGTCCCGTTTCAGAGAAAACACTTTTAAATTTGCAGTAACTACAAAATCCAACCTTTTACAAAGGTAAAACGCAGCAAGTGATGTTACGGCGTTCTACCTTGGTAGCGCTACCGGAGTCAGATAGCCGCTAGATAGATAGCTGGTAAGATCGTAGTATGTTTTGGTCGCTTGTTGATCTAATGTGTCTGCCTCGCTAACTCCGCTCATCAGCAATGAGGAAGCAAAGTTAGCCATGTAACTTAAGACACTTAGAGAGCTACAAGTTCTACATAAGATTGCTATTAGCGATGTAAATCCATCATGTTTTACTGTGTTAGTCTGACGTTATTCAAATGTTTTAACGTTATTGAACGTTTGACATTTCAAACTCAAACGACGTCTGCTGCAGCGTTGTCCTCCTCATCATCAGAAGAGGATGAATCCCAATTTGCCCAAGAACACCTGGCCTTGATACCAGTGCCAGCACCATTGAAGTTGGTGCAACCGATGAAAGCTATCAGCTTTAGTCAACCCTCACCAACACGTCGTCGTGGTCATCAGAAGATGAAGGTGTAAAGGGAGACTGGAGTGGCAAGAAGATCATTGTCAATGAATCCAGCCTAATGTCACTATTCAAGTTTTGCCAGATGTGTGGGAAACCGATTTCTTCAAAGACTATCAATGATACTGGGGCACAGAGGAGTGTGAAATGGATGTGTCTTGGGGGCCATTCTGGTACTTGGAAATCTTCACCAGACGTAAGAGGAATGCCAGAGATAAATGTACTTTCAGCTGCAGCTGTTCTGTTCAGGGGCGGCACATACATCGAACTCTCCGACTGGTGCCAAACAATGGGTGTCAAAATTATTGGATCATCAACATTTACAACATCCAGAAGGCGTACTTGCATCCTGCTATTGAGCATGTGTACACACAGCAAAGAAAGTGCCCTCTTGGCAAGAGTATATTTGGAACAGATGGATGGGAAGAGGCCACACTTGTCAGGGGATGGCCGATGTGACTCACCAGGCTTCAACGCGAAATACTGCCGCTACACTTTCATGCTAGACAGTACAAAAGAAGTACTCCACACCGAACTGGTTCAGGTAAGAAACATATGCATGGATGCAGAATAACAATAATTACTCATGCTATGTTGAAAGTTGTGATAACAACATTTTTGATAGAATTACTCCTGCTATGTTGACATTTTGATAACTTATCAAATTGAAATCTTTAGTGTACAGAGGCCACCAGCTCTGGCGCTATGGAGCCAGTGGGGTTTAGAAGGGGAATGAACGATCCCCTGGACACGGCCTTGACGTGGAGGTGATGGCAACGGACCGCTCCACGTCAATACAGAAGATAATGAGGGAAGAATTTCCTCATGTCCAGCACAAATTTGACATATGGCACACAGCCAAAGGTATGTTTTTTTGCCATCCTTGTAAACACACACATGCTATTCTCCACATTCAGGACCTACAGCCATTGGCACTTACCCACATTAAGAACTAGCCCCATGACACCTCATGCTTCAATGCTTCAAGGCTCTGTGAGGGGGTGTCTATCTGTCTATCTACTTGTCCAATTGATCACCCCACCTGCACTTCTCCAATAAATCTCATTGACAAGCCCCACCCTTTGCAATAGTCCACCATGTGGCTAAAATAAGCAATAGCTAAATAAATCTAAACTATGAATGGCTTAGACAGGGTGAATGGTCAAACACCAACAATTTCTATATTGTTCCCAAAGTTATGCTGCATTTTTTACCACAGGTTTCCGGAAGAAGTTACTCATTAAGGGGAAGAAAAAGGGGAATGAAATCCTACTTTCCTGGAACAGGTCAGTGTTGGTTTGCAATCTTCCTGAAGTTCCATTGAATTACAAGGTGGAAAATTACACATTTTAATATCTTTCACAGGTCTGTTGTAAAACCACATGTGGTTTTCCTGTGCCACCAGTAAGGGGGACGCAATCAAAAGCTTCCATAAATGTTCTATATGTTTTTTTTTTAAGTAATAGTATTATTGAGAATCTTTTATTTCCCAAAGGCACTACAAAACAGGTGAAAGTGCATTCCACACCATGTGGTCAATGAACACCGATGGACTGACAAGGATAGAAAGCGCCATTACTGTGACCATGCTCCTCTAACAGCCGAGTAGCAGAAGAAGAGGATGTGGCTGAAGAAGAACTCGTGGCATATCAGGACCTGACGTCGCTAGTCTTTGACAAAAGGCTTTTGAAAGATCTTCAGAAGATGGCCCTCTTCAAACATACTGGTAAGAACTGACACCCTTTTTACCCACATGTTTTTAACATATCCTATTGAACATGTTTTAATTAGTACTATATATTCTCCTTTTCACACAGGGCCACTGGAGATCTTTCACAGTGCTCTCCTGAAATACCTCCCCAAACACCAGGCCTTCTCCTACGAGGGAATGAGGGAGAGGGCTTACCTTGCCATCATGGAGCATAATGAGAACATTGTGGCACGAGAACAAGCCACCACGACAACAGGTGTGTTTTCATGTACTCTAAATACTACAAGCCACACACCACCAAATCTATCCAGACACTAATTGCAAAGGTCATAGAAAACAGACGCAACCCAAACATACAATTCAAGGACCCAACCTCCTCACTCACCCGACCACAACCTCCTTTGCCACCTAACATCTCCCTTGTCCCAAAGCCGCCAAAGGAAGCTGCAACATCATCATTCAAGAGCCGCTTCTGAGACGTCAGCTCTACAATAACCCATTCTTCACCAATATTTTGTAATATTACCATTTCATGTCTTTATGTCTTATGTGGTCTTTTGACCTTATCCTTGCGCTGCCTTACCTGTTTGCACTGCCATTGAGCACCTTACCATACATACCCAATCACAAGGTCAATATCTCTTTTTTATAGTGTGGACAATGTTGTATGTGTTTTGATGTTCATGACTCAATTATTTCACAATTATTTCTTTGTGAATTAAAAACAAAATGTCACTCCTGCTCTCCTGTCTGCCTTCAACAAAGTTTAGCATCATGAACTTGGAAGGAGGTAACTGATTTGCAACAAACTTATAACGCAATGTATACTTGTAATACTTCATAATTTTAGAAATATTGGTATGACCACCATTCTGTTGTTATCTTTGTCATCTTAGGCAACAGTAGCTAAGTAGCTCCAGTTATGAAATGTTGGTCGTTCAATAACACGAATACACTTGGAGCGACCCTACTAAGAAAGAACTACAACAACGTAAATTTGAACCATTTAATTATATACAAACAATACAACTGTTGGATGACTATATACAAACAATACAACTGTTGGATGACTATATACAAACAATGAAACAATAAACCCTGCTGCGCGGCCTCAGCTTCTTGATGCCCGCAGTACTGGCCGTCTGGAGCTGGGTATTTCTGGCGGATAGCCTGCACGACACAAGCAGGTAACACGACACGACGCCCTCTGCCCAATCTCTCTCCTTGCAGGACCCACTCAAGAAGGTGCCGGTAGGCTGTTCGGCGAAATTGTCTGGACAAAACATTGAGCACAAAGTGAGTGATGGTCTTTGAGCCTAGCATGCCACTGTAGCTAGCATAACTGAAAGCTATTTGTGCAATGAACATGCCACGTTAGCAAAGAGTACTCCTTGACATTAGTAACAAAGAAAATAAACTTACTTTACAGAAAGACGTTCATTTGGCCCTTTAGGCTTTGGCTGCCGTTTCCAGTTGACCTTAGGTATTCTAAAGTAGGTCTCCAGGACACCGCTATCCATATGGGGTGCGAAACTCGGGTGATAGACAACACACACGTCCGTGTCATCCTCCGATTCCGTGATTTCGTCCAGAAGAAATTGGCACCGCTGGAATTCTCGGCAGCAGACAGACTCTTGTTCTGTGTCCATTGGCGCACAGTGAGAGCACAGGCACCACCAATCCGCCCCAGCTCGAGCCATTGCGGGCTCCTCGTCTGCGGCAGGCAGGCCGTCTGCCTCGGCTGTAGCGGCGGCAGCTACAGCCGCTTCCTGTTCCTCCATAGCCCTCAGCTGCTCATCGCTTTATTGTGGCTCATAAAGGTAGCCACGAACATCCATTTCTACCATAACTTCAAAATCCCAATCCTCCATATTGTTTTCGTCTGCGTATTCAGAACCTTCGGCCATGTTTTCTGCAGGAGAAGTCTTACGCACTGGCACTGATCTGTGATAGGTCTGTTAGCGATTAGGTCCCACCCCCTATGGGCGGGTTTGAAAGGGTGGGACTAGTGCTTGTAGTCTCAAAAGAAATCCCCCCCTCTTGTATTTGCTTCTGGCAATAATGCAAAACAACGATTTTTGCTTCATTGCCAGAAGGAAGTGAAAGAGGTAAATACAGATTTCTCCCGTCTCAGGAGAAAATGAGGGAGTGTTGCATGACCATTCGAAAGTATGACTGGGTTTCTAACAATGCAAAGCTTAGTGCAAATAGGTGGAGTGTTTAAGTGTTTGCCTCAGCTCATTGGTTACCATGAAACGGCCTTGACTCAATCTGCAGTGGTGTCAGCCCTTGAACCATTTGAGTCAAAAATAATGAGGAAGTTTCTATTCTCTTTTAGGTCAAGAAGGTACATTATCGACAAGATTGTCTCTTTTCTTTAACATTTTGGAACATTTCCTGGAGAAGCTATGTTTTAGTCCTATGTTGTAACATAAGTCTTGTTTCAACATCATAACAGTCATCCAATTTATGTTTTATATTGTCCCCTATTTAAAAGCAATAGTTATCATTTCTTATGTTTCATGATTTTTCATTTTACTTGGAAAATTAACCTGGACTAGAATAACTAAAATTTGGACCAAAAATGCATTGGCGGAGGTTAGCCTCGATGGGGCAGTATTGCATTGTAAATGTATCATGGTTACCATTTGTTTGCAATCTATTAACAATTACACTAGAGCATTATCTATAAATATAAATATAAATTGTTGACTATGAAGACTCCAACCTAAAATCAATTTTTTTGTTGTAAATTATCTCCTCGGTATGGTAAGGTGTCAACTGGAATTTGAAACAGTAAAACAAGGGTAAAATGAATAAGAGTGTCATTAAATTGTGTGTGTGTGTGCGTGTGCGTGTGTGTGTGTGTACTGTGTGAATGGGCATCAATTTACATGGCTGGAACCTTAAGAATGTTTACAGAACACAAAAGATTGCCACTACAAAGAGTACTATTCTTTAAAAAATTGAATATTTCATACAGACATACATCCAAGCAAGTTACACATGCAGAATATCATAAAATACATAGTAGTTATAATATGTAAGAGTTACGCATGTAGAATTATTAGTATTTTCAGGGATCAAGATATAACAAGTATTCTATTGTTTCAGTTTCTATTTATGACACAGGAAGCCACCGTGGACAACAGAGGAAAAAATAGATACTATTAATAATAAAAATAATAGTTGAGATTTGAAGAATGACGGAAACTACACGGTTTAAACTACATGTGAACGGCTTCATGAACATAATCATTAACATGACAACGGCCGACTAAACATTCACATCTTTACAGGGGTTCAATGAAGTGGCCTTTCAGATGCAGAGAGAGAAGTGTCACTGGCCCCCTGGCCCTCTGGCTAAAGGCCGATTCATACCTCTGGATCCGGACGAAATTCGTCCGTCCGTACCAAGCGTTGTCTCCGGGACTACCCTTCATACCTCCGTCCGGTTTCAGCGTTGTTATGGATGTTACGCAATACTTCCTCTACAGGGCAGTGTCTGTCGTGTCACAAATTAACGGCATCGACAATCGCAAACATGGCATCTTTAGAAGAGATGGGTTTTGCTTTGTGTCATCCGAAATCTGCAAAAAAAGGTTCAAAAAGTGTAGGCCTAGGCGGCGGTGGAATTTGCCACCCCTCATCAACCCGAGATTATCTCCTCAAAATGACTGGTCATTTTTAAATGACCAGTTACAACTCATTGCCAAAGCAGGGGAACAATAAAATAAAAAGGTCAGGTATATAGTATAATATAAGTATAAAACGTTAAATACAATATAAATACATATCAGATATTATTATCTATATTATCTATTTTCGCGGATGATCTGACCGGTTTCGTAAGCTCGGAGGCGACGGACCCACTGACGGACGAAACACCTCCGGGACCGGACGAAGCGGTCCGTATCCGTATTTACCGTAGGGTGTGAACGGGCCTTTAGGTATGGGGTCAGAACAGTCATTAATAATGAATGCACAGAGAAGGATTCACAAATGCATTTTGTGATTTATATATAAATGACTCTCTTCTAACAAATACATTTCAATGCACACACAAATGGATATCGGTATGTATAAATGTAAAATAAATACATAAACAAAAATAAGTTTCACAAACACATTTCTGATCCACACACACATGTGTCTTGTTTTAAATGTAATATAAATCCATAAATATATTAATTAAAAAAATATTTGCAATTTTCATCTAAATGTATTGGATGTTGTTACATTTATATACAAACTGTTAAACTTGAATTAACAAGACGCTTTTCATTTGTGAACTGGTTTGCATTTGTGTGTGAAATGGTCTGTATTTATATGTGGATTTTTGAGACTCCTGACGTGGCTGGATTCACAAATGCATTTTTTTCAACAAGGAACTCTCTGTAGCCAATCAGATGCCTCCCTCGTTTTCCGTCTACTCTCCGGACCTAGTAGCGCTAGTGACGTCACTCTGGAACCGGGCCGGTCGGGACTGCTCACCTGCTCGGTCCGCAACAGACGGTGAGCGACAACACAACGAGGGAAATTAATGAAGGGAGCTTGGATTCAGTAGCAGTTGATTCATCACATGACCGGTCACCATTGTCTATAGTTGTGCCCCCAAGGGAGGGCAAGGGCGTCTGCTGCCGCCATAATACAATCTCTGCCCAGATCATTGAACTCCTTCAAATGAAAACGGTATTTGTCTTTTTAACGAAAAGGACAACTAACCCATTTGAAAAACAATGAATTGCCTAACATACATTAACATGTGGAGCTCATAATGTTAACTATGCCTCCTAACAATGACGATGCTACCCTCCACGCTGTCATGCAGATCATGTGTTGATGGCTGGTTTAACCTGTTGCACTATGATTACTCAGTGTGCAACAAGTGTGAAGCCTTACCCAGCCCCAGAGTCCAATCATTCTGAGTTGGGCGAGGTGGGGATGCTTAACCATCCATCATCCTCTCACACTCCACATACCGGTACTAGTCTATTCCCATCAGATGATTCGAGACATTAACTGGAATATCACAAACCTAAGTCCATCAGTATGTCATTCCCTTAACTCTCATGTTGACATAGCTTTCAGCCAGCTGATAAGCTACAACAGCAAAATAGAATCCCTGATATCAGTTATGGCTTTTGGTTTAGGTAGGCAACCCCACACTATTTAGTGTCTGTCCACCCGTGAAGCCTTTGGGGACAAGTTGAACAACCTCTGACTTACTTCTTCTTTCCTTCGTCACAGACCGCATCCCTTTCATCGCTCGTTCTCTGGCGGTGGTGCTGTTGCCCCTAGTAGCATTAGGAGTCTACTGGGCCCTAAAGAAGAAGAAAACCTCCATACCTCGAGGTACCAAGTGTCTCTTTGGGTCAACTGTTAAACACAATCTTTACTTTCTGTGCCGTTTTCTCATTGTCTAATGTTCTGTTTGTTCAGACATTGCGCTGTCCTCCATGGCAGTAGATGATGGTGTGCCGTACGGTAACGTCTCCGGGGCGACCGGGAGGGCAGGGGGAGAGTGAGGTGGAGTACGGGCCGGTCGAGGTGGCTCCAGGCCCCGGGCGGACGCTGGAGACCAATGTGGACGAGTGTGTGACCGCTCAGCCCCGGAGGACGAGGCCCTGAGAGCTGCCAACACCCAGGAGGACGCGGACAGCGCTTTAGACAGAGGGCCATCAGCCCACTGACCTTTGACCTACCAGGGACGCATCTGATAATTGCAAGATCATTTTTTATTATTAATTATTTTTTTCCTCTCTTGTTGTTGTCCATGGTGGTCGCTATTAGAAGTAGCATGTTTTACTGTTCTGCATTTTAACTTTTGTATTATTATACCTAGTATGTATATTATACTATTCTGCATGTTTAAATATTCTATTATTATACCTCTTATGTATATTATAATATTCTGCTTAGCTGTGCTCTTTTTTTTGCACGTGAGCCTAATTACAAAATAAAATAACCAGCTATCTATGAACTGCTTCTTGGAAAATATAATATAGTCATATAATTATTTGATTGTAATGAAAACATTTAAATTAAACAAATGACCACCTACTGACCATGAAATCTGGGGACCTGTAAAATGAAGCATTACTCTACTTGATATCTGAGTAGGGAACTGCCAGCACTGAGCTACATGTTTTACTCCAGATGCAGTTACTGTGTTTAGCCTCTTTGGGGCAGTATTGCCTGACTGTGTAGGCCTTAATCAGGGGCAGCAGCCCTACAGGCAGGGCCGTCCGTTTCTTTTTATACTTCTATAGTCCTATTTTTTATTTTCTGTATTTTATCACTCGATTATTTACCCAGTTGACTTTTGTGATTGTCAGCAATACGCAAAGCAAATTATGATAAATTAAAGAGAAAATAAACACTAATATATTCTACCAACATAAATAAATAAATTATACCATAGCCTACCAATTTTTAGAACTAGTATTTAAGAATCAATCATTCAACATGACTAATTATAAAGTACCACAAAAATCCACATTGATACATTTTTCAGACACAATCTAAACAAGTTTAATTGAAACAACAACATCGTTACTTTAACGTGCAGAACATACATTAAATAATGTACACAACGTAACGTACACAACATAACGTAGGCTACATAACGTAACGACCATTAAATAACGTACACAACATAACGTCGGCCTACACAACGCAATGTTGCATCCAGATATTCATGTTTGCGTATCACAACGAATTCCATGAAAACAGAACTTGAACTTGTGAGATCAGGATAGTCTTAGAGATCTACAGTTGTTTTTTTTAATTTTTTTTTAACTGTATTAATATTTGAAAAATCATTAATTCCAGACACATTCTATCCTTCCGTCCCTGTTTTTGCATGGAGTTGCGACACTGAAATGACCCTTAATTCAGTGTTGTGTTGATTATCTGACTTTATAACCTGACCACATTTAATGTCCCGTTTAGTCTAACTACTGAGCTCTGGATCACTAGCAAGCTGTTGGAAACTAGATAGAAACAAAAATAAGAAGATTTAAATTATATAATGAATAACGGCCTGTTTCTAATGTTCAATTATGATTTTTGTTTTATTGAAAATGTCATGATATGGGTTCAAACAAAATCATGGGACGATACCAAAATACTTTACACAAACAAAATAAACATCATCCATATCATATAGATGCTCTGCATCCTCCACCCCATTCCCAGGCTGCCATACAACCAACACACAAACACAAACATCCCTTAAGCGTGGAACACCCCGGCCCAACCGTTGGCCATCTGAAAGGTTTGAGGAGACTCAGACGAGTTCGGGACCAATCTTTTCTGTGTGTTCAGCGGTGTTGGAAGCTTCTGGAACCGCGCGGACGGTGTCTGGTCCGATTCAACATGCAAAGTCTGAGAGTGTTGGCGGTTTGAGGGTGGGAGCCATTGGAAACTCCTGATTGGTCAGCGATCAGCGCGGTGTGTTTGAGGGACGGACTAGCGCCACCAGATGTTAAGGAGACTTACTGCATCTCGCGCAAGCGCAGAACGTAGGCAACGGAGTGGTCTGATGAAGGCCATTAGCCATTTCAGTCGGGCGGTGTGAGGGCCCCTCTAGCGTCACCGTGTCCGGCGTGAGGGCCCCTCTAGCGTCACCGTGTCCGGCGTCGGCCGGCCGCCCGTTCTCATATCCTATTGGACGTCACCCTGCCGTTCTCATATCCTATTGGACGTCACCCTGCCGTTCTCATATCCTATTGGACGTCACCCTGCCGTTCTCATATCCTATTGGACGTCACCCTGCCGTTCTCATATCCTATTGGATGTCACCCTGCCGTTGAGTCTCCTGAAGAAGGACTTGGTCCTGGCCATCTTCAGGGTCTCCTTCCTGTCCTTGGTGCGTCTCCGCGGCGCGCCGTCCCAGGGGTCTTCCTCCCCGTCCCCGAACCAGGGCCCCCAGGCCCCCCCGTTCAGGTCCGGGTGGCCCCGGGGGTCTTCGGGGGGGTACCGCACCGGCATGGCCGTGCGGTTGTAGAAGGCCAGCCGGGCCAGCAGCAGCTTGACCACGTCGGGCCGCCGCTCCGCCTGGTCGAAGCGCTCGTAGGGGTCCCCGGACACGTTGAACAGCCACACCGCCTTCCCGGGCCGCACGTGGCGCTCCAGCCCCCACCAGCCAACGGGGAAGCCGGACAGCACGGGCGGCGGCGTCCAGTCTCCGTAGCCGGGGTCCCCGGTGAGCAGCTTCCAGTCCCCGGCGCGGATGGACGCCTGGACCGCCGTGTCCCAGATGCCGAAGCCCCCCTGCAGCGAGCCCCCCCGCGCGGGGTTGTACAGCGGGTCGATGTTGTGCAGGATCTCCCGGCGCGGCGACTCCCGGCCCTCGCTGATGGCCGGCCACACGTCGAAGCCGTCCAGCCCCTCGGCGGCCGAGGCGTTGCCCCCGGCCAGCCCCACCAGCGTGGGGTACCAGTCGGTGATGTGCACCAGGGCCGTGCTCACCCTCCTCTTGCGCCGCAGCAGGGGGCTGTGGACGAAGCCCAGCCCCCGGACCCCGCCCTCCCAGTAGGTGCCCTTGCGGCCCCTCAGCGGCCAGTTGCTGCCCCCCGACAGCGGCTGGCCCCCGTTGTCCGTGGAGAAGACCACCACGCTGTTCTGGTAGAAGCCGTACTTGCGGAGGGCGTAGGTGACGTTGCGCACCGCCTCGTCCACCGCCGACACCATGCCGGCGTACCTGCGGCGCGGCACGTTGCCCATGTCCCGGTACGGGTAGACGTAGCGCCGGGGGCACTGCAGGGGCGTGTGCACCGCCTGGAAGGACAGGTAGATGAAGAGGGGGGGGCCCAGCGGGGAGTGCGCGGCCAGGATGCGGCGGACCCTCTGGGCGTACAGGTGGGTGGAGTACTTGCCGGCCTGGTCCCAGGCCACCGTCTCGCCCTCGTGGAGGTCGTAGCCGCACAGGCCCGGCCCGTCGCACGAGTTGTAGGTGTAGTAGTTGACGCTGCCCGTCAGCGAGCCGAGGTAGGAGTCGAAGCCGCGGCGGGTGGGCAGGCACTCCTTCTTGTAGAAGCCCAGGTGCCACTTGCCCACCATGTGGGTGGAGTAGCCCAGCCCCTGCAGCCTCTGGGGCAGGGTGACCCGGTCCAGGGGCAGGCAGCTGGGCTGGCGCGGCCGGATGATGGAGTGCTGCAGGCCCGTGTGGATCTGGTACCTGGGAGGGGAGGATCAACAGCGGTCCCAGAGGTCGCTGGCATGCAGACTAGACGCGGTTTTAAAGCAGTGAGTGAGGTTGGAAGATGTGTACTGTAGTCTTCATTGCTTTAGTGTTACCAGTGGTCGTTTAATTATTACTTTAAAAGTATAAGTATGAAATACATATATACAGTGGTGGGCATGAGTTTAGGCACCCATGCTAAAGTTGACTAAAACGAGGAGTAAAAAATCATCTTTTGGAAATTGATCTTAATGCCTTAATGAAGCAAATGAGGAAAAAACCTACCTATACGAAGACCAATTTGCTTTTAGAATGAATAATGTATCGTGATTAAATAAATGTTCTCCATAAAATACAGGGTGAATAAGTATAGACACCCCTTTGTTAAATTCCCATAGAGGCAGGCAGATTTTCATGGATCCAGGATACTATGCATCTCGATGAAGTCACCTAGGTCTTTGGAATTAAAATAGCCCCACATCACCGCATTCCCTTCCCCATACCTAGAGATTGGCATGGTTCTTTTCAGTAAGCCTAATAGCTGTTAGTTAGCCTAATGATATCTCAATGCAAATCAAACCAGCTAATAGGCTACCACCTATTAGCTGGTTTGTTTAATTAAAGCATTAAGATCAATTTCCTTTTTTTGTATTCCTCTTATTAGTCAACTTTAGCTTGGGTGCCTAAACTTATGCCTACCACTGTATATTTTTTAAAGGCGGTTTCCACTGTTTTAAAGTTAGAGACAACTAATGATCAGGGTCGGTATAGGGGATACGTGCAAAGAAAATGAAAAGAGGAAAGTCAAGTTCCTGACTGCTGTTCTACCTGCCGGTGAGGAGCTGACTGCGAGACGGGGTGCAGATGGGCTGGATGTAGTACTGTTCAAGCCTCACTCCGTCCGCCGCCAGCTTGTCCAGCGTGGGGGTCTTGATGTCAGAGTTGTGATAGCCGATGTCGTTGAACCCCTGGTCGTCCGTCATGATGAAGATAATGTGCGGCGGACGCGCTGCGGGCAGTACGTTGGCCGGGTCGGGAGCGGACAGGCGCTCCACCTGGTTGGGGCTCATCCAGTCCCACGTCAGGTAACTGAAGCTCAGCAGACTCATCACGGAGAACCCGGTCAGCGACGTGGTCGTCATCGCTCGTCTGACCCACTAACCTTTCTCGGTACCTACCTTCCGAAAAGCGTCAAAAAATCATATTGAAATGGATAAATCTCTAACGCAAAGAATAAACCACTCGCGGTGATAACGTTCACCTTACGCCTCGCTGAAATCCAGACGATCCTCATCCCGTTCGGAGAACCCCCCTAGTGTCCCCATGACGCTGATGAAATCTGCCAAATGTCACAGAAACGTTTCAAAACATTCCAGTTGACCTAGCGGTATCATGAAGCCCGCCCGACTGCCTCTCCTGGAGTCACTGGAATGAGAAGAGGCGCTCGTGTATTGACCCCCCCCCCCCCCCCCCCCCCCCCCCCCCCCACACACACACACACACACACACACACACACCGCTGCACTCTGCGCACTCTAGGAAACGTTTGCACTTCTCGGGTATTAATGAATGAATGCATGCATGCAGGAATGAATGAACCCAATAGCCGTGAGACATTATTTTGACCCTGCTTGGTGTGGAAGCTATTCCATGAAGGTAATTGGAAAGTTAATCACATTTGGCCAAACAAACCAAATGGAGGAGCAGCAGATGTCTAACCCTGATTGGATTTTGGATTATTAAGACCCCCCGACACAGGCTGTTGCTCATAAAACCGTGTAAGAGCGTGGGCGTGTCTATGTGTGTGTGTGTGTGTGTGTGCGCGCGTGTGTGTGTGCACGTGTGCGTGTGTGTTTGTGTGTGTGTGTGTGTGTGTGCGGGGGTCTTTTTGGGGCCTCATGTGGGGCCCCCCTGGTCACAATCAACGACAGTGTTCTCCGTTCCCCCTCGCCCTGTTCACAGACCCCTCTTTCAGTCTTCCTGCTTTTTTCACGAGTGAAGGAGTGAAGGGGAACCCTGGCAGATCTAGCAGCCGTTCAGGAGACGTTGATAACATCTCCGGCCAGACGTCCACCCCTTGGAAAAACGCTGAGCCCAGCCGATAACGGACAGACAGTTGCCTCACACCTTCCACGGCCCGGTCTGTGAGAGGCCAGGTCCTAAAGCACGCTGCTGTATTCAACGCCAAAAGCTGGGGTACTCGGTTGGACCCCCGATGGCTACAGCCTGCCTGTGTGTCGTTGAGCAAGATGTAAGGTTACCTGCTCATTGAAGACCTGTACCCTAATTCAGCATCCGTCCCTTTGGATAGAAGCGTCTGATAAAAGACTAAATAGTTCATAAACAATAGGGAACAATCATGTTTGAATGTAGAGCGGGAACCAAGGCAGGCCCCTACTGGGCGTGTAGCGCCATGTCACCCCTTGAAAAAACAAAACAGTGTCTCCGCATAATGAGCAATCATCTCACGATGAATTAGTAAACAATGAATTATTTTTTACTATTAAGATAATAAATAAGATTCCTCAACAACGGTCATTGGGATGGGACAAGCCATGCACAAGCTCTACGTGGATCTGGATATTCTAAGTCAAGATGACATCCTCATTCTGAACGTGGAACAGCGGTTAGGACCGCATAGGGACCGTTACCGCGGTAACGGTCAGTTGGGCAACAGAGGCTATAATTACATAGACACAACCACCACCACCACCACCTCCACCACCACCACCACCACCACCTCTGGCAGAGATTATGGCTTCAATACAACTGTGTCATCATAGAGGTCGCCGGACAGCCACAGGAAGTGCCAGCGCCCACTAATGGGCGTAACGTTGTGGCCCTAACAGTTTATTATTGGTTTAGTTGACAGTTCAAGCGGGCCGTTTGCCCTGGGGTCAGCAGTACTGGGACCCGCCCAGAGCCTAGCGGCGTGTGGAGCTCCTGAGGTCAACAATCATTTACACCATTTTCCTAGAGGGAGAACCATTGCTGAGAATTGCATCCAGAGAGCCTATTTTACCATAATTATCAATACAACTACTATTGCACAATCTCAACATTACAGGTCCAAAGGGGGGGGGGGGTCTTTGGGAGGGGCTGGTTGTGCCAGTGGAATGCAGAGTTTACAGAACCCACGTCGCCATCGCCACAAGAGCCACATGGATTAAGTGGAGTTAAATCAAATACTTTGCTGTTTGTGACTATATTTACCCTCTTACCAAGCGGACAATAAAGCATGCTGGCAAGCACACACACTGACACACACGCACATACACACATCCACACACACACACACACGTAAAACAGTGATAGCAGATATAACCAAAATCTGTTCATTTGCAGGCAGAAGGCATCTGGTTGAACATTTATATGACCCAAAAACCAGCAACCAATTTGATTCAAATTAAAGTAAACAAATAGAGCATAGATAGACCTTGCAGTGGCCCTACAATGTTTACACAATTATAATATCTTCTGCCCCCATATTATATATGGAGATGCTGAATTTCAAAATGATCCGTAAACAACAAATATGAAACGTTAGAAATGTTCTGCCAGGCCACAGGGACCCAGAAAAAACTCAACTCAATGGATGGTGTTCTGTGGATCTGTGGAGTTTATTTGAATTCCACCACGTACACACCGACCATTCCCCTGAAGGGGATATCAGAACCAAAATATATATATTGGCCTGGGTTTGAGAAATTACTAACCATAAATAAACAATTGACTTCATTTTTGGCAGTAAATAGATTGTTGAATTAATAAATGTAAACATAATATGTTTAAGATCTATCTTTTCACCCTTGTCTTCATCACACAACAGATTGTCAAAAACAAATTTGATTGCATTGCAAACCCTTACGTCCAGCCACAGGTAAGATCAGTCTGTCTCCACTCACCTGACTCCCAGGTAGGGGACGGATCAGTCTGTCTCCACTCACCTGACTCCCAGGTAGGGGACGGATCAGTCTGTCTCCACTCACCTGACTCCCAGGTAGGGGACGGATCATTTACATTTACATTTAGGGCATTTAGGAGACGCTTTTATCCAAAGCGACTTACAATAAGTGCATTTGTTACAATAAGTACATTTGTCATAAGAAGTGAAACAATATATCGCTGTCGGTACAGTAAAGATGTTCATAGAACCAAGTGCAAGTATTACAATCGCTAGGCTAACCCAGTGTAAAGCAACGATAGCAGCTATTGTAGATGCTACACAATTAAGTACCTTGAATAAGTGCAATGTGCAAGTGCCAGGACGTAAAACATTCAATGGTGGCTGTGCATTGGTTTCTATGCAGAGTCAAGATGAACTCTGAACAGGTGAGTTTTGAGTCTTTTGCGGAAGCTGGTGAGCGACTCTGCGATCCTGACATCGGTAGGGAGCTCGTTCCACCACTGAGGTCCCAAAACAGAGAAAAGTTGTGACTTTGCTGATCGACCTTTGCTTGCTCTTAGCGATGGCGGTACCAGACGTCCAGCTGACGTAGTTGAGCGGAGGGATCGAGCTGGGGTGTGTGGCTTTACTAATGCTTGGAGGTAGGCAGGGGCAGTTCCATCGACTGCCTTGTATGCCAGTACCATCATCTTGAATCTGATGATTCAAGATGATGAAGAAGAGGATCAGTCTGTCTCCACTCACCTGACTCCCAGGTAGGGGACGGATCAGTCTGTCTCCACTCACCTGACTCCCAGGAAGGGGACATTACTCATCTAGAGCCACTCACCTGACTCCCAGGTAGGGGACAGATCAGTCTGTCTCCACTCACCTGACTAGCAGGTAGGGGACGGATCAGTCTGTCTCCACTCACCTGACTCCCAGGTAGGGGACGGATCAGTCTGTCTCCACTCACCTGACTCCCAGGTAGGGGACTTTACTCATCTAGAGCTGACATTAAGAGCAGACATGTGGCGAAAAGGTAGTCTGGGGTGGTGTAGAAGTGTGTGTGGTTTGTCAGTTTGTGCGTGTCAATGGGCATGTGTGTGTGTATTGTGTGTGGTACTGAAGGGGTGGTGGTGCTGGTGGTGGTGGTAGTGGTGGTGGTGGTAGTGGTGGAGGTGGTGGTGGTGGAGGTGGTGGTGGTGTTGCTGGTGGTGGTGGTGGTGGTGGTGTTGCTCGTGGTGGAGGTGGTGGTGGTGGGGGTAGTGTCACTGTGTTATTCCTAACAGATGTTGGCTTTGACTAACCAGGAGGTGCTGTTATTGAATACGACCCCTAACCCTAACCCTAACCCCCACCCAATCCTCACCCCACCCAATCCTCAACCTAACCCCCACCCAATCCTCACCACACCTTCTTCCCCAATTTACTGCTCTGAGAGAGACGGTTTGGAGGCTTTAATCCTCCATTCTAGTCCTGCACTCATTTTAAAGCAGTTGGGCGATATATATATCTATCTCCCTCTCTCCCTCCCTCTCTCTCTCTCTCCCTCTCTCTCTCTCTCCTCTCTCTCTCTGTCTCTCTCTCTCTCTCCCTCTCTCTCTCTCCCTCTCTCTCTCTCTCACTCTCTCTCCTTCTCTCCCTCTCTCTCTCTCCCTCTCTCTCTCTCTCTGTCTCTCTCTCTCTCTCTTTCTCTCTCTCTCTCTTTCTCTCTCTCCCTCCCTCTCTCTCTCTCTCCCTCTCTCTCTCTCTCTCTCTCTCTCTCTCTATACAACAGCTCTTCAGTGTACTCACTAGATCATCATCAAGAAGGACCTCACAAGTTGGGCCAGCTTTGTGGGGCCCCACAGCTAGCCTTGGCCCTTGAGTCGTGTTGGACTTGGCACCCGGCTGCAGCAGCAGCACCTTTTTAACACACAGCACCTGGACGGGAAGGCCTGACATAACGCTTCACTGGCAGCAGACGAGATCCATCTCTGAAGAGAGCCCAGACACAATCAAGACTATCAAATAAATCAGGATTATAGAATATGTGATTTGATATGATTTGTGTTTGGGGTTGAAGTCAGCTCTAGGTTCAGGACATTTTGTAAGTAGTATCCATTAGTGGTCGGCCACAACAAAATGTATCTTCCTTTATCTCATTAATATTATATTCTGACACACTGAATACGTGGGAAAGACAAGTACAAACTCAACAATGAGCGAAATAGAAAATTCTACACACCTTGATAGCAATATAAATAGAGTAAACATTTAATTCATGACAACTGGTAGTATGAATAAGATCACAAGCTTCAACTGAATTACACCACAATGTGTTATAATCAACCCAAAGAGTCGCCCAAGTATATCCGCCGTAAACGCGACACATCACTGTTCCCTATAAGCTATAGCTATAGCTTATAGCTATAGCTATAAGCTTTAACAGACCTGCTGCTCAAGGCCTCCAATATTCTGCATGGTGAGTTAAGGCAGGAGTGGTTAAACGTGTGGAATGTAGAGTGGATTAACTTCCTGTGAAACAGAGTGCCATTTACAGGACCAGCCTGTTCAAACAGACGGCCGTTTGGCTGTTAAAGGCCTTCAAAGCCAGGTGAACTGTGGACTGATTAGTGTGCCAAAGGGTACCTAAGTCTTCGGTGTTTGGGTTTCATCCCTACTCTCCTGACCTGAACACTACATCTTAAGTGTATTATTTTGCATCATTTTATGAGCTATTCAAATCCGTTTTCAAGATGTGTTACGATGAGTCTAGAAAAAAACGATACAATTAAATAACGAACCTGAGGAATTACTTACTTTCCAATTTTACTAACCATTTTTATTGCTTTTAAAAACTGTTGGTGGTCCGTCCCATCAACACCTCGAGAATAGCCGCTGAGTCAACCCAATGACCAAACCAGCCGCCACCCAAAAGTGTATGTGTGTGTGTGTGTGTGTGTGTGTGTGTGTGTGTGTGTGTGCACACCTTAGTGAGCCCCACGGAATACGCTGACACTCCAACTGGAATACGCTCTGCTTTCCTTTCCTGGTTCTGCGGCCATGAATAGGTCCCTTTCACCCCGGTCACTCCCACTTACCCCCCCTTACCCAACAGCCTCCCCGAGGAAAACGCCTCAAAACACAGTTCACGTCTCAGTTCTGACCCCGGACGACCGGCTATGTGCACACCCCATTCAGTGGCGAGGCTACTGCTAACCCTCGAACCCATCCCACGAATCACCCATAAGAACAACGAAGAATGAAACTTATTTATAGTATGGAATTGAATGTATCTTGAATTTGAAAAATATATAGAAGGGAAATTAGCATTTCCCCTGCTGCAGTAGCAAAAAGGGGCATATATCAGTGCAGAGCGCGTCTTTTTATATGGAAAGAAATTTGGGCGAAAACGCTGAAATCATCCTCTTGCAACACGAACACGTGGGAATTCAATTAAATACTCGTTAGGAAGCATACATAATGGGGGCTCAAACTCTTGTCTTACCAAGACGGGCCAACAGCAGTAGGCTACACCAACATGCATGTCGCCCTCTACAGGTGAATGCTATGTGCTCATCCACAAAGTGCAGACAAGCTGCACGCATGGACACAACCCCGTGAATTATGTTCCGAAAGATAATGTGAAAATCCTTCTACAAGACGTAAGTAATAATATTTATGTTTTTGTGGATCGTGAAATATTCTTGTGGATATCATTTTACAAAGCAGATATAAAAAATAGTTGTAGTCTTCGGTGCACTCGGTGTGACCGCATCATGTTGGTTACTACTCACTTCCTTTTACATGGACTTCTCCATCTTCAGGTGTGTGTACGCATCCAATTTTAACAAAACTTTTAACCTCACACATCGTTATATGATTCAATACAAAAAGACACAAGTAAAATGATAAAAACGTCCATAGCGCGCTCATTGTTCAGGACTACACGTCCCATGATGCATCTCTGCACCAAAGCGGAAGAACAGTCGTAGTTCAAAGGCCGGACCGACCCGCCTCAAACACGCGTGTGAGCTGTCGGTTGAGTGTGTGTGTGTGTAGCGTGGGTACTTTCTTCGAGTTTGTTTTAGTTTTGTTCCGTATTTATATGCTCTGTCGCATTGTCGCGTCTTGTTTTAAAGATGTCCGCGGACGCGTCGAAGCGCGGCCACTTGATCCTCCTGATCTGTCGTCATTTAAAGGAGAGCGGGTTGCTGGACGCAGCCGAGGAGCTGAGGAAGCACGCGCCTCAGGTCTGCACGCATAGACACAACCAGACGGACTGCACACACACACACACCTTCCCTAAACACACACACACACACCACTTCACTACAAACACACACCTTCACTACACAGCCACACACACACTTTCCCTACACACACACAGACCTTCACTGCACACACACACACAACTTCAACACACACACACCCCTTCACTACACACACCTTCACTACACACACAAACCCCTTCACTACACACACACACACCCCTTCAATACACACACACACCCCTTCACTACACACACACACTCCCCTTCACTACACACACACACACACACACCTTCACTATACACGCACACACATCACTACACACACACCTTCACTACACACACCCCTTCACCACACACACACACACACCTTCACTACACACACACACACACACACACACACACACACACCTTCACTACACGCACACACACACACCTTCACCACACACACACCTTCACTACACACACACACAACTTCACCACACACACACACACACACACACACCTTCACTACACACACACACACACACACACACACACACTTACCTAAGCTGTTCTTCTTTGCATTACAGGTGGAAACGGGCAGCTCTGCGTCCTTGATGGACATTTATACTTCATGGTTGGAGTGAGTACGATTACCCCCCCACCCTTCGTTTCTAACATTAACCCTTTAGAACAGGGTTAGGTTAGGGTTAGGTAACCCTAACCTAACCCTAACATTAACCCTTTAGAACAGGGTTAGGTAACCCTAACCTAACCCTAACATTAACCCTTTAGAACAGGGTTAGGTAACCCTAACCTAACCCTAACATTAACCCTTTAGAACAGGGTTAGGTTAGGGTTAGGTAACCCTAACATTAACCCTTTAGAACAGGGTTAGGTAACCCTAACCTAACCCTAACATTAACCCTTTAGAACAGGGTTAGGTTAGGGTTAGGTAACCCTAACCTAACCCTAACATTAACCCTTTAGAACAGTGAAGTAACACAGGCTTCGTGTTGATGTTTCATTGGCTGATAGAAAGTCCAATGGGCTGACGAAGAGGAGGCGGAAAGCGGACCCGAAGAGCAGCAGCGAGACGTCGGAGGACGAGGATGGGGTGACCCTCGCTAAAGGTAGGGGCCACTCTCTAAAGGTAGGGCCCACTCTCTGAAGGTAGGGGCCACTCTCTGAAGGTAGGGGCCACTCTCTAAAGGTAGGGGCCACTGTAAAGGTAGGGGCCACTCTCTAAAGGTAGGGGCCACTGTAAAGGTAGGGGCCACTCTCTAAAGGTAGGGGCCACTCTCTAAAGGTAGGGGCCACTGTAAAGGTAGGGGCCACTCTCTAAAGGTAGGGGCCACTCTCTAAAGGCAGGGGCCACTCTATAAAGGCAGGGGCCACTCTCTAAAGGTAGGGGCCAATCTAAAGGTAGGGGCCACTGTAAGGTAGGGGCCACTCTCTAAAGGCAGGGGCCACTCTCTAAAGGTAGGGGCCACTCTCTAAAGGCAGGGGCCACTCTCTAAAGGTAGGGGGCCACTGTAAAGGTAGGGGCCACTGTAAAGGTAGGGGCCACTGTAAAGGTAGGGGGGCAGTCACACACAGCATGCAGGCTTTAGACATGATTAACAGTATGTGCTGTCAGTTTAATATTGGGCTGTGTTCATTCTGCAGTGTTGCACTTCAGTAGTCAAACGATTTGTTATAAAACCCGTTTTCTGAAGGTGGGGTCAAGCCTGCAAGATGGGAAACTGGAGCTGGTGATTATGAGGAGGATGATGAGGATGATGAGGAGGACAGTGAACTGTTCAGCCAAAGCCTACTTCCACAGGTAAGGTTAGAGCCTACACAGTGCAGACACTCAGTCAAGCATAAACAGAAGTCACTCTGAATTTGTTTGGTTATTTGTGTTTGCTATTTGATTCTACAATTACAATGATTCATAGAATAGTAACGCAGAAACCTGCTTTACTTATAAACACGTGACACTGAAAAAAATGAAAAACACTGACTACAAAATAATGAATGTTGTAATCAAATGATCTCCCAAGTTTATGATATCGACATCGGATGAGAAAGAAGAAGGTAGTATTGTTTAGGCCATCCCTGAATATTTCTGCTGCACCTTTAATCTCACCCACAGACACTGAAAAAATTATCTAATCAAACTCTGGTGAAGAATCGTGGGATTGCAGTTAAAACTACAGTTCCCAGCAAGCCAGAGAGCGAAGAGGGAACTACAGGGGTGAGGTGTTCTGGAATATCATGCTCAGTTTAATGACCTGTATGAAAAACGATGGCTTTTCCAATTCATGAAAGCGATGATCTTATCATTCATTCCTCACTGATTTCTTTTTCCAGCGTTTGAAACAGAGAAAAAAGCCGCCAGCGAGACCGACCTCCACGACCCAGGCTGTCCATCCCCCAGTGAAGGCAGCTGCTGGTCCTTCCAAGTCCAAACCGCCGGCCTCGTCCAGCAGTGAGTCTAGTGATGAAAGTGAAGCTGGAGCCGCTGATCCGCTGCAGAAGGCCACCCCCACCACGACCAGCCTGGCTGCTCCAGGCACACCAAGAGCAAAGACCCCCGCTGGAGGCTCCAGGAAGGCAGGCCGCGTCAGCAGCGCGTCGTCTTCAGACAGCGACGAGGAACCGCTGCCTGGGAACCAACAGGCGGCCACGCCGTCAGCCAATAGGAAGGCTTCTCCTGCAGCCGCCAGACCGGCCCAGGCCGCGGAGAGCTCCAGTGAGACGGAGTCCTCGGGGACTGACGATGAGGTCCCTCCCACCACCCCTAAGACGCCCCTTAGAGGGGCCTCTACGCCCTCCAAGACCCCCCCTCCTGCGGCCCCGGGCCCCAATAGGGCCACGCCCTCTGCTGGGACCACCACTGAGTCCAGTGAGGAAAGTGATGATGGGGCCGCCACCCCGACCACCCCGACCACCACCACCACCCCGACCACCACCACCACCACCCCGACCACCCCGACCACCCCGGCCGCTCGGGTCACTGCTGCGCCCAAGACTAAAGCGGTCGGAGCCGCTTCTTCAGCCAAGAAGACCCCGGTGGCCCAGGCCGCAGAGAGCTCCAGTGAGACGGGGTCCTCGGACAGCGAGGACGAGGCCCCTCCCACCGCCCCTGTGAAGACGCCCCTTAGAGCGGCCTCCACACCCTCCCAGGCCCCCGCCCCTGGGGGGCCGGGGTCAGTGTCTGCGGCCCCGGCGGCCGCCCGCAGGAGGCCGGACAGCGTCAGCAGCGACACGACTTCAGAGAGCGACCAGGAGGCCCCAGCGGTGAGTCGATCTCGATGCTATGGCTGCCATCTCCAAGATTGCGTGTAGATAAATGTATTTAAGGTCTCTGCGTTCCCCGAATGAGGACACAATGCTGAGTGAGCCCAGGGGCCCACTGATGAATGATCTTGCAATTGCAGTATTTTCCACGTTAGGAACTGGGTGCGTGGGGGGGGGCTGTGTTTGTATTGGTGATTGACCGATATATATCGGCCGGCCGTTATTATCAGCCCATATTTCTGTTTGTTTTTTTCGGCAATTTATTTATTCTAATTTTTCTTTATTTCATTTTATTTTTTGCTGGCATGATTTAGAGACAGTTCAATAAATGTTCCTTTTTTAAATTGAGAGTTATCATCATTTGTATGATGTAAATTGAGGGAGCAAAAGCAGTATCGGCTTAGCCTGGGAATCCAGACCCACAACTAGAAAGCTGCAGGGTCTGGCAACGAGTAATGAAAATGGCCCAACCCGAAAATATCACTGGATAACACGCATTGGTTAACACTACGAGCAATCAGAAGAATACAAGGAGTGACGAATCCAGGCCAGCGGAGCTAACCAATAGATAAGACTCTTGCCGTATCCGGTCGGTAAAACAGCAACGCTTTTGGCCCGCCTATATCAGATACACCGATGTGATTGGTTAATGTTGTGGGCCAGGGGAACCGGGGAGTGAGTATATTGCTCGTTCCAAGAGTGACTCGCTGAGCAAATTTAAATTGTGCTCTTGCGAGAACTCTGGACGTCCAGGGTAGTATCGGCTCAAGAAAATCGGTATCGGCGTTAGGGCTGCAACAACGAATCGATAAAATCGATAGCTAAAAGCATTGGCAACGAATTTGGTCATCGATTCGTTGAGTCGCGCGATTAATACGTCACTCGTGGGCGCGGCACTGTTTACAGCCAGCCGCCGACAGGTTGGTTCTTGGTTCATGCACGCCCACAGCAAGCTTTAGTGTGAGCGACCACAGCTTGTATTTTGGTCATATCTTAACACTGGACTGTAGGCCTATATAAAAGTGTCGTACCTTCACTGTCTTTGGGTTAAAAAAACTCCTTCAACTCAGTATCCGTCTAGTCCAACCGTAAACTCTGTCAGCTGCTGCTGCTGCAGACGGTGTGCAGACTAGAGATGGATTTATTGATTCGTTTCCGCGAACCAGTTCGCGTGATTCAGTTCGCCAAGGGGAGTCGTTCGTGAATCGTTCGTTCGTTCGTTCGTTCAGTCGAGTTTCCGGTAGCGGTGAATCGAATCATACACGGTTCTCTGAGTCAGTCAGACTCAGCCCCTCGTTCGTTAGTTCGTTCGTTCGTTCAGTCGAGTTTCCGGTTCAGTCGAGTTTCCGGTAGAATCATGGAATGAACGGCTCAGACTCAGCGCCTCCCTCGTTCTCATTCGTCAACATTACAACTTTAACCAAACGCAGCGGGATGGGGGGTGTAGTTGATTATTGGATGTTTGACATATCAGCAAAATAATAGACTTGATTTAGCAATGATGGTGGGTGTCCCGGGTGTTTTAGGCTCCCATAAACAGAACCCTGTGCAGCCAAAGACTAAATCTAGCTGCCAAAATTAGCACTGCCTTCAAAACGAGAGCTGGTTAATTGTGAAAAATGCATTAAACTGTTATCAGACAACGCAGTTATACGCTATTGTAATGACCTCGCCGGTGACAAACCAGGTCACTGAAAACCCGTAACCAACGGCAAAAAGCCACACTAACAACAGCCGGTTACCCGGGCAACCCCCCAACTCGGTCCCTTCAACGTGCAAGCCCCCACCCTCCTGTTCTCCCAAGGCCCTCCCCCAGCTGACCTGATGATTCGCCCCCCACACTGATTGACAAGAAGAACATCCAATGCATGCACAGAGAACAACTGGCATAACGGACAACGAAATACAATGCAACACATAACACACAAACTCTTTAAATGTCCCAGGGTCGCTACACTATAGACTCTAGAGTTTCTGGTATAAAGGCTGGGACGAATTTCAAATGATAAATATGTACACTTTATGTTGAAAGTATACTGTCGCGATTTCCATTGAAACGAATTGCGCGGTGAGTAGTCTTCACAACGAGAGCTGGTAGGTTGTGAAAAATGTGGTATAAAGGCTGGGACGAATTTCGAATTATGAATATGTACAATGCATCCTTTAAATACGTCCGTGCAACAGATGGCCAATGTGAATAATAGATAGCTCGCTCACTAAGCCCATTTGTTTTTTCCCCATTAAACCTGTTGATTTCTGTCTCTCATTGACTAAAATTCAACGAGAGCGTCCTAGACTCAGTCCTAGAACAGCAAACGATTGGCTGGCTCTCGTGAGTCGTGACGTCTCTCAGTCGGTCCCTCCTCACCACTCACACAGTGAGTGAACGAACTGTCAGCGAGTCAGCGACTAGTGGGTCTGGGAGGAGTCGACTCTGAGAACGAACGAGACGAACGAGGCGAACGAGGCGAACGAGACGAACGAGGTGAACGAGAGAGAGGAACCAGTTCAGTTCGTTCGTCTTAACGATTCGTTCATTCGAACTGATTCGTTCGCGAACGAGTCAACACTAGTGCAGACGGGCTCGAGCCAGCACCGCGTGCATCAACAGTCTTTCAAACCAGCGGTAGTAATCACACAACCGGACGGTGTAGAAAGTCCCGTCAGTTAAAAATAGTAATCCAGTTTTTAAATCCATGTTAAAATCGGCAGGATATAGAGCTAGTTAGCTTAAAAAAAGTGGCAAACTGTGTCAATTGTGGTGTATTCAGGTCGGCTCGGTAATATGATTGATTGAAAAAAAATGAGATTTTGCCGAAAACTTGTTTTCCGAGCAATATACAGTCCCTCCAGAAAAACGCGGCGTTTTTTTGTGATTGTTGCGGCCAAAAATCATTGATTATGCGGCATGTTTTCTTAAAAAATGCGATGATTTATGCAATTTTATGCGAGGATATTGCGGGAACTTGCAAAAATTGCGGGAACTTGCGAAAAAATGCGGGAACTTGCGGAAAATGCAGCTTTTCAATGACGTTCACATCGCGTAATTACGTCACTTCATAACGTTCCCATGGCAGCAGGGGGAAATGGCTGCTGTTGTGTGAAGTAAACACAACATTTTTCCACCTTCTGCTAAGATATATGTGACTGTTTTGCAACGAAAATGCGGGGATTATGAAATCATGCAAGCCCCGCATATTTTGCGCGGAAATCGGCAATTTATGCGGTGAAAGTGCGGCATATTTGAAAAAATGTGACCCCCGCATGAATATGCAGACTTTGGCTGATTATGCGTTGAATTATGCAATCGCATAATCGCGTTTTTCTGGAGGGACTGAATATAAAATAGATAGTAAAGATGGAATTATGTCCTGTTTAACGTCCTATCTTGAGCTATGATCATCTTATCAGCAATTAAAGCAATAATACAAGTTCTATTTCAACAAAATAATAGAAAAGTATCAATAGTGGTATCAATAAAGACTTGGATCGTTAAGGAGCCTCGAAAATGCTATCAATATCAATAAAAATTAACGATCTCCTGTCATCTGAGAGAAATTAAGATGATTTCATTTGTCTTTTAACCGTTAGTATTTACTGGTTAAAGATCTTATAGGTTAACCATGGACATCCCTTATATACTGTATATATAAATATTTATCATACATTGTATGTTTTTTATTTTTTTATCATTCAATATCATTACTTTAATAGTTGCTCCGGGACGTTGGAGCAATAACCTGGTGTTTTTACACTTCACAGTGTGCACTGTGAATTTGAAGTAATGTTCAGTTTTTGAATAAAGATGCGGCAATTACAAATGTTTCTTTTTTTATCTGATGAATTAAAAAAATAATCGACCAATTAATTGATTATTAAAATAATCGTTAGTTGCTGCCCTAATCGGCGTATTTGCCATCGGCTAAGGCTGATGAAAAAAAATCGGTATCGGTATCGGCCCTAAAAAGTCCATATTGGTCGACCCCTAGGTTGTATCTCTGGGAGAAAGGGGGTCGCCAAAGAGAACGTAACTGAGGTCTTTGAGAGCGACATCGTTACATGACTCCTGTCAAAAAAGCCGGGATTGTTGTCATTCACTTTAAATGTAGCAGTACATGTATTCATTCTAATGTGTATTCGTTCTGCTTGGTCCCAACCTGGTTCACAGCCGGCTGTCAAGGCGTCGGCCGTCGGCACCCCAAAGCCTGTGAAGACAGCACCTACAGACTCCTCGACACACGCCCAGACCACCACGCCTGCAGCCCCCGGCCCCGCCGCTAAACGCCCGGCCGCTTCCAGCCCTGAGTCCAGTGAGGACAGTGAGGACGGATTCGGCAGACAGACGCAGATCTTGGATTACTTCAAGGCTGCCAAAGAAACGCCCGCCACCCCGCTGGCCGCTGCCGCCAGACCGGCCCAGGCCGCGGAGAGCTCCAGTGAGACGGAGTCCTCGGGGACTGACGATGAGGCCCCTCCCACCACCCCTAAGACGCCCCTTAGAGGGGCCTCTACGCCCTCCAAGACCCCCCCTCCTGCGGCCCCGGGCCCCAATAGGGCCACGCCCTCTGCTGGGACCACCACTGAGTCCAGTGAGGAAAGTGATGATGGGGCCGCCACCCCGACCACCCCGACCACCACCACCACCCCGACCACCACCCCGACCACCCCGACCACCCCGGCCGCTCGGGTCACTGCTGCGCCCAAGACTAAAGCGGTCGGAGCCGCTTCTTCAGCCAAGAAGACCCCGGTGGCCCAGGCCGCAGAGAGCTCCAGTGAGACGGGGTCCTCGGACAGCGAGGACGAGGCCCCTCCCACCGCCCCTGTGAAGACGCCCCTTAGAGCGGCCTCCACACCCTCCCAGGCCCCCGCCCCTGGGGGGCCGGGGTCAGTGTCTGCGGCCCCGGCGGCCGCCCGCAGGAGGCCGGACAGCGTCAGCAGCGACACGACTTCAGAGAGCGACCAGGAGGCCCCAGCGGTGAGTCGATCTCGATTAGGGATCGGCCGATATGGATTTTTTTCGGGCCGTTATCGGTCCTCAGCCTTAGTCGATGACCGATTCGCCGATACCGATTTTCTTGAGCCAATATTTGGAGCCGATACTACCCTGGAAATCCTGAGTTCTCGCGAGAGCAGAATTTGCTCCGCGAGTCACTTTGGAAACGAGAAATATGCTTTCTCCCCGATTCCCCTGGCCCAGAACACATCGGTGTATCTGATATAGGCGGGCCAAAAGCGTTGCTGTTTTACCGACCGGATACGGCAAGAGTCTTATCTATTGGTTAGCTCCGCTGGTCTGGATACGTCACCCCTTGTATTCTTTTGATATTTTCAAATGCATGCTTGGTGCGGCCCCTCGGGTTGGGCCATTTTCATTACCCGTTGCCAGACCCTGCAGCTTTCTGGAAGGGGGTCTGGATTCCCAGGCTAAGCTGATACTGCTTTTGCTCCCTCAATTTACATCATGAAAATGACCCAATGAAGATAACAAATGTTACAAGTCTCAATTTATTGAACTGTCTGTAAATCATGCCAGGCCAAAATAAAAAAATAAAAACGGCGAAAAACAATAATAATCGGCCAATGACGATACATGAAAAAACTAGTGGTGTAAGTTTAACGCGTTATTTACGGCGGTAACGCAAACCAATTTTAACGGCGTTAATTTTTATATCGCGCAATTAACGCTTTTTAGGCTTGGCAAAAGTTTTAGTTTTTTCACCTGCTGAAAAACTACAACACCATACCGGATCTAGCTACACCGGAAACAAAACAACAAGCACGCCGCACAAACTTGTTGGGGCAAGCAAGGATACGGAGCGGGTGAAAAACTCCTTAAAATTGTGTGTGTGTTTGTGTGTCACTCTGTTCGAGCCTTCAATGTTGTCATTAGCTGTTACGTCTTTCTGACCAATCGCAGTTCCAGGCCGACCTGGGCTGTACCACTGCAGGAGGGGCCGCTCAGTTACTCCGCTCTAGACAAAATCGACTTGGTTGCGACGTTGACAGATTGTATGTGTTGCGTGTGTAGAATGAGTGAGAGGTTGTGGTGGCACAGCTCAGGCTGCCGGACGGCGCTGCAAGGAACTTTTATAAACGCAATATTGTTATCCCGCAGTAATCAGCCCGGCGGCCCCGAAACGTTAATGGCCCACCGGGAATTCTCCCGACTCTCCCGATTACCACTCCGCCACCGTGTGTGTGTGTGTGTGTGTGTGTGTGTGGGCGTTATTCAATAGCCTGGTAATGTGTATAGGCCTACGTACGGTACAAATTTTCATACTGGTTTAAATAATAAATGTTATAGTATTTCCCATCTTTGCTGAGCAAGAGTTTTCGAAAGTTCAGTGATTGAAACAAATAGAAGCCTGGGCTATTGAGTTTTACGGTAGGCCTACCACTGTCATGCACCTACCGAGTGTCAAGTGGACCGGGTTGAAGACTGAGGTCTTTGAGAGCGACATCGTAACATGACTCCTGTCAAAAAAGCCGGGATTGTTGTCATTCACTTTAAATGTAGCAGTACATGTATTCATTCTAATGTGTATTCGTTCTGCTTGGTCCCAACCTGGTTCACAGCCGGCTGTCAAGGCGTCGGCCGTCGGCACCCCAAAGCCTGTGAAGACAGCACCTACAGACTCCTCGACACACGCCCAGACCACCACGCCTGCAGCCCCCGGCCCCGCCGCTAAACGCCCGGCCGCTTCCAGCCCTGAGTCCAGTGAGGACAGTGAGGACGGATTCGGCAGACAGACGCAGATCTTGGATTACTTCAAGGCTGCCAAAGAAACGCCCGCCACGCCGTCCACCCCGCTGGCCGCTGCCGCCAGACCGGCCCAGGCCGCGGAGAGCTCCAGTGAGACGGAGTCCTCGGGGACTGACGATGAGGCCCCTCCCACCACCCCTAAGACGCCCCTTAGAGGGGCCTCTACACCCTCCAAGACCCCCCCTCCTGTGGCCCCGGGCCCCGCCCCTCTGGGCCCCCACCCCTCTGCAGCGCCCGGCCCTGGGTCCAGCGAGGGAGGGGAGGGCGGGGGACGGACCCCCAGCGTCCCCATGACAACCATCTGGGATTTCTTCGGCCGGACCACTCCCGATAAGACTCCAGCGGGGGCGAACAGGAGGCCTGGCGGTGGGGAGGTGTGTTATACGGTAGGCATGTTGAGAGGTTCTGTTAGGCCCTGGAATCAGCTCGTGTTTTTCAGTTCCAGGGTGCTTGCATTACGAGGTCGATACGTATTACGATTCTTTAAAGAAGCGTTTTTTTATATTGCATTACAATATTACGAATATCTTTTGGAAAATGTAAAAACAAAATCCTGGCATTTACTTGCAATGAGAATATATGCAGAGGCATTCAAAGCTCTAGCACCAGAAAAAAACCATTTTAAATAACTTCAATGAACCAGAAAAATTAAGAAAAATATGAATTGTTATTAATTGTATTACTTGTCCCGCCAAGATTAAATTTACCTTTATTGTCATTAAAGATAATCGCGAGCCTTGCGTGAACATTATATATTATATATATTTTTAAAATATTTTCATCCCTTTATATTTTGTAGACATTTTCTTGACTCATGGCTCCATCTGATCTCTTAACCCGGTCGCTGGTTCCCATAGGTTCCCCTACCACAGCCCCCGGGCCAGGCTCCACGCCCGCGCGCTGGGCCCCTGCCCGCCCGGCCCGAGGCCTCGGATAGCTCCAGCGACGACGCCGTGGTCCACCGCACGCCGGAGACCATCAGCACAGGAGGAGCGGCCGCAGAGTCCAGCGATACGGTGTCCGACAGCGAGGAGGACAACGCCCAGGTAGCCTGGTCCGTCCACCACGTATCTTACGTTTTGTATTTGACGTCCGTTTGACACCTGCTTCTGAAACCGTTCAACAGGCACTAGGAGCCATGCTGAAGTTACTCCAGTCGAAAGGGAAACCCACCCCCAGAGCAGGCCCGCGGACCCCCAAGACCCCCGCCACAGTGAGTCCCACACACTGACGGTGGATACACTGATCCTTTAGTAGGGCTTTACAGCTCATGGAGAAGTGATGTTGCTGCCCACGCTGATGACGTTTGTCTTCTTAGGCGGCGCCCACTTCCAAGCCCCCATCCAAAGCAAAGTCTAAACCCAAGGCAACCAAAGCACCCGCAACTTCAACCGCCGCACCGAAGGCCAAGGCCGTCCCGAAGCCCAAGCGGGCCAAGAAAGACGGAGCTCTGAGCACCAACTCGGAGGCTGGGAAGAAGACTCCAGTAAAGGTTGGCGTTAGGGACCATGCTTCGTTAGTCCCGTTATCCTATTAAACCTTTGATTGTCTTTGCTATCTGCAGAGCTGTCTGTATGCCACTGTATATAGATCATTGATTTACAAGTTTAAATTGATTCAACAGAGGTCCAGAGCGATTCCTGGCTCCACAGCTGCCTCTCCTGGCTGTAAGCCCAAAGCTAGCCTCCAAAGTGCCGTCCTCCAAGCCGCAGGCCCAGTGGCAGGTATGTAGCCTACAAGGACGTCTATGATCGTTTGACGCTGAAATCGCGATCAAAATTGGATTAATGGCCCGGCCCTTAGAGGACCTGTTGCAGTCCTGTGAAATAAGGTGGACTGATTTGGTCTTTGAGAATAATTGTCAATTTGCTTAGAAGGTGGTCTCGTTGCCCTGGCTGCTCAATCTGATTCCTACATCCAAATGTGCTTTCAATTTCCCTCCATCCTAGACACGGCGAAGACCTTAAAAGTTAAAGCCACCCCCACAAAAAACAAAGCCACCACCGTGAAAAGCAAAGCTCCACCTGTGATCGGCAAAGCCACACCTGTGAAAAAGACACAGTTGCTGAAGAAGACACCGACGCCAAAAAAGACACCGCCAACAAAGAAGGTTTGAAAATTCAAACACAACCATTAATGTAGAAGAGAGGCCATTGAGGTATCACGGCTGATGCAGTAGTATGCTAAACAATGTCTTCTGTACCCTCAGTCGACAAAGAGGAAACTGGGGGATCCTCAGCCCACAGAGCCAGAGGACGTCTTGTCCAGTGCCCCGCAGATTCCTGCTTGGAACAACAGTTCTGACTCTGAAGGCAGTCTCGATGTGGAGAAGTGGAAGCGGCTGGTTTTGAATCTGTCAGGTGTGTGTGTGTGTGTGTGAGTGTGTGTGTGTGTGTGGGAGGCTAGTGGGGCTACTTGTTGTTGTTTGTTGTAATTTCAATTTTTTTTGTCTAATTCACATCAGAAAAAAGTGGCACAAGCGTTTCTGTTCCAACCTGGTTATTGGTAACGTCTAACAACCCTAACCCTGGTTATTGGTAATTCCTAACTAACCCTAACCCTAGTTATTGGTAATGTCTAACTAACCCTGACCCTGGTTATTGGTAACGTCTAACTAACCCTGACCCTAACCTGGTTATTGGTAACGTCTAACTAACCCTAACCTGGTTATTGGTAACGTCTAACTAACCCTAACCCTGGTTATTGGTAACGTCTAACTAACCCTGACCCTGGTTATTGGTAATGTCTAACTAACCTTGACCCTGGTTATTGGTAACGTCTAACTAACCCTAACCCAGGTTATTGGTAACGTCTAACTAACCCTAACCCTGGTTATTGGTAACGTCTAACTAACCCTATCCCTGGTTATTGGTAACGTCTAACTAACCCTAACCTGGTTATTGGTAATGTCTAACTAACCCTAACCTGGTTATTGGTAACGTCTAACTAACCCTAACCCTGGTTATTGGTAACGTCTAACTAACCCTAACCCTGGTTATTGGTAACGTCTAACTAACCCTAACCCTGGTTATTGGTAACGTCTAACTAACCCTAACCCTGGTTATTGGTAACGTCTAACTAACCCTAACCCTGTTTATTGGTAACGTCTACCTAACCCTATCCTGGTTATTGGTAACGTCTAACTAACCCTAACCTGGTTATTGGTAACGTCTAACTAACCTTAACCTTGGTTATTGGTAACGTCTAACTAACCCTAACCTGGTTATTGGTAACGTCTAACTAACCCTAACCTGGTTATTGGTAACGTCTAACTAACCCTAACCTTGGTTATTGGTAACGTCTAACTAACCCTAACCTTGGTTATTGGTAACGTCTAACTAACCCTAACCCTGGTTATTGGTAACGTCTAACTAACCCTAACCTGGTTATTGGTAATGTCTAGCTAACCCTGGTTATTGGTAATGTCTAGCTAACCCTGGTTATTGGTAACGTCTAACTAACCCTAACCTGGTTATTGGTAACGTTTCTGTGGGTTGGTATTACTGTCTGATGCTGACCTGGTTATTGGTAACGTCTTACTAACCCTAACCCTGGTTATTGGTAACGTCTATGGGGTGGTATAACTGTGTGATGCTGACCTGGTTATTGGTAACGTCTTACTAACCCTAACCTGGTTATTGGTAACGCCTCTGTGGGGTGGTATAACTGTCTGATGCTGACCTGGTTATTGGTAACGTCTTACTAACCCTAACCTGGTTATTGGTAACGTCTCTGTGGTGGTATAACTGTCTGATGCTGACCTGGTTATTGGTAACGTCTTACTAACCCTAACCTGGTTATTGGTAACGCCTCTGTGGGGTGGTATAACTGTCTGATGCTGACCTGGTTATTGGTAACGTCTTACTAACCCTAACCTGGTTATTGGTAACGTCTTACTAACCCTGACCCTAACCTGGTTATTGGTAACGTCTAACTAACCCTAACCTGGTTATTGGTAACGTTTCTGTGGGTTGGTATTACTGTCTGATGCTGACCTGGTTATTGGTAACGTCTTACTAACCCTAACCTGGTTATTGGTAACGTCTTACTAACCCTGACCCTGACCTGGTTATTGGTAACGTCTTACTAACCCTAACCTGGTTATTGGTAACGTCTTACTAACCCTGACCCTAACCTGGTTATTGGTAACGTCTTACTAACCCTGACCCTAACCTGGTTATTGGTAACGTCTAACTAACCCTAACCTGGTTATTGGTAACGCCTCTGTGGGGTGGTATAACTGTTGCTGACCTGGTCGGCAGCGTTTTGAACCACCCTAACCCTAACCCTAACCCTAACCCTAACCCTAACCCTTCGTCTGCACAGTGGAAGACGAAGCCAAGATGCAGACCATGGCCGCTCTGGATGCGACCCCGGCCAAGAAGCCGCGCGTCCGGAAGCCCCGGGCCGGCCCTGCTCCGGCTGACCCCAGCGGCCAGGCGGTGAAGACCAAAGCCCTGCCGCGGAAACCGCGCGCGCCCCGGGCTAAAAAGACGTTCCCCGCGGCCCAACAGACCTTCCTCTCTTTCGTACCCGCAGCCACGCCCGCCGGGGCGAAGAGGAAGGGAGCAGACACCGCGATGGACGGCGTCCAGGCGGAGGAACCGGAGAGGAGGAGGAGGAAGAAGAGCGACTCTGGGGATGGGACGGCGGCAGAGGAACCGAAGAAGAAGAAGAGCGACTCTGGGGACAGGAAGGAGGAACCGGAGAGGAGGAGGAGGAAGAAGAGCGACTCTGGGGACGGGAAGGAGGAACCGGAGAGGAGGAGGAAGAAGAAGAGCGACTCTGGGGACGGGAAGGAGGAACCGGAGAGGAGGAGGAGGAAGAAGAGCGACTCTGGGGACGGGAAGGAGGAACCGGAGAGGAGGAGGAGGAAGAAGAGCGACTCTGGGGACGGGAAGGAGGAACCGGAGAGGAGGAGGAAGAAGAAGAGCGACTCTGGGGACGGGAAGGAGGAACCGGAGAGGAGGAGGAGGAAGAAGAGCGACTCTGGGGACGGGAAGGAGGAACCGGAGAGGAGGAGGAGGAAGAAGAGCGACTCTGGGGACGGGAAGGAGGAACCGGAGAGGAGGAGGAAGAAGAAGAGCGACTCTGGGGACGGGAAGGAGGAACCGGAGAGGAGGAGGAGGAAGAAGAGCGACTCTGGGGACGGGAAGGAGGAACCGGAGAGGAGGAGGAGGAGGAAGAGCGACTCTGGGGACGGGACGGCGGCAGGGAAAGCGAGCAAGGCGGCCGATAAGAAGGCAGGCGGGGCCGAGGACGGGACACCTGCTGTGAAGAGCAAGAAAGACTCTGCTGGAGGCCTGAAGACGAGTCAGGAGGGCAAGAGAAAAAATAACCATGTGGCTGAGGTGCACTTCGCAGCAGAGATCCAAGGTCTGCTCGACCCCATGCCAACGCAACCCCCCGTGCTGTCCCAGCCCAAACCCAGTGAGAAGGAGCACATTTCTCACAATAAGCACAGTTGCTTTTGTTAAAAAAAAAAGTGGAACGTAACATCAGTAACATCAGTAACATCAGTATTTGTGTTTTTTAACAGAGCGCAAAAAGAAAAAGGCCAAAGATAAAGCAGCCATCTCCGTTTAGGACCTGACGCCAACCCAGTGCCTGCTACCTCCCACAAAGTCTAAAAGGTATTCAGTTGGGTTATAGTACTGATTGAAGGAGCAATATATGGTGTAAAAAGGGTTATAAATCTAAGCAAAATCTATTATGAATTATCTTGTATTATTGCTTTTCTCCTTTTATCCACAGAAAACAAGCCATGAAGTACATGAAGACTTTCTTTTTAAGGACAGGTCAAGACATCTGGAAATCATGGGCAGTGTCAAATACTGTAACAAGAATACATTGTATTTTTCTACTCTTTTTTAATACCTTTTTTATGTTTCAGTTTTTTGTGTTTTTGTACATATGACCCTTACATGTGCTGTATGCAGGTCTGTATGCGCCATAAGATGAGTTATAAACGTGTTGTATGATGTGGTGCCCCTACATAGAAACCCTCATCAAGTGGTCGAGATGATCAATAGTTGGCGATTGGGTAAAAAAAAAAATCATATATACCATGTTATGTTTGATTTGTAAACAGATACCATTTATCAGGGCTGGTGCTGGCCGTTTCAGTGCCCTACGCGAGCGGGGGGGGGAACCTCTTTTTATATATTAGGTAAAAACACCTAATTTGCCGAAATTGAGTACTTGGTGCCTTACGGTGCCTGCGTACTCTGCGTATAGGGAGTGGCGCTTTGAGTACCAAATGTGTTCGGCTGCCAGATCGGTTCGGGGGTCCTAGATGCGCAATAATGACGCACTTCCTGTAAACGATGTCATTAAGTCGTTCTGCATTGTAGTCTGGATGCTTGGAATGCATGTTTTAATACATTCGTTTTAATATTAAAGATTAGCAGTTATCCAATTTACCCATAACAATGTCAATCCATGTATTGAAAATAAAAAATATATATTTTATTTTAACTAATCTTGAAATTTCATTCCGGAAAACGTGGCATCGTGACATTACATCACATTGCCGACAGGTAGCGATGTCGTTCCTCCATGGCGAATGAACGAAGAGCAGAAGAAGTGGTCCTGTGAAGCATCTCTGGTCTCGCTGTGAAACTCTGGGCTACCTACTTTATATTATTTATATATATTGTATTTCATGTTGATGAAATGTGGAGATTAAGCTCAGTGCGCCACAAAGCTGTTCCACAGGGCCGCAGCTTGGAAGAGTTCAAGTTAAAGAGACGAGAACATGAGAAGGGTGAGCATATTCTCCTCAACGTTCATCACTGGATTAATTTGTTGGTTCAGTCTGTACCAACCATATTGAAAGTGACTGAATGGATGGACGTCTCCTGCTGCAGTGCTGCGGAGAGCTCGGAAGGACCACCTGCTGGTCAGCAAGAGGCTCCTGCTGCGTGAAGATGAGGACGAGACGCCAATGGACGCTGCTTCAGGGGACAAGGTCAATGACCCCTCACTCCTTGTGTGATTGATTATGCATTCCTTTTGATTTAAACATGCACAATAGATAGAGGAACATATGGACACGCTCTCAAAGACCTGCAAACGCTGCGATCTCACTTTGCCCCCCCCGATTTTCTTCTGACAAGGTGGTCCATCTAGTCCAGAAACTCCAGCAGAGCGGACAGGAGAAGGAGACTCATCTGAAAGCTCTGAGCGGTTCTCTGCGAAACCCATCGGCCCAGACAGTCTTCATAAAGTATGGTCTCCTCCGATCTTAATCGAAATTATTTGTTGCATTTATTAATAAGAGTGTAAGTGAAGAGGAGGTTTTTAGGAATGTCTAGGTGCTTGCTCGAGACCAATGGGGGTGTCTGGGAGAACACATGGTTGTCCAGTCAGAGTTCCAAAGTTTATAGGTTTTATTTTCCAAAGGTGCTGGCATTGCTGGACTGTATTGCTCAGTATACGCACAGTGCCTGTTCACTGTTTTGCACAAGCCCCCAGGAACAGTGCATACTTCCGCAATCCACCAGTGCTCAGCGGCCGAGCCTGGTATTGCAGCTTTTTAAGCGGGCTGTAGACGGGTCCCTCATTCAAGGGGCCCAGAAGTAGACATCTCCGTTCACTCCAATACAAGTGGGGAACAGGAATGTGCCTCCGCAAAAAATTACTGGATATCAATCAAAGGCTCATAATTATCTTTATGCCATGTATAATCATAATTATCTTTATGCAAAAACTAAAAAATGTAAGTTTTCTCTTTTCAAAACGCCACCTCAATCGTTTTATAAGCCGTTTTATGTTATTTTTTGCTGGAGAAGGAGGGGTGGGCAGCTGAAAGGAGTCGTAGTGAAACAAATGTTTCGGCATTCCAGAGGCCTAGTGCACGGCTCCGTTAACTTCTCGTGTCCGAGGTTTTTCCTTTTACTTAACATGAATGACGTCGATGGTTTTTAGTCACTGATGGTTTTTAACACAAAGTGTTTTAGTGATAAAGGGATTTTTAGACTGGTTCAGCTGCTGCTCAATGACTCTCACGTTCCTCTGCTTGTGATTCACCATGTATTGATCCATTCATTCAGAAGATCCAAAGACAGAACGGGTGCATTACGGTATCATTTTTATAATGTCAATAGCCTAATAAACATTTCAGTTATGTTAGTATTTAATTTTTCATTTGCTTGTTTAGCTATGTATGACAGTTAACAATGTTGGTGTAGGCCTATTACAAATATTTGTGGGTAGGCTACACCAACCTCGTTGCTGATCGATATGAAACCATTTATTTGTCTATAAATTATTGAAAGCATTTTTCGTAAATAGTTGGATGGAGTCTGTTTCTTAAGCAATAACATTAAACTGTATTGTTTTCTAGGACAACATACATTTACTATGTTGTTGGTATTATGTTATATGGAGCAATCTTTCATATTTATGAAGTTAACTTATACTTCCATGGTCGGTAAACAATGCGACTGCGATCGCTCAGACCTCTCGCTTATGATGCTACAATGCTAACAATTCTAAAAAACAAGAATATTTCTGCATCCGGGACGTCATGAACTAGGGCGCGGCTAGGCTCCCGTGATGCGGAAGCATATCTCTCCTTGACGTTGCCCTGCGCCATTGAGCAGTTAACATAGGAATGAATGGGCGCCATTTTGGAATCCGGTGTCCATTCTATAATGTCCATGGTTTTGCATAGGAAATTTCCTTTTCTAACGAGATGACCCGGAAGTACTTGCAGGAAAGGTTGTTTGAATCGTAGATGAGCGGCGAAGTCCCGCCCCTTTCCGGTAGAGCCCATGGGACCTATGAGATCGAAAAATATGAATGGGTTTCAATGGAGAGAAAGTAATTATCTTCTGGTCTCAGTCTCTTTATGCCCCGAATTACACATGTTGTTTGTGGATTTAAATGATAATTTATCACACTAAGAGTTTGACTGTTTAATGTGCAATTATTCAGTTAAAGGCTGTAGAGAAAACACAATGAGAAAGACTACACGTCTCGTATGTGACGTCACGCTCCCTGCGACTGGCGCGGACAAGACCGACGATCTCCCCATCGGCATAACTGAAAATCTCCACATGCCCCGACTTATGTTTTTCACCTCTTTTGATGCTTTTATCCTCCCCTTGGAAAAAAGCGGTGAAGTGGAGCAGAAAGATCGCCATGTTTGAACCAGAGCGGTGGTGACGTATCGCGTCAACAGCAGCGAGGGTCTGCAGTTCATAAAGCGGCCTCACACAAAACGTTATCAAAGTTCTTTGCGATTTTTTTTTTTTGTTTGCTTTGCATGAAAAATTTAAATCCACAAACAGCATATGTGTAAACCTGGGCATTTAAAGACTGGGACCAGAAAATAATTACTTTCTCTCCAATGAAACCCATTCTAACTTTCCTAGCCCAGAGGTCCCATGGGGGTCTTCCGGAAGGGGCGGACTTACGAGCTCTATAGTGTTCTATGGTTCGAATTCTTCAAATGCTAAGGAAAGGTGCCTTGATGCATCCTTTAACCCTCCTTTAGCATAGGTTACTCCTGAGCAACCTTTACAAAAGGAAAGGAGATATTGGTATCCCATAATGCTTTACGGCGGCAATATTTAAAGCAACCGGCCACCATCAGAGTTTAGGGTTAGGGTTAGGGACTACGCGAAGACGCATGAGAGACGCGGTAAAGCAAAAGAAAAGAAAATTGATAATGGATACAAATTCCAGAAATTAATTAATTTATTGCTGGTTAGTAAGCACATAATATACACCATGAGAAAATAAAATGGCAACCTCACATTTAGGAAAAACTACTGGGGACAGTTCATATCAATATAAGTTTAGCCTATTTTTTTTTTCACATTGAATTTTCACATCGGAAAATTGTAGTTTCACGCTACAGACACGAGAGGTCAGCAATACCCGCCGTCGCACTCGAGTCTAATTCATTTTAAACAGTGCTGTCTTTTCCTATATTCGAAAGGAAGCACCTTTTCATATCTCCTTGACCCGATGACGTTTTTCACAAAGGTTAAGGAAAGGCATAAAGGTAAGGTGATTTGACAATCCGAAGAGGCCCAAGGAGTTCAAAGGCACAGCTCTGTGTTCATTGTCTCTGAACAAAGGAAAAGGGTGTGGCTCAAAGGGTAATTCCGGTGTAAAATGGATTTGGGATATGTTTTGTATGATAACGAGTTGAAATGTTCGTTTTGGAGCACAAAAAACGTATATAGACGCTTTCTTCAGTTGGCTGTTTTTAGCCGGTTCTATCAAAACGCTATAAACTTGGAACGATGGGGCCACTGGTTATGGTAAAAACTAAATCGCTATTTTAAACCACTTAAAAGGCCAAAAGTAGCCCGACACTTCTTTGGTAGTATAATAAGGGTCTTAACATATAAAACGAGGAATTGAGAACTTTGTAAGTGTACAAATTGTTTATTAAAAAGGACATTTTATACACACAATACCATCAGTAGATCAACCGTCGACGCCATTTTGTTTTTAAGACTCGATAGATAGATTGACGAACACAGATATTGTGTCATCCGTCAGCAACATGCAAGCTCTGTGTTTGCCAATCTACTCTACTTGATATGCGTTTTTTGTGCTCCAAAATGAACGTTTCAACTCGTTATCATACAAAACATATCCCAAATCCATTTTACACCGGAATTACCCTTTAAATAGTCAGTGGCAGGGAGTGATTAACTGATTGACATGGGCTCATTGGAAAAATTAATGGGGAAATAAAGGGGCGTAGCTCTGGGTCTGTGAGGTGAGGAGGGAAAAAGAAAATCAGTAAGAAAACGTGTGTGTGTGTGTGTGTGTGTGTGTGTGTGTGTGTGTGTGTGTGTGTGTGTGTGTGTGTGTGTGTGTGCGCGCGCGTGCACACTTCTTCCAGGCATGAGAACAGCATGCATCTACTAGTAGGGCTCCTGAGTGGCTCCCAGGCTCAGTGGCGTCTGCTGGCCCTCCAGTGTCTCCACGAGCTGTCCCAGTCCCACCAGCCCAACGTGACCCTGGCTTGTGTGCCCGCCACCCCTTACCTGCTCACCTACCTGTCCGGCCAAAGCACCAAGCTGACCGTCAGTGGCACCAAACACAGAAAAATACTGTCTTAGAATTGTAATGTTGTCTTAACTATATTCGTAAACTGTGTGTGTGTGTGTGTGTGTGTGTGTGTGTGTGTGTGTGTGTGTGTGTGTGTGTGTGTGTGTGTGTGCGGGCGGGCACAGGAGCTGTGCCTCTACACACTGGGTAATCTGTGTCCAGACAGCGATGTTGTAAGAGACAAACTCTTGGCCCAAGGGATCATACCTGCCCTCAAGAATTGCATGGAGGTAAAGTTGTACATAGTAGTACACAAACACAGCGTATTGTTGCCGTTGTTTGTCATTTGTGTGTGTGTGTGTGTGTCTCCAGAGCCAGCGGTCCAACCTAGCCGTAGTGGAAGCCGTAGGTTTCACTCTCTCCCAGCTGCTTCAGGCCAAGGACGCAGTGGAGAAGATAACTCCGTGAGTCCTGCAGCAGAACTTCCACTATTCTCCACCGCATTCAGTGACGCTTCATAGGGCGTGGACTGTGACTCGGGGCTGTTCTCTCCTTCTGCAGGCCGGTCCTAGCGTCAGGCCTGCCTTCACTCCTGATGTCTGTGCTTACCCCGGACCCCCAGTTCGGCCTGGCTCCAGCCATCGAGTGTGCTTGGTGTCTTCACTACCTCACCTGCAGGTCGGGGTCTCCCACCGCCAGAGAAGCACCACATATGTTTATTCCCACTCCCATTCCCAATTACGTTCCCATAATCCTGTTACTTGTTGCCCTATTGACTTGTGGGTATTTTCCGCTCTGAATGGTGTCCAGTGCTATCTTTTAGGATTTGTATATTCTTAGTAGTGATCCAGTTATGTAATCTATATGATATGGCTTTCTTTAATCTGCCTTTGTTTTCTTAACCCATAGTACCGTGGGCAGCTCAGCCCTGAGAGCTGACGGGACCCTGTCAAGGTGCAGTTCTCTATTGGTGGCCCTAGGGGGTGCTGTTTCTAAAGGCACCAAAGAAGAAGGCATGGAACTGGTGAGGAAGGGGTGGATATGAAAAAAACATACTCTTTGATCGTTTCCCGTTCATTATTCCCATTTGATTGAAGCCCCTTACAATGTGGCAAAAATACAAATCAGTAATCTCTCAAATTAGGGTTTGGGATGTGGCTCTTAAACTGACTCATTTAATTTCTTCCCTACTGCTACTTCTTCTTCCTAGTTAGTCTGGCCACTTCTGCGCTCTGTGGGCAATCTGCTCTCGTCTGGTCCTCCGGGGGACATGGGCTCCCAGGCAGGCGACCTCCTGCCTGCGTTGTGCGCTCTTGCTCGGGCCTTCCTGCCTTCTCATCCGGCCCTGGCCCGGGAGAGCGCCTGGGTCCTCAACAACCTAACAGGTTGGACCGCACTGTGATGGCGCCTCATTACACCAGTTAGGGTTTGGGTTACCCTAACCCTAACCCTAACCTAACAGGTTGGACCGCACTGTGATGGCGCCTCATTACACCAGTTAGGGTTTGGGTTACCCTAACCCTTACCCTAACAGGTTGGACCGCACTGTGATGGCGCCTCATTACACCAGTTAGGGTTTGGGTTACCCTAACCCTTACCCTAACAGGTTGGACCGCACTGTGATGGCGCCTCATTACACCAGTTAGGGTTGGGGTTACCCTAACCCTAGTGGCAAGCTAGTGTGTTTATGTGTTGCTTGGCAACAGTTCAGTCTCAGTCCAGTTGCGGATCTATTTGTGTTTGCGGAACCAAATGAATCATTAAATAAATAAATAAACAAACAAATCAGCACGGCTGTGATTATCTTCGGCGCTCAGCCTATGGCATCGTACCTACAACTGAATCACGGCCATGCCGATATTCAGTACAACAGCACTCCCTCTCGTGTGATATTGCTTAATTCAAAAGGGCTGAGACTAAGGCCACTGTGAATGTGGAATATGGTGAATGTGTCGTTACTTCTTGTTTCTGGTACCGAAGCGGACGATTTGGAGAATTTCTACCAAGTGATGATTGTTTAGATTTACGCCATTCAAATCAAATATCTCTCGTCAATGATAAAGTAAAGAACAAATAACACACTTTATTATCAAGATGAGAACAAGGTCCGATGCAAGATTTGATGAATCCATGTTAAATGTAAAGTCAGGCAGGCAGACAGACTGAGCTTATAGTGAATATAATCTGTCTCTCGCTCGCACACAGCTGACTCCAGCGAGCTCTGCACTGCGCTGCTGGATCTCAGCCTGGTTCCAGAACTGATCCACCTCCTGCCTTTCTCTCAAGGAATCAACACAATGGTGAGCAGAGACAAACATAGCACTGATGAGTGTACACACACACCGATATCTGTTAGATCAACTGTTAGCTCAACAATACCGCTTCAATATCTGTTAGAGCAACTGTTGGCTCAACAATACCGCTTCACATGAAGCAGATTTTGTGAAACCTGTTTCACAACAACCGTGAAACCCAGTAACGATGGTGTGATAGCTCTCCCCTGTCATCCTTTGCACTTAGAAGTTTGCTAGATATGGATATACAGTGGGGCAAAAAAGTATTTAGTCAGCCACCAATTGTGCAAGTTCTCCCACTTAAAAAGACGAGAGAGGCCTGTAATTTTCATCATAGGTATACCTCAGCTATGAGAGACAAAATGAAAAAAAAAAATCTAGAAAATCACATTGTCTGATTTTTAAAGAATTTATTTGCAAATTATGGTGGAAAATAAGTATTTGGTCAATAACAAAAGGTCATCTCAATACTTTGTTACATGCCCTTTGTTGGCAATGACAGAGGTCAACAATTTTCTCTAAGTCTTTACAAGGTTTTCACACACTGCTGCTGGTATTTTGGCCCATTCCTCCATGCAGATCTCCTCTAGAGCAGTGATGTTTTTGGGCCTTCGCTGGGCAACACGGACTTTCAACTCCCTCCAAAGATTTTCTATGGGGTTGAGATCTGGAGACTGGCTAGGCCACTCCAGGACCTTGAAATGCTTCTTACGAAGCCACTCCTTCGTTGCCCGGGCGGTGTGTTTGGGGTCATTGTCATGCTGAAAGACCCAGCCACGTTTCATCTTCAGTGCCCTTGCTGATGGAAGGAGGTTTTCACTCAAAATCTCACGATACATGGCCCCATTCATTCTTTCCGTCACACGGATCAGACGTCCTGGTCCCTTGGCAGAAAAACAGCCCCAAAGCATGATGTTTCCAGCCCCATGCTTCACTGTAGGTATGGTGTTCTTTGGATGCAACTCAGCATTCTTTCTCCTCCAAACACGACGAGTTGAGCTTTTACCAAAAAGTTATATTTTGGTTTCATCTGACCATATGACATTCTCCAAATCCTGTTCTGGATCATCCAAATGCTATCTAGCAAACTTCAAACGGGCCTGGACATGCACTGGCTTTAGCAGGGGGACACGTCTGGCACTGCAGGATTTGAGTCCCTGGCGGCGTAGTGTGTTAGTGATGGTAGCCTTTGTTACTTTGGTCCCAGCTCTCTGGAGGTCATTCACTAGGTCCCCCCGTTTGGTTCTGGGATTTTTGTTCACCGTTCTTGTGATCATTTTGACCCCACAGGGTGAGATCTTGCGTGGAGCCCCAGATCGAGGGAGATTATCAGTGGTCTTGTATGTATTCCATTTCCTAATAATTGCTCCCACAGTTGATTTCTTCACACCAAGCTGCTTACCTATTGCAGATTCAGACTTCCCAGCCTGGTGCAGGTCTACAATTGTGTTTCTGGTGTCCTTTGACAGCTCTTTGGTCTTGGCCATAGTGGAGTTTGGAGTGTGACTGTTTGAGGTTGTGGACAGGTGTCTTTTATACTGATAAGGAGTTCAAACTGGTGCCATTAATACAGGTAACGAGTGGAGGACAGAGGAGCCTCTTAAAGAAGAAGTTACAGGTCTGTGACAGCCAGAAATCTTGCTGGTTTGTAGGTGACCAAATACTTATTTTCCACCATAATTTGCAAATAGATTCTTAAAAAATCAGACGTGATTTTCAGATGTGATTTTCTGGATTTTCTTTTTTCATTTTGTCTCTCATAGCTGAGGTTTACCTATGATGAAAATTACAGGTCTCTCTCGTCTTTTTAAGTGGGAGAACTTGCACAATTGGTGGCTGACTAAATACTTTTTTGCCCCACTGTATCTAACTAAGTAACCTCTTATCTCCACGATGCGCATACGGACTCTTCCAACCTATCATGAAAGTGCTATTCTATTCTCCATTAAATGAATTAACTGGCTGACGAACTATGTATTTTTATAGTTTTAATTGCATGACAAATATTTTTGCTGTATGCCCATTTTAATGAGCTGTGTCCTCACATGAACGTGAGGACAAACTTAATTTCGACACCGCAAGCAAACTATGTGTTTTAGGCTCTGGGCGTAACTGTAAGTCACACCAGACCTAAATGGTTGACACAGTATTATTCTGCCTTATTGATTCTACACGTTTTATACGTGTTTCATAGGTTTATCATAAAGTTGTTCCTCCGATCTTATGTACTAATCCGTAGTATAATGCAATAACATTCTATAACATACATTTAATTAAGCATTCATCAAGCCATAAAAAGGTTTGATACTTTCTTACACATGAGTTGCTTGACATTCCATTATATACATTGGTCAGTCTGCTGCTAAAGCTGAAATGCATTAAGTGCTATCAGGTAAAGATAAAAACTCCTTCGTAGGGTTAATGAATCAACCTTACTTGACATATCATGTAGACTCACGATACGTTTTTGCGAGAGCCAATCACCAATATGGCTTTTCCCCCTGGTGCGTTATTGGCTCGTTTAATACAATGACGACAGGGAAGTGACAGCAAGCAGCCAATTGCATACAGAGTCATGTGAACTAGGCCCGTTGATCACGCCTCTTGTGCTGAAGAAAATGACAGCAGCTTCCCAAGACCAACGTGCAGTCAACGATTGATCTTGGTCCGGCAATAGCCAGGCTACATATCATGTACAGTCCCCCAAAACCACACATGCAGACATAAAACAAACAACAATAAATGGCATCACCCCAACTGGGCCCTCCATTTGTTTCCCAGCTCCTTCGGGTTCTGGGGAACGTTGCCCACCAGACTAACCCTAACCCTAACCAGACTAACCCTAACCCTCCATTTGTTTCCCAGCTCCTTCGGGTTCTGGGGAACGTTGCCCACCAGACTAACCGGTCCTGCTCCCAGCTGGCCCGTGCTGGCCTGGTGCCTGCCCTGTGTGCTACTCTCAGGATGTCTGAGCCGGACGTGGTGGCTCTGAGCCTGGAGGTCCTCTTCATGCTGGTAGCGGGTTGCCCACAAGTAAGTACCAGCACCTCGCCTTTCAGAAACCAAAGGTCGAAAGCACAGCAACAGCACTGTCTCTGGTGACGGTGGGTTATTGCGTGTGTTGTGCCTGATTGATTACACTTGACATTAACTATTACTAATTTAAGGTTGCGGTTTAGGTTGAGTGTTAATGGGATACTTCACCGATACAGAACCGGCGTTCTATCATTATATAAAATCACTATTATAATATTAAAAAAAAAGTATTTTCTTCCCTCAGTCTAACCCAGTCTTCCCTTGGCCCAGCTGTCCTCTGTACATTTCTTCTGACCTGACGTCAAATGACGCGCTTGTAGAAGGGCTGGTTCCACAGGGTTTTTCCACTAAGGAATGAGGGGGGCAGGAGGTCGCGGACGAGATGTAAACACAATGTCCGCCATTTTTCTTCACCGCTTAGCTAGAGAACTAGTCCGACACAAACCTCCGACCATGGCAGAAGCAAATTTGCAATGGGAAACATTGCAAAACAACACAAGTAGAGACCCGTGTATTGATTCTCAGCCATGATGGATAAGGAATTGGGGGAAGAATCGTTGGCTTTGACTCTCTGAAGTCCAGATTGAACTGCAACTTCAGATTGATGTGGAAGGACCAGAGACGTCAGAGTACCAGACGCAGTTGTTTATTCATAATATCATCTCAAACAACTCCGTCGGGTTCTCCGACATCTCTGGTTCTTCCACTTCCACATCAATCTGAAGTAGACTGAACTGCGACATGCTGCCGAGGCCCGCCGCCTCGGCAGCGGGCCTCGGCGGGAGACAATCGCGGGCAACAATCCCTTTCTCCTCCATGTCGCGATTCGCAGTTTCACATCAATCTGAAGTTGCAATTCATTCTGGACTTCAGAGAGTCAAAGCCAACATATCTTCCCCCAATTCCTTCTCCACCATGGCCGAGAATCAATACACAGGTCTTATTTTGCAAACCCGCACACGACAGTACCCAAGAATTCCATTCCGACCAGACCCGCTATAAATTGATACCGACGCCCGACCCGCACCCGAAGGAAAATTAGACACATTAGCTGGAACGCCGCGGAAATACACCATCTGGTGTTTGGCGTGGTGCTTTAGATGTGCAAAAAAAGACATCATCCACTGTGGACGATTTTAGTCGACTCCTCTGCTCCTGAATAACATCTCCAGCACCGGAGAAGTCTCCCTCGCAATCGCAAAACCTGCGACCGACCTTCGCTGTTTAGGCGTCCTACCTGACCAGTACCTACATAACTTTTCCCCCGTTTCATCAAAAATTGTGCGGTTCACCCCTCGGGTACCCGAACCCGTGCAGGACTCTGGCCGAGATAACCCCCACTACAAGTCTTTACTTGTTGTGGAAGTACCAGAGACGTCCGAGAACCCGACGCAGTCTTTAATTCATAATATCATCCGGAGGCGCACACAGCTTTTGGCCGTGATATTATATTTTGTATTATTTATATATAGAGAGAGAGAGAGAGAGAGAGAGAGAGAGAGAGAGAGAGAGAGAGAGAGAGAGAGAGAGAGAGAGAGAGAGAGAGAGAGAGAGAGATATCCGGGAGTCCACAAACGGTGTGAATCAGAGGCGTCATCAGCCCCTTTTAACTGGGGCACGTACCCCAGTAAAAGTATCGAGTGCCCCAGTAAAATTCCAGTGATCATTATTAAATGAATCCGCAGTAGCGCCGCTCTCGCTATGGAACCGGCAGGATTCATCAAGCGCATCTCCTGTGGCCTCGGAGTCTTGAGTGAAGCCTGTCACTTACCAGCCAATCAAAAAAAGAAAGGGGCTACATAATAGCCAATCAGAAAATAGCACTACTGTATCTGTGTAAGATTTAACGCAACAACCAATGAAAAAAGCATAGTAATTCTGGAATCGTTGACGTGATTCTTCTGACTGTTTTGTCGTAAACCCAGTGGAAACCACGGGAGCTGGAAACAGCACAAAGTAAGTCATCCCCTGTTTTATTGTTACAACAAATTCACAACTTGTTGGACACAAACAATGACAACTTGATTATTGTTAGAGAATGTTGCCCACATAATTAGCATCAGTTTTTCAATACTGAGCGTCTGTAGCCTAAATTTAGCAGCTAGCCAACAGTTTTACAGCCTGCTCTCTCTCTCACACACACAAACACCATGCGTGCACACACACACGCGGAAAATGAATAATGAATGAGTAATTGGCTGTCTTCAAAACTTGAGAGCCCTATAAAAGTATAGGCCTTTGTTTTGTGAAGCTGTCCTGTAAAACTACACATTAGCCTTCTGAAAAACGATTCAGATGGACATCAGGAAATTCTTCATGAACAGAGGCAGAGGGAGAGGAGCAGTGAGGAGATGAGGAGGACGAGGGAGGTATGATAATTGCCCACATTAGCGTTAACATTAAGATTTATGCTGTTAATAGCCAACAATTGCTTGCATGATGTGCTGTGATTTGATTAATGGTTTAATGGCAAACTAAAATAAGTTTGCTGCATTTGAAAATGTACCTTATAATCTACAGAATCAGTGAAAAAAAACCTGTAATAGGTTATCTGACTGGTTTTGCCTTGAAGGGAAGTTTGTCTCAATTTTACCTTTTCAGTTTTGTCTATACTGAAAAAGGTAAAAGGAAAGCCTATGGAATGCATGCAGTGAGTATACTTAGGCCTATGTGGATGCTGCTGGCTAGGTGCTGCTACACTCATTGAGGGGCAGAGTGCTGGAGGAGGAGGAGAAGGAGAAGGAGAGGGGAGAGAGAACAGGCTGGGCAGTCCAGGGCCAGGCAGGGGGAGGAGGAGGAGGAGGAGGAGGAGGAGTAGGAGGAGGAGAGAGACAGGCAAGAATCGGATGAGGACATGATGGGGCCTAGATCAGAATATCGAGGAGGATATCTGTGACCTAGGGGAGATATATTTTTTCTCCATGTCGTTCTGCCAAACTTATACTGTTTCCACACAGCTTGTAAATAGTATACATGTGCATTTTAGATTTTACCATCTTCTTAGAGTTTGTTAGCCTAAGGCACAACTTCTCCTTAAAAGGGAGCATCCTGCAAAATACTGCTTTAGATAAAAAGATGAAGGTCATAAAGAGGTGAAGGTCATAAAGAGAATTTTTTATGTTTATTTGTTAGTTACTTAATTTTCCTGAAATACTTATTTTAAATGTGGATTGAGGTTGAGGTAGCTAATAATCTGAGTCTTTCTTATCTTAAAGGGTTGCATTGAGAGGCTCTTATTGTTTGTAGATCTTTGAGGTGTGTATGTGTTTAAGTAAATATCATTATACAGTACTCATGAATCTTTACCTTTACTTTAATGTATAGCCTACACTATGACAGTGATGATAATGATTTTTAGGCTCTTACATACCTTTCTGTAGCCATCTATTTCATATTCTGCGCACAAAAAAACAGAAAAAAAAAGAGTATTGGGAGTTAGGGGCCAGTAAAGCTCTGTCTAGCAACGCCCCTGGAGTGAACGCTGATTGGATGTTATGTTACGTCCCTCAGGGAGTGAACGCTGATTGGCTGTTATGTTACGTTCTCAGGGAGTGAACGCTGATTGGCTGTTACGTTACGTCCCTCAGGGAGTGAACGCTGATTGGCTGTTATGTTGCGTTCTCAGGGAGTGAACGCTGATTGGCTGTTATGTTACGTTCTCAGGGAGTGAACGCTGATTGGCTGTTACGTTACGTCCCTCAGGGAGTGAACGCTGATTGGCTGTTATGTTACGTTCTCAGGGAGTGAACGCTGATTGGCTGTTATGTTATGTTCTCAGGGAGTGAACGCTGATTGGCTGTTATGCTATGTCTCTCAGGGAGTGAACGCTGATTGGCTGTTATGCTACGTCCCTCAGGGAGTGAACGCTGATTGGCTGTTATGTTACGTCCCTCAGGGAGTGAACGCTGATTGGCTGTTATGTTACGTTCTCAGGGAGTGAACGCTTATTGGCTGTTATGTTACGTTCTCAGGGAGTGAACGCTGATTGGCTGTTATGTAACGTTCTCAGGGAGTGAACGCTGATTGGCTGTTATGTTACGTTCTCAGGGAGTGAACGCTGATTGGCTGTTATGTTACGTTCTCAGGGAGTGAACTCTGATTGGCTGTTATGTTACGTTCTCAGGGAGTGAACGGTGATTGGCTGTTATGTTACGTCCCTCAGTGAGTGAACGCTGATTGGCTGTTATGTAACGTTCTCAGGGAGTGAACGCTGATTGGCTGTTATGTTACGTCCCTCAGGGAGTGAACGCTGATTGGCTGTTATGTTACGTCCCTCAGGGAGTGAACGCTGATTGGCTGTTATGTTACGTTCTCAGGGAGTGACGGCTGATTGGCTGTTATGTTACGTTCTCAGGGAGTGAACGCTGATTGGCTGTTATGTTACGTTCTCAGGGAGTGAACGCTGATTGGCTGTTATGTTACGTTCTCAGGGAGTGAACGCTGATTGGCTGTTATGTTACATTCTCAGGGAGTGAACGCTGATTGGCTGTTATGTTACGTTCTCAGGGAGTGAATGCTGATTGGCTGTTATGCTACGTCCCTCAGTGAGCAAACGCTGATTGGCTGTTATGTTACGTCCCTCAGGGAGTGAACGCTGATTGGCTGTTATGTTAAGTCCCTCAGGGAGTGAACGCTGAATGGCTGTTATGTTACGTCCCTCAGTGAGTGAACGCTGATTGGCTGTTATGTAACGTTCTCAGGGAGTGAACGCTGATTGGCTGTTATGTTACGTTCTCAGGGAGTGAACACTGATTGGCTGTTATGTTAAGTCCCTCAGGGAGTGAACGCTGATTGGCTGTTATGTTACATTCTCAGGGAGTGCACGCTGATTGGCTGTTATGTTATGTTCTCAGGGATTGAACGCTGATTGGCTGTTATGTTACGTCCCTTAGGGAGTGAACGCTGATTGGCTGTTATGTTACGTTCTCAGGGAGTGAACGCTGATTGGCTGTTATGTTATGTTCTCAGGGAGTGAACGCTGATTGGCTGTTATGTTACGTTCTGAGGGAGTGAACGCTGATTGGCTGTTATGTTACGTCCCTTAGGGAGTGAATGCTGATTGGCTGTTATGTTACGTCCCTTAGGGAGTAGGTCCCGACCGATAGTGATTTTAGAGTGCCGATGCCGATTATTTTCTGAGAAAAATTACGATAACGATTTAATCGGCCGATTATAAAAAAAAAAGCATATAAAACGTATTTTTTGATACCTTAAATATACTTTAAACACTTTTGACGAATATGTGAATTGAATGCAGAACCTTTGAGTGTTTTAGAATACATTTACAGTCGAAAATGAGTGCAAATACAGCCTTATCTTATTGTCAATAAAATAAAAAGATCTTAAAAGAATGAGTGCAGGAACTTATTTTTATTGGTAACATACTTCTAACAAAGTAGTACAGGACAGTACAGGAAGAAGAACTATTTTGTAACTATACGCAACATCTTTGAAAACAAATCAATAATAATATAAAATAACTGTATAGGAACGAGGTAACATGTTGTGTGGGGCAAGCAGCATATTAACATTTTGCACAACAATCTTTTGACATAAAGTGCAGCAAGAAGAACTTTTTTGTAACTATACACAACATCTTTGAAAACAAATCAATAATAGTATAAAATAACTATATTAACAAGGTAACATGTGTTGTGTGGGGCAAGCAGCATATGGATATTTTCCAAATAGAATTCTATTCACAAGCCCCTGCCAGTCATAGAATCCTTAATATTGCCACTTCAGCAGAGGCACGTTGTAGTGCAGGAAGCACAGCTTTTCAGCATTCTCTCCCTTGAGGGAGCTGCGCTTCTCCTCATAAATGTTGCCAATGGTACTGAACACCCTCTCACTTGGCACAGAGGAAGGTGGACAGCAAAGGTATCTCCTGGCCAGGCCCGACAGTCCCTTGAAGCGGAAACCGTTGCTCTTCCACCACTCCAGTGGGTTCCCCTTTTTCCGGTCTATGACAGGCTCCCTCATATACCGTTCCAGCTCTTCAATGATCTCCTCTGGTTCCTCGTCCTGAGTGGTTGAAGAGAGCATGCTGTCATACAGACTGTCTAGAACACTGTGGGCCCGTCCCTCCTCCACTCTCTGTCGTTTTGGATCTCCCTCTTCTTCACAGGCAGTGTCTCCTTGTGTTTCTGGTGGATTCCTCTGTGCTTCTTCCATTACCCAGGCTTTGGCTTGACCTAGTGTCTCTGGTGACAAGGGCCGCTCCTTGTAGTGTGGATCGAGCAGACATGCGAGCACCACCTCTTTTGCCTCTTTCAACTTAGAGAACCTTTTCTCCAGGCTCTCCAGCATGGTCTTTCTTAGAGTCTTGATTCCTCTGCTGTTTGGTCCCTCTGACTCGAGCAGACACTTCAGCACTGCTACACAAGGTATAATGCAGGAAGCAGAGGAATCGGCCATGTTCATTTCAAGTGTTATATCTTCCAGTGGTGTCAGGGTCTCCGCCAGGTTGGCTGCCACGTCCCACTCCTCTGCACTTGGACATACAAAATGGCCGTGGTCACTAGAATAGGCTGTGATTGCTCTCTTTTGCTCAATCATCCTGGCAATCATATGCAGTGCGGAGTTCCACCTGGTTTGCACTGCCTGGATAATGGAATGGTTAGGAACACCAACCTCTTGCTGAATAACAGAGTCGTTGTTGTGCTACCACTGAATGGTTGAAGTGTGTGGCTATTCTTTTTAGTTTCGCCAAAATGTCCCCAACCATCCTCTGGGAGTGGAGGCCATCATTGATTACCAGCTGAAGAGTATGGGCAGTGCAGTTCAGGCCAGGCATCTCTGTAAGTCACATGCCTTTGATCATGTTTGCGCCGCTGTCCCTCAGCACCAGGTGGACACGCTGTGTGTCAATGTCCCATTCTTTCAGTAAGTTCAGGAAAGTCTCAGCAATATACTCGCCTGTGTGGGACCCAAACATGGCCTTTACATTTAACACAACTTGGACTCTCTCCCAGTTCTTGTCAATAAAATGAGCTGTCAAGCTCATTAGAGCCTCAGTGGATCCTGACCAACAGTCAGTAGTAAAAGCAATGCTGCTTCCTGCATTTTCCACAGAGAGAAGTTGCTTTAGTCTATTTGCAACTTGAGAATACACTTCTCCCATCAGCTGAGTGCGGAAATACTTTTCACTTTTTTGAGGATACCTGTGCTCTGCCACGGCCAGGACTCTTTTAAAACCTTGACCCTCCACAACGGCATAGGGCAATATATCAGTGGCAATCATTTCCATTATTAGTTTGTCCAGCTCCTTTGTTCTCGGGTCATTTAGGTTCCACTTTGTGTTCCTATCAATCACTTGTGCAAGTGTGGGCTGATTAGTTTTCTTAGTTAGTGCTTCTGCCTTTCTTTGTGCTTCATGAAGAGCCTGTCTTTGTGATTCCACATAAGCTTCATTATGTCTAAGTCTAAGTGTTGCCATAAGTTGGTTGTGTTTCTTGTTTTTTGACGGCTTGATCCCTGGCTCACAGAAGCTGCACATGCATTACAAACTGCTTCACCAGTAGGCCCCTTGGTGAAGTAGTCCCAAACCTTGCTATGAGTCTTATCTGACATCTGTAAAAGAAAAAAAATGTCATAAATATGCATTGGCTTAAGAAATAAAGTTTTAAAAAATATTTCTTAAGTTACTTGGGGCATTTTGAAACTCGGATATAAAGCATTTTCCATCTGCAAGGCTTATACATAAATATACCTTATTTACAATTTATGCATTTATAATAAGCTACCGCAATCAAATGTAAAATAAATAAATAACTCCCAATGTGCTGCGCTCGTGAGTAGTGACTAACACGTGCGCACTGAGCAGTATGGTCTCACCGTTAGTCTACAGTATAACAAATTAACATGGCCTCGGACCTAAAGAAAAACAGGCACAACATGCTCAAACAACGCGTCTTGTGTACATTGGTGAGGTGAGCGCGCAGCTGCCTGAGCGAGCGTGCTTTCATGTTGTACGGTAAAATTCAATCTCCGGCTATTTTTACTCCAGCTAAAGTTGCTAGTTAGCAAGGCTAGGTTAGCTTTACTGTATTTGAAGGGTAGTGGGGGGTTAGGTGTACTTTTCCTTTTTTTAAGCATGACCTACACGTTTAAAAGGACCAATTGTTCATTACACAAACTAGTTATAAACTTACCGTGGGGGGAAACTCTGCTCGGTTTATCCAATGAGCTCAGCACATTCAAGCTACATGCGCTCGGGTGTTGTGTCCAAAAATGAGTGCGGTGGGTGAGACTGAGAGCCTTTCTTAAGTAGAATGGAGTAGGAGCGCACTCTGCTGGATACTAAGCGCAATAACATTTCAAAAAAAAAAGAAAAAATCGGTTGTAATCGGCGTCTTTTGGCAGATGTTGATTATTTTCAAAAAGGCTATAATCGGCCGATTAAATCGGCAGGCCGATGAATCGGTCGGGCCCTATTAGGGAGTGAACGCTGATTGACTATTATGTTAAGTCCCTCAGGGAGTGAACGCTGATTGGCTGTTATGCTACGTCCCTCAGGGAGTGAACGCTGATTGGCTGTTATGTTAAGTCCCACAGGGAGTGAACGCTGATTGGCTGTTATGTTACGTTCTCAGGGAGTGAATGCTGTTTGGATTGTGGGAGTTGTCGTCTTCAATCCGCAAGCACCAAAAAGTCACTGTCTGCCTTTACTCGGTCAAGGAGGCTATTCGACTAAATGTATGACCCACTTTTAATACAGATTCATTTCTCCACCGGTAAAGTACTCCTTTAAGTGAGTCTTTAACTTGAATGTTTTTCATGTGTTTTTATTGTTTTATCGCTGTGTATTTATTAAAGTCGTAATGTGTAATACTTCAACGAGCTAGCAGCTAAAGTGACAAGGGTTAGGGTTAACCCTAACCCTAACCCTAACCACATTTTATCATGGCCACTCCCAACGCCCCTCTCCCATACAGGGTTAGGGTTAACCCTAACCATATCTTACCATGGCCACTCCCAAAGCCCCTCTCCCATACAGGGTTAGGGTTAACCCTAACCCTAACCCTAACCACATCTTACCATGGCCACTCCCAACGCCCCTCTCCCATACAGGGTTAGGGTTAACCCTAACCCTAACCATATCTTACCATGGCCACTCCCAAAGCCCCTCTCCCATACAGGGTTAGGGTTAACCCTAACCCTAACCCTAACCACATCTTACCATGGCCATTCCCAAAGCCCCTCTCCCATACAGGGTTAGGGTTAACCCTAACCCTAACCACATCTTACCATGGCCACTCCCAAAGCCCCTCTCCCATACACTAGCTGAGCCCGTTCACGTCTGCACAGCCCGTAGGAGGGGACAGGGTTTGGAAGTTAAACTGGTATTGAGTTATTAATTGAGTTGTTAATTCTGACTTTTTCCCGGCATTGACCTGCAAGGGGGGTGGCGGTCAATGTAACACTGAAGGCATTTTTACAATTTCACTATCTTGCCTGTTTAAAACCAAGGGGTTATATTTTCCCTTCGTCACAGAGCCGGCTTTCTGGGTTCATTGGAGCAGGCGGGGCTACGCACGGAGACCTCTTTAGAATCATTTGCATACTCTGTTTACACAGTTTTTTTAACCACTCATGCAAGAATGAGTAGACTACATCTGAGTTTAGGCTACAAACACCATTAACTATTTACAAGTGCAAAAACGCCAACAGTGCAAGGTCATGATTCAGTGCAGAACTATTTACAAAGTCTTCTACCCAAGTCCCGCCCCTGATATCGCAAAGCCGTCTAATCGCATTTTCATGAAAATGGATCCCTCAATATGTGTAGGATTCGAGAGGGGACATTGGGGTGCGAAATCAAGACAGTATATTGCCTCGTTCAGTGTAAACTCGCGCATCATGCAGTGGAAAGTTTAAAATAAGGCAGGTTATATTCGTTAGTGTAAAAATGCTTATTGAGACGTTAAACTGGCTAACCCTCATTGTGCCCAGGCAGCGGAGGAGTTTGTGGGGCAGAACGGCCTAGCGCTGCTCGAAGCTGTCCAGTATAACGGCGACGGAGAGATCCGTCAAAGAGCGGCACACCTCCTGGAGCACCACCTACCCTCCCAGCACACGGTGGAACCAGCTAACCTCCCAGCACACGGTGGAACCAGCTAACCTCCCAGCACACGGTGGAACCAGCTAACCTCCCAGCACACGGTGGAACCACCTACCCTCCCAGCACACGGTGGAACCACCTACCCTCCCAGCACACGGTGGAACCAGCTAACCTCCCAGCACACGGTGGAACCAGCTAACCTCCCAGCACACGGTGGAACCACCCACCCTCCCAGCACACGGTGGAACCAGCTAACCTCCCAGCACACGGTGGAACCAGCTAACCTCCCAGTACACCTCCTGGAACACCACCCACCCTCCCAGTACACGGTGGAACCAGCTAACCTCCCAGCACACGGTGGAACCACCCACCCTCCCAGCACACGGTGGAACCACCCACCCTCCCAGCACACGGTGGAACCACCCACCCTCCCAGCACACGGTGGAACCAGCTAACCTCCCAGTACACGGTGGAACCAGCTAACCATGGAGCCACCGTTTAGCTTTCCAATGAAAGGCCATAACCGCGCCCCTGGTGCTGCCTGACAGGCAGGATCACGGGGGGTCCAGAGCAGGGCCCCTCGCTGGCAGGGGGGGGGGGGGGGGTCCAGAGCAGGGCCCCTCGCTGGCAGGGGGGGGGGGTCCAGAGCAGGGCCCCTCGCTGGCAGGGGGGGGGGGGTCCAGAGCAGGGCCCCTCGCTGGCAGGGGGGGGGCCCTCACAGGCGGGCGGGGCCCCTCGCTGGCGGGCAAGGTTACCTGATTGTAAAGCTGATCCAGTTCATGGTGTATATTTTGTATAGGTTTTTATATGTAATACGCAGATTTTAAACTATCTGTGAAATTGACTGCTTTATGTCCTATGTTAATGAGAATAATTTAACTATTGCGGTATAAGATCCCTTGGCAATGAAAAACAGCTTTGTTTCATATCTGACTTGAGTGACAGTGACACAGTTTGCCTTCTATAACAACGGGCGTAGAAATGGAACGACACTTGTGTGTGTCGAGGTGTTCTCCAGGGCATGTACTTAACGTTGTTGTTCTACAACGATGGCATGTAGTCCTTTTGTATGTTGATGATTACAATCTGGGTGTCTCTGTAATGGAACTGACAAAGACTGTTGAATTATATACAACGTCAGCCAGCCTCCTTGAAAAGACATTAATGTGCGGGTGCACTGCGCGCGTTCATGAATGCGCGTTCATGTTTGCCTTCCTGGTGAGCTCGGCCAGGAACCGCTACTGTTGCCAACAAACGAGGCGTCGCAGGTGGGGCAGTTTGACATCATACACAAAACGAAACCTAAGTTGAATTGTGGTTGTGGGGAATTCAACGGAGCAGACAATCTCCTGAAGAGAAGGAAACGCAACTCGGGAACAGCTATCAGTAGGTAGGCTAATGTTCGTTTTGTAAAAGCTATTTGAAATTTTCTGAATCCAGAATGTGATGAAATATGAATAAAATGAATGCTTTTCTTTATGTCTGCATTTTATTAATACATTATTTATTACTTTCATTGTCATCTCAGTTTTACAATGTGGCTGGAGTCCAATTCACCGGTAGGTTGGAACACCATGCAGGCCCACGGGGCCCTGCTGCGGGGATGTTGATACTCCATGTTGCTCCTCTCGGATCCCTGAAATTTAGCCTTTTCAGTAAGTTCAACTACAATTCCACTACTTAAAAAGTAAATAGATCAGCTGACTATCAGTAGTTTCTTCTTTTAAAATAAGTTTTGTTTCCTTGTTGGGTAGGCCTAGGTGAAGAGGTTTCCCTGTGGGCCGGTCCACTTTGAAATGTATTTTGGGCTGCGGTGCGGGGGAGTCCCACACTGCGCCCAGTGCCCACTTGCCGTTGTACTTAGATCACGCAAAATACAAGTATTGAGCAATCGCAAAATGCCCCCCCTCCTCCCCGCCGTCAAGATATCTGCGCAGGGGGCGGGTACGGGCCTGAAACTCCCGGTCTGAAAACGGGTCCCACTCCGTCCCTGATAGTAATAACTGAGTCGGATTTTTCCATATTTTGTTGTTATGTAAAGATGACAACGGAGGGAGGCAGATTTCCGTCTTGTGGTTTACTGAGAAGCACCCGCATAAGTATCCCATGTGCTGCTCGCAGGTGTGATTGTAGATGGTGAAAAAGACGGAGGATTGAAGAGAAGAGCAAAACAGCAGATCCTCTAGCAGCCCGTGGGGTCGCATAGAAAGAATAATAATGAAAAAAAAGTCTTTCAAAAAGAAAAGTTTTTTGCAGTTTTTGTATTTCATTGTATGCGGCATTGATAAGTAGCCTAAGTGTTAAAGTGAGGTTGTTGAGAAAACGGGGGATTGTTTTAATCAATTGTAAATAGAACGGGCATTGCCATTGGCTCCTGGTGACCAATCGGATGGAAGAACACGTGTGCAAGCTCTGTTGCGATGATTTGTGACTGTGAAGTGAAAAGGCTATAGTTGGAGCAAAAAGTATCCTGTGTCGCTCGTATGACACAGAAAGTATAAACAGGTAACTGTCTCGGTCCCGAAGAGGATTATTTTTGTCTCTCATTTGGACTCGGTGTCGACCAGCCCTCGTCTTGGATTCGACAATTCGACATTCGTGGTGTTGACTGCATCTCTGGCAGAATGTAAGAGCCATGCTGCCTCCCAGAGGCTAATTTGGCGTTTTGCTTGAAGCACTCAATGGGCTATCGCCCGGTGTAACCAAACCATGTAAGCAACCTGACTGAGCGATGGCGATACAACGTTAATTGGTAGTGAACGCAGTGTACGTGCATGTCTGTGCACGTGAAGTACTTAATGGACGTGTAGACTTTACGCTCGTGCATGTTACAGTGCCCGGTGTCCCACTTTATGATGGGTAGCAGAATACGTTTAGAGGAAGTTATTTGGTGTGATCAGTAAGGGGGCCTCACATCAATTTTAGCCTAAGGGCCAATGAGCCTAACCCTCGGGGCCATTGACCGCCTTAATCCGTAGGCTACTACTACTACTACAATACAGTCCACTACATCAGTAATAATAATACTTATTTTTGACATCGCAAGCTTATCATTATTTAGGCCACTGTGGGCCAGACTTGGGAATTTGAAAGCAAATTCCCCATTGGGGTTCCCTAGGCTAGGGTTGCTTTAGCTGGTTTTAAAGCAGTTGGTTTTAAGTGTCATTACATTTTGTGATTAATAAATGTGTTACCATGTTGGACACATGCTTGATTTGTTGTAACATGGTAACATGTTACTTGTAACAGGGTAATGATGTCACTTAGACGGACTGAACGGACTACAAGTTTTTACCCAACTATCAAAAGCCTGCATGATTTCCCTCGATTTGACATTTGTATGGAAGGACTACATCTCCGTGAAGAACTGCATTGGGTAAGTACAGACAACATGTTTGAAGTTTTTACTGGAAATGTTTGACCTCATATTTGAACAACAATTAAACCAATTAGCCTCATGCTCATTGCAACTGAGTAAAGCATTACATTTTTTATTTAATGATCGTTATTTTTGTCTTCAATGGCAACTTTGAAACACCTTGCTCAGTATGGTATTTCTTTGTGGTTGCATAATTTGTGTTTACTTGTGTCTTTTGTGAAACTGCCGGTCAGGTATAAAAGTCCAATGGCGCCATCTAGTGCAAAACCAAAGACAGTAAATCAATTAGATTTCTAATGTAATCAAAAAACAACAACTTGACATTCAAAATAAAATAAGAACTAGTTCATATACACTGTTTATAAATCGATAGAGCACAATATATTGAGTTTGTTTATATGGGATGAAAATTATTGAATGGCGAATAAAAAATTGCCTTAATTAATTAAGCAGTAGTTTACAATATAATAGTATGAGATATTCCCCTGGCGGCAGAGGAAAGGCACAAGTGTCTTCAATTAATTGGGAACAGGGTTGGGAAAAACGGTTATTATTGTTAGGTTATTTTTTCATGCTGCTACCATTTGGTGCCGGGTTGGGGTTATTGCATTTTTTCTTTTTTCATAGTGCTGCCGCCATCTGGTGGCGAGATAAGGTTATTGCTTTTTCTGAATACTGCTGCCGCCATCGGGGGCGAGTTAGGGTTATTGCTTTTTCTGACTACTGCTGCCGCCATCTGGTGGCGAGATAAGGTTATTGCTTTTTCTGAATACTGCTGCCGCCATCGGGGGCGAGTTAGGGTTATTGCTTTTTCTGACTACTGCTGCCGCCATCTGGTGGCGAGATAAGGTTATTGCTTTTTCTGAATACTGCTGCCGCCATCTGGTGGCGAGTTAGGGTTATTGCTTTTTCTGACTGCTGCTGCCGCCATCTGGTGGCGAGATACGGTTATTGCTTTTTCTGACTACTAGGGTTAGGGGTTGGGGGTTGGGGGCTGGGGTTGGGGTTAGGGTCAGGGTTAGGGTTAGGGTTAGGTTTGAGAAGTTGAGTGCCAACGCCGAAGGCGATGGCACAAAAAGCACGGGCCTAGGTCTGAAGGGAAGCGAGGTCACCCCCACCCAAAGAACAAAACAAACTCAAGGGGCTCAAGGGCCGTAAGGGATCCCGTTAGGGTTAGGCGTTGAGATTAGGGTAGAGGACGACGGGGTTATGGTCAGGGCAGGGGGAGGAGGGGTTAAGGTTAGGGCAGGGGGAGGAGGGGTTAAGGTTAGGGCAGGGGGAGGAGGGGTTAAGGTTAGGGCAGGGGGAGGAGGGGTAAAGGTTAGAGGGTTAGGGTTAGGAATTGAAAAAAAGGCAGACGCCGCCGCCAAAGGCGGCGACATCAAGTGCACAGTCCGTCAACTGCTAACTACCCCGGGCCCCCAAGCCCACCCCCACGTTCAAACCCATGGGCTGTATGGTGTCCAAACGGCGCATCCAAAGGCGCTCCGCCCTGCGTCTCATCGAGACGGACCACCTGGGGTTGGACTCCAACACCGTGGCCGTCAAGGCAGACCAACCGTGCTCGATAAAGTGTTTTACCAGGGGGAGGTGCGTGTTCTTCTGCCTACAAATGTTAAAACGGTGTTGTGTAAACCTGGTCAGGAGATTGTTTTGTGTTTCCCCCACATATTGGGCGTCGCAGGTCTTACACCGGATGAGATAGACACAGTTTTTAGTGAGAGAGTCACACTGTCTCTGCGTGGGGAACACGTCACCGTTGTGTCGGTTACGCACCCAGGGCTGGTATTTAAAGAAATCCCCGCGTCTATTGGATCTGGGGCGGGACAGTGGGCGGAGCTTGGCCCTAACCAGGATGTCCTGCAGGTTCTTGTTTTTGCGGTAGGCCGTAGTCCCGCAAGAGCCGAGTGCCGTCCAACAGACGGGAGAAATGAACTTTAATGGCCCTGACTAAGCGTACAGACGACGGAGAGTAGGTTGTGACGAAGGGAAGTCGCGAGCCTACGACGACCGGTTTAGTGTCCCCAAAGGTCCTGAAGGCCTTCCGTAGGAAGGACCTAGAGTACCCCCTGGTGGACAACGCGGCGAAAAGCCCTTTGGTGGCTTTAATAAAGTCCTCTCGGTTAGTGCATATTCTGTGGAATCGAAGCAATTGCGATTTCAACAGGCCGGCGTACGTGTGCTTCGGATGGAAGCTGGATCGGTGTAGTAGAGCGTGAGTGTCGGTGGTCTTAAAAAAAACTTTAACGTCCAACTTGTGTTGGGGCCCTTGAACGTCGTCGTGTCGAGGAAGTCGACCGAAGAAGCGTCGAGACAAGATTTGAGCGTGATGGACGGATTGTGGGCGGTCAACGTGATAAGGAACTGATTAAAATCTCCCTCCGAGTGGGGCCACACCCCCCAGATGTCATCCAAATATCTAAGGTAGTAGAGGGGCTTTTTGGAACAGGAGGCCAGGGCCGCGACCTCCCACTCTGCCATGAAAATGTTTGCGTAGGCCGGCGCGAATTTCTTACCCATGGCCGTGCCCTTGATTTGAAGGAAGAATTGCCCGTCGAATTCAAAATCGTTACGAGTAAGATTAATTTCTAAGAGCTGCAGAGGTTCCTTATCGGGCCTAGTGGCGTCCGGGAACGCGCGAAAAATATTTTTAACCGCCTGTAAGCCCTCGGAGATGTCAATGTTCGTGTAGAGGCTGTCGACGTCCATGGTGAACAAGAGGGAGTCGGCGGGAACGTGCATGTGATTAATTTTATTAACGAAATCGTAGGTGTCCTTAACATAACTGGCGTGTCTGGTCGAGAGCGGATTAAGGTGAAAGTCGATGAACTCTGCCGTGTAGTAGGTTTCGCTGCTGCAGTCCGACACGATCGGCCTACCGGGAGGGATCTCGTGAGGCCTGCTCCAAGACGCGGGGTCCTTATGGATTTTGGGCAGCATATAGAAGAGCCTGGGCCTGGGCGCAGCATCCCCCACGAGATAGTTGCGTTGCTTATGGTCGATAAATTTCTTACCCCACAGCGCCCACACGATATTAACGACGAGGGGGACAGTGTCCGGGTAGATGGGACGTGTTAATTTCGAATAGTAGGTGGGATTATTCAACTGTCTATGTCCCTCCCACAGATATTGTTCTCTGTCCATAAGAACTACAGCGCTGCCCTTATCCGCGGGTTTGATGACGACGTCGTCATTGTTTTTTAACGAGAAGAGCGCAGCAAACTCCTCCGCATCGAGGTTATCCCTGACCCGGCCTATGCGGAACTCATCCTGAAAAAACCTAACGTCAGAGTCGACCAAAGTGGAAACCTCCGCAGGGAGACTGCCCTTGGGGGGAACCCACTGCGATCTAGGTGTGAAGGGGGGTCGCGACGAGTCCGGCTGGCCCTCGAAGTAAACCGCCAGTTTGACCCTGCGATGGTATTGCTGTATGTCGGATCGTATTTGATGTCGCATGTTATCAGCGCCGCCTCCCTTGGTGGGAATAAAGGCAAGGCCCCTCTCGAGGACGGAAAATTGCGCCGCAGACAGTGTGAAATATTTACAGAGGTTAATGACGGATTTGCTCCCCTTTTGCGTATCGTCGTGCGCGGGGGTCACTAATTTAACGACTGTATCCAGTGCTCTAGGAAGAGCTTGGCGGTAGGATGGGACCAGTGGATACCATCTCTCTCAGTGCTAAAACATTTCCTAGAAAGCGCCGGGATAAAGTGGCAATGGGCGGTGATGTAATCATTAAGACGGCGCAGATTATCCTGCTCTCTATGGGGCAAGGACCTGGAGAAATTAATTTCAGGGACCATGACCCTGGCTAGGGGAAAGCAGAGCTTAGCCGTCCTAATGGCGTTCCGGAGCTGCCTAATAGTGCCCTGGTCAGACACGCAAGCCCTGTCGTTGAGGCCGAAGGCGAGAATTACCTTGCGGACATCGGGGGAGACGGCAGTCTTGGCCAAGATGGCACCGGCGTGTCGATACGTGGCCCCCGGGAAACTGTCGACCTGAAGGCCAGGCCGCTGGAAGGGAGGGAACCTGTCCAGGTTGGAGTCCCCCAAGATGAGGCAGCTTCTTTGTGGTGCTGACGTGCCTGGTGGTGCGGCGGGTGGGCGTGTCCGGAATGACGACCCCCGAAGAGCGAAGGCGCAGACAGCGCTGGACAGGGCCCAGGGGTGTGGAGAGAGGAGCGCCGCCCCGGTCGGCGGACGTGGAGGGCTCTCCGGCTGAGGGCGTCGTACCCAAGGGCGCGGGTGCGGGGGGAAGAGGAGTGGCTGCCTTCAGGCCCGTAGTGCGCGTGGAAGGGCACGATCCCCGCTGCTTTCTGGGCGGGTCTGGAGAGGGCTGCGAGCCTGGAGGAGGGAGAGGAAGGACAGGGGAGAGGAGAGAGGAGCCGGAGGGGAGGGGGGGAGGGCTGGAGAGGGCGGAGGAAGGAGGAGGAGGACAGGGAGAAAAAAGAGAGGCAGGAGGGGGAAGCACAGGAGAGAGGCCAGCGTCCGCGTCCCAGCGTGGATCCTCGAGGACCTCAGCAACACGATGAGCGCTGATGGAAGGCCCGGTCGGCGGTGCAGAGGAGGGCGGCTGCGTCGTCGGGCCTTCCGTTGACCCACAGCCGTCCAAACGGCGCCCCAGCAGGGCACGTGCGTCATCCAGGGTCGTCTGGCGTAACCTGGGGCCAAATTGTCGCCTAGCCCAGGCAGCCGCGATATCAAAGTTCTGGCGCCAGTCGGGCTCCAGCAACCGTGTCAGGACCTGGATTTTATCCACAACCGTGTCCCGGTAGTGGTCCCTCAGGATGAGGGCCGTGGTGTGGGCCCAGTTCTTGGCGTTCCCCGCAATGAGGGACAGTGTAGCTGCGTTGGGGGCCGCCGGCTTGATGGTCATGATTAATGTTCTGGTTATTCTGGAGATGGTGACCGGGGGCTCAGGTCCGGTCACATTGTCGAGATGGTGAGAGGCCTTGATAATGCCAAACACTAACCTGTTTTTCAGGCTGAAGTCCGGGTCGGTGGACAGCGGGGCGTCGGGGACACGAGTCCGGACTCCCTCCCGCGGCGGCACTGCAAGTTGGGCCCTAGCGTCGTCATCGGTTCCGGAGCGGGGAATAGGCCCCCGGCCGAGGTCGCGGGCCCCGCGGTCACGGCGGTGACGTCCGGGGCGCCACGGCGGGCGGTACCGTTCCACCGGAACGGGGCGGAAGGTCGGGTCAAAGTCCCGGTCCCAAGGCCGCCACGGCGGCGCTCGAACCCACGCGACGGCAGGTCGGAACCCGTGGCCCGATAGGGATCATGGCGGCGACGACGGGGTGCCCGAGGCAATTGGCTGCGCGGGACCCGGACGTGGTCGGGTAGACCGCGCCAGGCAACACGCGGCGATAGGTCGCGCGAGGCCCAGGCGCGGCAGTCTGTTCTAGTCACCGACGCATAGGTGCGTCTCATGTGGTGCGGCCGTAAAAGAGGTCGACTCACCGGTGCAAGGGCCTCGACAGGGTCCCGGGATCTCCTGCGACCCCTAACGCGGTGGACAACCGTCCAATGGCCGTCTCCGTGGCGGTCGGACATGGCAACAGGTCGGAAGGAATCACGGTTGATGGTTAAGAAAAAACGGTAACAAATGGTCAAAATAAAGTTTCTTTTATTTTAAAGAAACTATTCGCTACGTTTCGGTAATAAAAATACCTTCATCAGGCGAATAAACAGTGTGTAACATTCCCTTAGAGTTATGCGACCGAGCCGTGGTGTTAATGTCCGAAAAACATGCTGGTTGAAGAGAGCGCGAACCAAGGGGACATGAACCCTCGGTGACCTCAACCTCCTTCCTGTAAACGGGCCAATAAGAAGGCCTCATGTTAACTCGGCTTGAACAACCGTCAACAACAAACAAAATGGCCACCCGGAAGTGCAGCAGCCAATCACACGACAGTACGAGTCCATGTGAGTTGTTCCATATATGGAAACGCGATCAAAACAAGAAACCAAATGGCCACCCGGAAGTGCATCAGCCAATCACACGACAGTGCGGGACCATGTGAGTTGTTCCATATATGGAAACGCGATCAAAACCCAAAAGGGTGTACAAAACCCCTAAACACACGGATAATAATACAATAGTAATAAGGAGGAGGGAAACAACATAGATAAAGAAAAAGAAAAAAGAAAAACAAAAGAAAGTAAAATAAATAAATAAATAATAAATAATAAATAATAAATAAAAAAATAAAAGAAAACAAATTGTTTATATAAATAAAACCCGAAGAAAAACCAACCACAAAAAATATATATATATATAAATAACGATACAAAACAGGGCTGGGAGAGGGAAGGAAGGTTAGGGCTATAGTTCGGGTAAGGGCCAGGGTAGGGTGTGGTTAAGGTTAGGGACCAGGGCAGAGAGTGGTTAAGGTAAGGGCCAGGGCCAGGGCGGGGGTAAGGGTGAGGAGGTTAAGGTTAGGGTTAAGGTTGGGGTTAGGGCCAGGGTAAGGTGTGGTTAAGGTTAGGGCCAGGGTAGGGAGTGGTTAAGGTAAGGGCCAGGGCCAGGGCGGGGGTTAGGGTGAAGGGGTTAAGGTTAGGGTTAAGGTTAGGGTGAATGGGGTTAAGGTTAGGGTTAAGGTTAGGGTTAGGGCCAGGGTAAGGTGTGGTTAAGGTAAGGGCCAGGGCAGGGAGTGGTTAAGGTTAGGGCCAGGGCTAGGGCGGGGGTAAGGGCGGGGCCAGGGTGAGGTGGGGGCGGGGATCCAGGAGGCAAACAACACATGAAAAATTACCTACGGCTCGGTCGGGGACACACATGACCATGAATATGTTACCAACAGTATATATACATAACCATCAAATGTACAAAGGAACGAAAGTGACCTGCAGGACCAACCTGTGCAAAAAACAGACGCAACAGCGTATACAGAGACACAGTGAAAATACACATGGATATAAACCGGAACCAACAACGTATCAAATGTTGACCTGAAGTGGTCCGGAGCACAGGAAGTTGCAGGTCCGTCGTCCCGAGGCACCATCGTGTTGGAGTCCAGGAGGGGAAGCCTCCAGCGAGGGAGGCAAGCAAGGAGACCAGGAGCGTCCACAGCGAGGCACGGGCGGGTTAGGAATTGAAAAAAAAGGCCGAAGGCGGCGACGTCAAGTGCACAGTCCGTCAACTGCTAACTACCCCGGGCCCCCAAGCCCACCCCCACGTTCAAACCCATGGGCTGTATGGTGTCCAAACGGCGCATCCAAAGGCGCTCCGCCCTGCGTCTCATCGAGACGGACCACCTGGGGTTGGACTCCAACACCGTGGCCGTCAAGGCAGACCAACCGTGCTCGATAAAGTGTTTTACCAGGGGGAGGTGCGTGTTCTTCAGCCTACAAATGTTAAAACGGTGTTGTGTAAACCTGGTCAGGAGATTGTTTTGTGTTTCCCCCACATATTGGGCGTCGCAGGTCTTACACCGGATGAGATAGACACAGTTTTTAGTGAGAGAGTCACACTGTCTCTGCGTGGGGAACACGTCACCGTTGTGTCGGTTACGCACCCAGGGCTGGTATTTATAGAAATCCCCGCGTCTATTGGATCTGGGGCGGGACAGTGGGCGGAGCTTGGCCCTAACCAGGATGTCCTGCAGGTTCTTGTTTTTGCGGTAGGCCGCGATAATGCCATAGTCCCGCAAGAGCCGAGTGCCGTCCAACAGACGGGAGAAATGAACTTTAATGGCCCTGACTAAGCGTACAGACGACGGAGAGTAGGTTGTGACGAAGGGAAGTCGCGAGCCTACGACGACCGGTTTAGTGTCCCCAAAGGTCCTGAAGGCCTTCCGTAGGAAGGACCTAGAGTACCCCCTGGTGGACAACGCGGCGAAAAGCACTTTGGTGGCTTTAATAAAGTCCTCTCGGTTAGTGCATATTCTGTGGAATCGAAGCAATTGCGATTTCAACAGGCCGGCGTACGTGTGCTTCGGATGGAAGCTGGATCGGTGTAGTAGAGCGTGGGTGTCGGTGGTCTTAAAGAAAACTTTAACGTCCAACTTATGTTGGGAGGAGAACGTGGGGCCCTTGAACGTCGTTGTGTCGAGGAAGTCGACCGAAGAAGCGTCGAGACAAGATTTGAGCGTGATGGACGGATTGTGGGCGTTCAACGTGATAAGGAACTGATTAAAATCTCCCTCCGAGTGGGGCCACACCCCCCAGATGTCATCCAAATATCAAAGGTAGTAGAGGGGCTTTTTGGAACAGGAGGCCAGGGCCGCGACCTCCCACTCTGCCATGAAAATGTTTGCGTAGGCCGGCGCGAATTTCTTACCCATGGCCGTGCCCTTGATTTGAAGGAAGAATTGCCCGTCGAATTCAAAATCGTTACGGGTAAGATTAATTTCTAAGAGCTGCAGAAGTTCCTTATCGGGCCTAGTGGCGTCCGGGAACGCGCGAAAAATATTTTTAACCGCCTGTAAGCCCTCGGAGATGTCAATGTTCGTGTAGAGGCTGTCGACGTCCATGGTGAACAAGAGGGAGTCGGCGGGAACGTGCATGTGATTAATTTTATTAACAAAATCGTAGGTGTCCTTAACATAACTGGCGTGTCTGGTCGAGAGCGGATTAAGGTGAAAGTCGATGAACTCTGCCGTGTAGTAGGTTTCGCTGCTGCAGTCCGACACGATCGGCCAACCGGGAGGGATCTCGTGAGGCCTGCTCCAAGACGCGGGGTCCTTATGGATTTTGGGCAGCATATAGAAGAGCCTGGGCCTGGGCGCAGCATCCCCCACGAGATAGTTGCGTTGCTTATGGTCGATAAATTTCTTACCCCACAGCGCCCACACTATATTAACGACGAGGGGGACAGTGTCCGGGTAGATGGGACGTGTTAATTTCGAATAGTAGGTGGGATTATTCAACTGTCTATGTCCCTCCCACAGATATTGTTCTCTGTCCATAAGAACTACAGCGCTGCCCTTATCCGCGGGTTTGATGACGACGGCGTCATTGTTTTTTAACGATAAGAGCGCGGCAAACTCCTCCGCATCGAGGTTATCCCTGACCCGGCCTATGCGGAACTCATCCTGAAAAAACCTAACGTCAGAGTCGACCAAAGTGGAAACCTCCGCAGGGAGACTGCCCTTGGGGGGAACCCACTGCGATCTAGGTGTGAAGGGGGGTCGCGACGAGTCCGGCTGGCCCTCGAAGTAAACCGCCAGTTTGACCCTGCGATGGTATTGCTGTATGTCGGATCGTATTTGATGTCGCATGTTATCAGCGCCGCCTCCCTTGGTGGGAATAAAGGCAAGGCCCCTCTCGAGGACGGAAAATTGCGCCGCAGACAGTGTGAAATTTTTACAGAGGTCAATGACGGATTTGCTCCCCTTTTGCGTATCGTCGTGCGCGGGGGTCACTAATTTAACGACTGTATCCAGTGCTCTAGGAAGAGCTTGGCGGTAGGATGGGACCAGTGGATACCGTCTCTATCGGTGCTAAAACATTTCCTAGAAAGCGCCGGGATAAAGTGGCAATGGGCGGTGATGTAATCATTAAGACGGCGCAGATTATCCTGCTCTCTATGGGGCAAGGACCTGGAGAAGTTAATTTCAGGGACCATGACCCTGGCTAGGGGAAAGCAGAGCTTAGCCATCCTAATGGCGTTCCGGAGCTGCCTAATAGTGCCCTGGTCAGAAACGCAAGCCCTGTCGTTGAGGCCGAAGGCGAGAATTACCTTGCGGACATCGGGGGAGACGGCAGTCTTGGCCAAGATGGCCCCGGCGTGTCGAAACGTGGCCCCCGGGAAACTGTCGACCTGAAGGCCAGGCCGCTGGAAGGGAGGGAACCTGGCCAGGTTGGAGTCCCCCAAGATGAGGCACTCCTCCCTAGCACGGAGGCCCCACTCACTCAGCTTCTTTGTGGTGCTGACGTGCCTGGTGGTGCGGCGGGTGGGCGTGTCCGGAATGACGACCCCCGAAGAGCGAAGGCGCAGACAGCGCTGGACAGGGCCCAGGGGTGTGGAGAGAGGAGCGCCGCCCCGGTCGGCGGACGTGGAGGGCTCTCCGGCTGAGGGCGTCGTACCCAAGGGCGCGGGCGCGGGGGGAAGAGGAGTGGCTGCCTTCAGGCCCGTAGTGCGCGTGGAAGGGCACGATCCCCGCTGCTTTCTGGGCGGGTCCGGAGAGGGCCGCGAGCCTGGAGGAGGGAGAGGAAGGACAGGGGAGAGGAGAGAGGAGCCGGAGGGGAGGGGGAGGGGGGGAGGGCTGGAGAGGGGGGAGGAAGGAGGAGGAGGACAGGGAGAAAAAAGAGAGGCAGGAGGGGGAAGCACAGGAGAGAGGCCAGCGTCCGCGTCCCAGCGTGGATCCTCGAGGACCTCAGCAACACGATGAGCGCTGATGGAAGGCCCGGTCGGCGGTGCAGAGGAGGGCGGCTGCGTCGTCGGGCCTTCCGTTGACCCACAGCCGTCCAAACGGCGCCCCAGCAGGGCACGTGCGTCATCCAGGGTCGTCTGGCGTAACCTGGGGCCAAAGTGTCGCCTAGCCCAGGCAGCCGCGATATCAAAGTTCTGGCGCCAGTCGGGCTCCAGCAACCGTGTCAGGACCTGGATTTTATCCGCAACCGTGTCCCGGTAGTGGTCCCTCAGGATGAGGGCCGTGGTGTGGGCCCAGTTCTTGGCGTTCCCCGCAATGAGGGACAGTGTAGCTGCGTTGGGGGCCGCCGGCTTGATGGTCATGATTAATGTTCTGGTTATTCTGGAGATGGTGACCGGGGGCTCAGGTCCGGTCACATTGTCGAGATGGTGAGAGGCCTTGATAATGCCAAACACTAACCTGTTTTTCAGGCTGAAGTCCGGGTCGGTGGACAGCGGGGCGTCGGGGACACGAGTCCGGACTCCCTCCCGCGGCGGCACTGCAAGTTGGGCCCTAGCGTCGTCATCGGTTCCGGAGCGGGGAATAGGCCCCCGGCCGAGGTCGCGGGCCCCGCGGTCACGGCGGTGACGTCCGGGGCGCCACGGCGGGCGGTACCGTTCCACCGGAACGGGGCGGAAGGTCGGGTCAAAGTCCCGGTCCCAAGGGCCGCCACGGCGGCGCTCGAACCCACGCGACGGCAGGTCGGAACCCGTGGCCCGATAGGGATCATGGCGGCGACGACGGGGTGCCCGAGGCAATGGGCTGCGCGGGACCCGGACGTGGTCGGGTAGACCGCGCCAGGCAACACGCGGCGATAGGTCGCGCGAGGCCCAGGCGCGGCAGTCTGTTCTAGTCACCGACGCATAGGTGCGTCTCATGTGGTGCGGCCGTAAAAGAGGTCGACTCACCGGTGCAAGGGCCTCGACAGGGTCCCGGGATCTCCTGCGACCCCTAACGCGGTGGACAACCGTCCAATGGCCGTCTCCGTGGCGGTCGGACATGGCAACAGGTCGGAAGGAATCACGGTTGATGGTTAAGAAAAAACGGTAACAAATGGTCAAAATAAAGTTTCTTTTATTTTAAAGAAACTATTCGCCACGTTTCGGTAATAAAAATACCTTCATCAGGCGAATAAACAGTGTGTAACATTCCCTTAGAGTTATGCGACCGAGCCGTGGTGTTAATGTCCGAAAAACATGCTGGTTGAAGAGAGCGCGAACCAAGGGGACATGAACCCTCGGTGACCTCAACCTCCTTCCTGTAAACGGGCCAATAAGAAGGCCTCATGTTAACTCGGCTTGAACAACCGTCAACAACAAACAAAATGGCCACCCGGAAGTGCAGCAGCCAATCACACGACAGTACGGGTCCATGTGGGTTGTTCCATATATGGAAACGCGTTCAAAACAAGAAACCAAATGGCCACCCGGAAGTGCATCAGCCAATCACACGACAGTGCGGGACCATGTGAGTTGTTCCATATATGGAAACGCGATCAAAACCCAAAAGGGTGTACAAAACCCCTAAACACACGGATAATAATACAATAGTAATAAGGAGGAGGGAAACAACATAGATAAAGAAAAAGAAAAAAGAAAAACAAAAAGTAAAATAAATAAATAAATAAAAAATAATAAATAATAAATAATAAATAATAAATAAAAAAAATAAAAGAAAACAAATTGTTTATATAAATAAAACCCGAAGAAAAACCAACCACAAATAAAAAATATATATAAATAACGATACAAAACAGGGCTGGGAGAGGGAAGGAAGGTTAGGGCTATGGTTCGGGTAAGGGCCAGGGTAGGGTGTGGTTAAGGTTAGGGACCAGGGCAGAGAGTGGTTAAGGTAAGGGCGGGGGTAAGGGTGAGGAGGTTAAGGTTAGGGTTAAGATTGGGGTTAGGGCCAGGGTAAGGTGTGGTTAAGGTTAGGGCCAGGGTAGGGAGTGGTTAAGGTAAGGGCCAGGGCCAGGGCGGGGGTTAGGGTGAAGGGGTTAAGGTTAGGGTGAATGGGGTTAGGGTTAGGGTTAGCGGTTAGGGGTTAGGGTTAGGGTTAGGGTTAGGGTTAGGGTTAGGTTAGGGTTAGGGTTAGGGTTAGGTACAAGATTAAAGACGGCGCCGCCGAAGGCGGCAACGTCGAGTGCACAGGCCATCATCACACAACATCCCGGAATCTCCGACCCACCCCCACATTCATAACGTACTTGCCCTTGATCGCCCGCTTCGTTCTCTTCTCGAGAGCAGCAATGCGTCTGGTGGAAACTCTAGCAGGTAGGCATGGTGTGTAAGCTGCAATAGGACCAAAACGCAGCAGACTCTGGACCGGTCCCCGTTGGTCGGTGAGTGCTGCGACGTGTCTCGTGGACCTCCTGGTGGGCGTGTCCGGGGTGACGCCGTCAGCTGGAAGGTCGAAGGCCAGCCGGGTGCGGGTGGAGCCAAGGGGAGTGTCGGTGGGGACAGCGTCCCGACGAGTGCTGGTCCGGGCAAACCCATTGGGGGGTGTCGTGCCAGAAGAAGCCGGAGCCGTCTGAAGGGGCGTGGTGAGGGTCCGGCGCCCAGCCAAGCCAGAGGTGCGCGCCGTCCTCCGCGGCAAGGGCGTAGCCGGAGGGGGCCGAGAGCCTGCAGGGGGAGGGGGAGAGGGTGGGGTCGGGGGGAGGGGGAGGAGGGGAGGGGAAAGGGAGGGAGGGGGAGGGGGAAGGGGGGAGGAGGGAAGGGGGGCCGGGACAGAGGAGGGGGGGAGGAAGGGAGGGGGGGTGGGAGGGGGGCAGCGGGGGGGAGGGGAAAAGGGGAAGGACAAGGAGGAAAAGAGGGATACAGAGCTGGCCAGGGACGGAGAGCGGTCCGTCCGGTCAGCGCCGTCCTGGGTCCCGGGGTCGAATCCAGAGAGCTGGAAGGCGGAGGGAAGCGCGGCGGGAGACGGGGAGGGAGGCGGCAGGCCGGAGAGGGGCAGGGAGCCGTCCACCAGACCCGGGTCGTCAAGCTCACGCCGGAGGTCGGAGCGGAGGCTGTCCAGGGTCTCCTGTCGCAGGCGGCGTCCGAACTGCCGACCGGCCCAGGAGGCGGCCACCTCAAAGTTGCGGTGCCAGGCAGGGTCGGCAAGACGGGAGAGGGCACTGACCTTCTCCACCACGGTGGTTTTGTAGTGGTCCCGGAGTATCATGGTGGTGGTGTGGGCCCAGTGGCGTGCGTTACCCTCTATGAGGGACAGGGTGGCGGCGTTGGGGACGGCGGGGCGGATGGAGGCCGTCAGGGAGCCAGTGAGTCTTGATATAACATGGAGGGGCTCGGGACCGGTGGCGTTGGTCAGGTGATGGACCGCCTTGATGGCAGCGAGGATCAGTCTGTTTTTCAGAGCGAAGTCCGGGTCCGTAGACCGCGGGACGTCGGGGGCCTGAGGCCTAACACGCGCCGGCGGTAGACGCGCAGGCCCCGAGCGCGCGGCGGCGGCCTCCGAAGGTCCGGGACGGTGGGGAGGAGGAGGACGGGCACGGGGCCTGGGACCAGGACGGGAGGGTACCTGGCGGCGGGGTAGCGGAGCACCGGCGGGGAAGCCTCGGTCCTGGACGGCAGGGCGGAAGGCCGGGCGGGCGTTAGCTCCGCGGCGGCGGCGCTCATCGCGGCACGGCGAAGGCGCGGACCGGTAGGCCCGGGGCCGGAACGGAGGGGGATAGCGGGCCGACCCAGAGGGGGATCGGTGCCTAGCGGGCCGTGTGGGGGCAGCCCAACCCCGGGGAGAGGGGTCACGGGGAACCCAGTCGCGACGGTAAGGGTCTGCGACCGACGCATAGGAGCGTCTCATAGTTTGTACGGGCCCAAAGGGTAAACTAACCAGCGAGGGGATGTCAGAAGGGTCCCGTGTCCTGGGCTGGCGTCGTCCGCGGTGGACCACGGTCCATTCGTCATGGTGGCTCGGGGGAGGCATAGTACGAGTTACGTTTTTAAAAAAACGATCGGAAGGTTTCAAAAAAGGAAAGTGTGGTCCGATAGAAAATCCGTATTTATTGATTTTTCTATCTGTGCAAGCAGGTACGACGTTTCGTCACTAAAGTGACTTCATCAGGTACAAATAAGTGCAAAAACAAACCGTGAATATATCCATTCCAAACGAGCCGTGGTGACAAATGACGGGAGGGTGCGCACGCACACATTAAAAATGCGTAAACAGAAAACGGGGGAGGAAAAGGAACCGTGGTCTCAGCACGACCCTGAACCAATCAGAGCCGTGCACGGGGGGCGGGATATAGTGTGTCACATGTCATAAACAAAGACGGCCGCCCGGGAGTGGGGGACCAATCAGAGACCAGGATTGAAAAACATCTTTGAATTGACACAATGAGGTAGAATTACCAACAGGTGACGCCAAATAGACCGATGCAGGTGGCAGTCGGAATGAATGGGGAAACAAACACACAACGCATTCAGGGGTAGTAAATAATGTAAACGACAGTACCATGAGGACATAAACGAATACATTAAACGAAATTAATTATAAACAATAAATAAAATAAATAAATAAATAAAATAAAACAAAATAAACGAAAGGCAGACGCACACACACACGAAAAACAACAGAATAATAGCATATCACCTCAATAAACAGGGTTAAATAATGTGCAACATTCAGAGGAATGGTGTGGGGTCAGACCAATCGAGAGAGACGTGAAAACGGTGGCAGGGGGGATCCGAAAGGGGGGCAAATTTAGAGGGGCCAAGGCCAAATAGAGGGGCAGAGGTAGGGCCAGGCGAGGGAGTGGTTAGGGTAAGGGCCAAAACAGGGTCAGGGGTCAGGGCCAGGGGAGGGGGGACGGCTAAGGTAAGGGCCAAGAGAGGGAGGGACGGTTAAGGTTAGGGCCAGGGGAGGGAATGGTTAAGGTAAGGGCCAGTGGAGGGAATGGTTAAGGTAAGGGCCAGGGGAGGGAGTGGTTAGGGTAAGGGCCAGGGGAGGGAGTGGTTAGGGTAAGGGCCAGGGGAGGGAGTGGTTAGGGTAAGGGCCAGGGGAGGGAGTGGTTAGGGTAAGGGCCAGGGGAGGGAGTGGTTAGGGTGAGGGCCAGGGGAGGGAGTGGTTAGGGTGAGGGCCAGGGGAGGGAGTGGTTAAGGTGAGGGCCAGGGGAGGGAGTGGTTAAGGTGAGGGCGGGGACAAAAGGGGTTGGCAGGGCGGGACGGGGAAGGGGCGAGGGCCGGGGCAAGGGGCACGTCTCTGAGGGAGAAAGGAGAGGGGCACACGAAGGGGAAAACACCTACAGCTCGGGGAGGAACACACGGGACCACATGGGAGAAACAAAACCACAGTATACACGAACCTTCAAGTGTAAACAGGGTGAACGGATGACGGGCAACAACAAGAACACTAAAACACACAACAAAAATCATCAACCCTATCGGGGAACAGGTCGTAGATGTCCGGTGACAACGACGACGATGATGACGAAGGTGGTGCAGTTCATGTTGAGAGCGGTCCGGCCGGACTCGCGTGCCCATGTGTTGGTGGGGACGGAAGGAGATCCGAGGAGTCGATAGGAGGCACGGGCGGGTTAGGTACAAGATTAAAGACGGCTAGGGTTAGGGTTAGGGTTAGGGTTAGGGTTAGGGTTAGGGTTAGGTTTGAGAAGTTGAGTACCGACGCCGAAGGCGGCGGCACTAAATGCACGGGCCTAGGTCTGAAGGGAAGCAAGGCCACCCCCATCCCAAGCACAAGACACACTCAAGAGACCCAAGGGCCGTAAGGGATCACCTTGGGTTATGCGACCCAAAACAATGTTTTGTTCCCATAAGTGGCAGACCAGAAGGGGTTCGGTGGAAGCGTCGTAGGCCAGAGGATAGGGCAGGGGGAGGAGGGGTTAAGGTCAGGGCAGGGGGAGGAGGGGTTAAGGTCAGGGCAGGGGGAGGAGGGGTTAAGGTCAGGGCAGGGAGTGGAGGGGTTAAGGTCAGGGCAGGGGGAGGAGGGGTTAAGGTCAGGGCAGGGGGAGGAGGGGTTAAGGTCAGGGCAGGGGGAGGAGGGGTTAAGGTCAGGGCAGGGGGAGGAGGAGTTAAGGTCAGGGCAGGGGGAGGAGGGGTTAAGGTCAGGGCAGGGGGAGGAGGGGTTAAGGTCAGGGCAGGGGGAGGAGGGGTTAAGGTCAGGGCAGGGGGAGGAGGGGTTAAGGTCAGGGCTAGGGTCAGGGTTGGGGTTAGGGTTAGGATAGGGGTTGGGGTCAGGGTTGGGGTTAGGTGAAGTGTCCGGTGGACGATTCCTCCTCGCGCTAGAGCGCCCACCTCTTTCTCCTGTCAAGAGCAGTAATGCTCCTGGTGGATACCCTAGTAGGTAGGCTTGGTGTGGCAGCTGCAATCGGAGCAAAACTCAGCAGACTCTGGACCGGTCCCCGTTGGTTGGTGAGTGTTGTGACGATCCTCCCACCCAGGCTCGTGGGCGTGAAGGTCGCACACGTCGAGGAGACCGCCAACGGACCCCCCCCACCCACCTCCGATGTGGAAGGAGAAGGATGAGGAGGATCTGCGGGCCGGTCAACAGTCGGTCTGGGGGTCCGTCCCAACCTCTTTATCTTAGGTGGGTCCAGGAAGGGCTCCGAGCCTAGGAAGGGGGGGAACAAATTAGGGTTAGAGGGTTAGGGTTAGGGTTAGGGTTAGGGTTAGGGTTAGGGTTAGGGTTAGGGGTTAGGGTTAGGGTTAGGGTTAGGGTTAGGGTTAGGTACAAGATTAAAGACGGCGCCGCCGAAGGCGGCAACGTCGAGTGCACAGGCCATCATCACACAACATCCCGGAATCTCCGACCCACCCCCACATTCATAACGTACTTGCCCTTGATCGCCCGCTTCGTTCTCTTCTCGAGAGCAGCAATGCGTCTGGTGGAAACTCTAGCAGGTAGGCATGGTGTGTAAGCTGCAATAGGACCAAAACGCAGCAGACTCTGGACCGGTCCCCGTTGGTCGGTGAGTGCTGCGACGTGTCTCGTGGACCTCCTGGTGGGCGTGTCCGGGGTGACGCCGTCAGCTGGAAGGTCGAAGGCCAGCCGGGTGCGGGTGGAGCCAAGGGGAGTGTCGGTGGGGACAGCGTCCCGACGAGTGCTGGTCCGGGCAAACCCATTGGGGGGTGTCGTGCCAGAAGAAGCCGGAGCCGTCTGAAGGGGCGTGGTGAGGGTCCGGCGCCCAGCCAAGCCAGAGGTGCGCGCCGTCCTCCGCAGCTAGGGTTAGGGTTAGGGTTAGGGTTAGGGTTAGGGTTAGGGTTAGGGTTAGGGTCAGGGTTAGTTTCTGAGGGTAATCTCTCCGGTAACGGAGAGGGGATGCACGGTCCATCCGGCCCTCGGGCCTCCAGCGGTCCCGACCCCCGGATCTGAGGTTGGGACGGTAGTCTCTCGACGGTGAAGGGGGACGCCTGAATCCGCGTGGTGAGCGGGGACGTTGGACCCTGGGTGGTGAGTAGGTAGGTCTCTCTCTGGGTGGGTATAGGTCATCTCTCTCCCTGGGCCGCGGGGAAGGCCGTCGATATCTGGGTGGTGATGGTGAACGCCAGGTCCTCGGTGGTGGGTCGGCACGTCTGGCTCCATATTGCAGGTTTCTGAGGGTAATCTCTCCGGTAACGGAGAGGGGATGCACGGTCCATCCGGCCCTCGGGCCTCCAGCGGTCCCGACCCCCGGATCTGAGGTTGGGACGGTAGTCTCTCGACGGTGAAGGGGGACGCCTGAATCCGCGTGGTGAGCGGGGACGTTGGACCCTGGGTGGTGAGTAGGTAGGTCTCTCTCTGGGTGGGTATAGGTCATCTCTCTCCCTGGGCCGCGGGGAAGGCCGTCGATATCTGGGTGGTGATGGTGAACGCCAGGTCCTCGGTGGTGGGTCGGCACGTCTGGCTCCATATTGCAGGTAATTCCTCGGTGGTGTATCGGGACGTCGGCCTCTCGGTGGTGATAATCGGTATTCCTCTCTGCTCCGTGGATAATGCCATTCCTCCGCTCGAGGATATTGGGGCCTACCTCGTGGCGAGTGGAAACGACCACGACGTCTGTTGTAGCGCACCTCGGTCCACTCGCTCATCGTGTTGGAGCGATGAAAAAGATCCAAAAAAAACGTTCTGTATTTGTCCTAAATAAAAATAAACTATTACCTAATAATAATAATGATAAAATTCCTTGTATTCAGATTATAAGATATTTATTACACTTTACAAAAGATACGACGTTTCGACCTAATGGAGTCTTCTTCAGGAATGACATCACAAGATCATTACATATAGGTAATAGCTTTTTCCGCGTGACCTCCCGGGAGGAACAACTTCCCGTGTTTTCCGGAGATGACATTATTACAAAATTCAATACTAGAATACAAATAAACAGCACAAAATGCATAATATGGGCAAGTGTCCTTCAAGGTCCATTATAACAATATACATCGGTAAGTATTTACATTTATTTTTATATAACCGTACGAATTACGATCCGTGTACGTCAATAGCTGCTGTGGTATGATGGCGCCATCTAGGGTATGAAACCCGGCTGTACATGAAAACATTGTTTATTTAAACAGGTGGTAATATAAACAACAATCATGGAATACAGTGGGGTCCAACTGGACTTTATTTATAGAGAATAAAAAATGAAAAATAAAAAACATCATCAAACCATTAAACTCTTTACAATGTTGTTTAATGTAGACTGGGTTATGGTTAAAGTAAGGATTGGGTTTTAAGGTTTGTTATTGCTAAATCTGGGTTAGGATTGGGTATGTGTAGGCGTATAGGGTTAGGGTTAGGTATAAGAGATACTGGGTTATGGTTAGGTTTATAGAATGGTATGGGTTATAGTAGAAGCGGTTTTATGGTAAGTATTAACGTTGGGTTATAATTGGTTGTTGTTAAGGTTTAGGTTATGTGTTAATGTGGGATTGGTTATGTTTAGTAGTTTTGGGATTGGGATTAGTATTCACCGGGTTATGGTTAGGGTTAAGGTTTAGGTTTTTAGGTTGGTTATTATCAGAGTCTTAAGTGAAGAGGCGTATAGGGTTAGGGTCAGGTATAAGAGATACTGGGTTATGGTTAGGTTTATAGAATGGTATGGGTTATAGTAGAAGCGGTTTTATGGTAAATATTAATGTTGGGTTATAATTGGTTGTTGTTAAGGTTTAGGTTATGTGTTAATGTGGTAAGTATTAATGTTGGGTTATAATTGGTTGTTGTTAAGGTTTAGGTTATGTGTTAATGTGGGATTGGCTATGTTTAGTAGTTTTGGGATTGGGATTAGTATTCACCGGGTTATGGTTAGGGTTAAGGTTTAGGTTTTTTTTAGGTTGGTTATTATTGGGGTCTTAAATTAAGAGGCGTATAGGGTTAGGGTCAGGTATAAGAGATACTGGGTTATGGTTAGGTTTATAGAATGGTATGGGTTATAGTAGAAGCGGTTTTATGGTAAGTATTAATGTTGGGTTATAATTGGTTGTTGTTAAGGTTTAGGTTATGTTTTAATGTGGGATTGGTTATATTTAGTAGTTTTGGGATTGGGATTAGTATTCACCGGGTTATGGTTAGGGTTAAGGTTTAGGCTTTTAGGTTGGGTATTATTGGGGTCTTAAGTTAAGATTGGGTATGTGTGGGCGTATTGGAATAGCTTCTAGTTTTAGTATCCAATGGTCCTCTCGCTTTCTCCTCTGGTCCAGGGTCCAGGTAATATTCCCTTGCAGGCCAGCCATTTTCATGGCATCTAAACCATGAGTTCTAAAGTGTTGGATTAGTGGTAAGTCCGGGTATCTATTGTTATTAATGTCTATGTTGTGTTGTCTCATACGTGTTGCCAATGTGATGCCCGTCTCCCCCACAAATTGGATGGAACAAAGGGAACAGTGAATTAGGTAAACACAGTTGTATGAGATAGAAGTGAATTGTTGGGTTATTTGAAACCATGAGTGGTTTATTTGATTTTTAACAAATTGTAATTTAACAAACTGTGCGTTGGGTTCTCTAGGTTCCTCCATGTTAACAAGGGGTGATAGCATAGCTCGGACCAGGATATCCTTTAGATTCTTGTTTCTCCTATATGCCAAGATTACTTTGTTATCCTTGAATGGTATATGTTGGCACAGAAGATTATTGAAGTTAGCTTTTAGCATGTTACCAAGTGTTGTTCCTATAGATGTGTATGTTGTTATTAGTGGGATGGAATTGGTCTGGTTCCTCACCTTTCTGTTTAGGTATGTTTTAAAACAGTTTCTGAGGAAGGATCTAGAATATCCCCTGGTCCTAAGGGCTTGGAATAGTGCACGAGTGGCTTCTTTAAAGTCATTACCTTTAGTGCATATTCTGTGGAATCTTAATATTTGGGATTTAACTAACTCCTCATATGTATGTTTCGGGTGGAAGCTACTTTTAAACAGGAGGGCGTGTGTGTCTGTCTTTTTAAAGAATACTTTTATATCTAAGGTTGACGTAGAATGGAAATCTGGGCCTTTGTAGGTTGTAGTATCCAGAAAATCTATTGTAGTATTATTTACTTCATGGGTGACTTGGATCGATGGGTTATGGGAATTTAAAGTGGACATGAATTGTAGGAATTCTGTTTGAGATCCAGGCCATATACCCCATATGTCATCCAAGTAGCGGAAGTATTTGAATGGTTTAATACGACATTTGGAGAAAACCTCCTCCTCCCATTGGGCCATATATATATTCGCATACGCAGGGGCGAATTTCTTACCCATAGCTGTCCCCTTGACTTGTAGATAAAACTTGTCATTAAATACGAAGTCATTTCTGGTTAAGTTAATATCTAGTAGTTGTAATATTTGTCTGTCCGGTCGTGTAGGATCTGGGAATTTTTCTAAAGTATTTTTTATACATTGGATGCCCTCAGGTATGGGGATGTTAGTGTAGAGACTTTTGACGTCCAGGGAAAATAAAAGGCATTCAGGTGGTACTGTTAGTGATTTGATTGTTTCTACAAAATGGTATGTATCTTTGATATAGGATGGGTGTTTGGTAGAGAGGGGGTTCAGGAAGTAATCCAAGAATTCAGCGGTATAGTATGTCTCGCTGCCACAGTCAGAGACAATCGGTCTGCCAGGGGGGATTTCAAATGGTACTGTCCATGTTGCAGGATCTTTGTGGATCTTTGGTAGTACGTAAAAACGTCTGGGTCTGGGTTCGTCCTCCCCAATAAGATATTTGCGTTGTTTTTCATTTATGAATTTACTGCTGAGGAGGGAGTCTATAATGAGGGTAACCGGTTTAATTGTTTCTAAATAGATGGGGTTATCTAATTTGCGATAATAAGTGTGATCATTTAATTGACGTTCAACCTCGAATATGTATTGGTCCCTGCTAAGTATTACTACCGATGACCCTTTATCTGCCGGCTTTATAATTATGGATGTATTGTTTTGTAGTTGCTTCAAGGCCTCCCTTTCACCGGGTGACGTATTAGATGCCTCTCTCATTGTTTTATAGTTGTCATTAACAGTTTGTTTGTCTATAGTTATTAGTTTGCGTATATGTATGGGAACAGTATCTGGAGGTGGTGTCCAGTCTGAGGGGTTGATGAATGGTTTTGCCATGTCGGCTTTGTTTTTAAAGAAGTCTATTAGTTTAATTCTCCTGTGGTAATTTTGCAAGTCGCATTTATACTGTTTTTTAATGTCCCGTCCCAAAGTACATGTGGAGATAAATGATAAGCCTTTATTCAATAGGGTGGATTGTGCCTCCGATAGGGTAAAAGTTTTGGATAAATTGATTACAGTTTGTCCTACTCTGAACGGTAAATGTTTGACCCCCGTGTGTGTTGGGCTTAGGGGGACAAGGGGTTTAATGACGCCATCCAGTGGTCTAAAAAGGCCTTGCCGGTGGCTGGTGTCCAATGGACATTATCGGACAAAGTGGAGAATAGTTTCCCCGGGAGAAGGGGTATGGTATGCATGGTATCAGCCATAAGTGCGTTAAGGATCATCAAATTATCCCGTTCCTCTAGGGGGAGGGCCTTATTAAAGTTAACCTGTTGTACATAGATTTCTGCTTCCGGGAAGCTTCTGTCGGCCGCTCTGATGGCCGCCTGTACACTTTTAAATGTAGTTTCTCTAGATTTATTGGCTCTACTGTTGATTCCGAACGCCAGAATAATTTTTTCTACCGTTACTCCCTCCACTGGAATCGTTTTTTCCAACAGAGTCTGGGCGTGGCGAAAGTGGGCCCCCGGGAAACTATCAATCTGAAGATCGGGATGGTTATGGTTAGGAATGCGTGTTAGGTTCGAGTCCCCCATTACAAGCCATTTCTTATTTACTTTTAACTCCCAATCTGTTAGTTTACGTGATGTGTGGGGATGAGCTGTTACCCGGTAGGTCTGATGGGGTCCCGGCTGGTGGTCGTCGGTGTGTTCGCCATCGGACTGGCCTTCTGAGTCTGACGAGTCTGTGAACAGGGAAAGGCTGCCCCTGTAGACAGGTGTAGTAGGGGCGTGGTTGGGGGAAGGGGGGGCGGAAGGTCCCGGTGTCTCCGCTGCCAGTTGATGTTCTGGGTCAGGTGGTCCACCGGCGTCCTCTGATGGTTGATCACGTGGTGCGTTCCTGGCCCTCCTAGGACCTCTCCTCTCCATGGGGGGGGCGGCTTGCGTCTCCCGTCGTCGGGTTGATGCCGCCGGGGTCTGTGCTTGTCCGGGTTGTGGGCGGCTCGGTGGCGGTCGGGTTTCACGTGATAGTATGGGGTCCATCTCCTCCTCCGCTCTGGCTGTAAGTTGGGCCTCTGCTGCAGCGATGGTTTCTCCGGTGAGACGCGGCAGGTTTCTGCGGGCCCATCGGGTCGCGATCTTGAACGCGTCTTTCCAGTTGTCCGGCAGAAGGTTGGAGAAACCCTCCAACCTCGCCTCAATGTCGTCCTCGTAGTGCTGCTTGAGGATGGTACATACTGTGTGGCCCCATTCTCTGGCCGCTCCCTCAATCAAGAGGCGTGTTGTCGGCGTGGGGGCAGCAGGTTTAATCATGGTGGACAGTGTGTCCACCATTCTGGAGATTGTGCGGGGTGCAGACCCCTCGTCGATCGATGATACATTGTGTAGGTGGTGTATCGCCTTTATAAAGGCGTATAGGACCGTCACCAATTCCTTTAATTCTGGATCTGCGGGAATTCGTTTGATTTCGTGTCCGTCCAGGTCCCGGTCCGGACCACGAGTGACGTCCGCATAGGATCTAGTGTTGATCCTGGGGTCGTTGCGCCGAGGGGCCCTCGGTGGAGGCACTGGCCAGCTTAGTTTCTGAGGGTAATCTCTCCGGTAACGGAGAGGGGATGCACGGTCCATCCGGCCCTCGGGCCTCCAGCGGTCCCGACCCCCGGATCTGAGGTTGGGACGGTAGTCTCTCGACGGTGAAGGGGGACGCCTGAATCCGCGTGGTGAGCGGGGACGTTGGACCCTGGGTGGTGAGTAGGTAGGTCTCTCTCTGGGTGGGTATAGGTCATCTCTCTCCCTGGGCCGCGGGGAAGGCCGTCGATATCTGGGTGGTGATGGTGAACGCCAGGTCCTCGGTGGTGGGTCGGCACGTCTGGCTCCATATTGCAGGTAATTCCTCGGTGGTGTATCGGGACGTCGGCCTCTCGGTGGTGATAATCGGTATTCCTCTCTGCTCCGTGGATAATGCCATTCCTCCGCTCGAGGATATTGGGGCCTACCTCGTGGCGAGTGGAAACGACCACGACGTCTGTTGTAGCGCACCTCGGTCCACTCGCTCATCGTGTTGGAGCGATGAAAAAGATCCAAAAAAAACGTTCTGTATTTGTCCTAAATAAAAATAAACTATTACCTAATAATAATAATGATAAAATTCCTTGTATTCAGATTATAAGATATTTATTACACTTTACAAAAGATACGACGTTTCGACCTAATGGAGTCTTCTTCAGGAATGACATCACAAGATCATTACATATAGGTAATAGCTTTTTCCGCGTGACCTCCCGGGAGGAACAACTTCCCGTGTTTTCCGGAGATGACATTATTACAAAATTCAATACTAGAATACAAATAAACAGCACAAAATGCATAATATGGGCAAGTGTCCTTCAAGGTCCATTATAACAATATACATCGGTAAGTATTTACATTTATTTTTATATAACCGTACGAATTACGATCCGTGTACGTCAATAGCTGCTGTGGTATGATGGCGCCATCTAGGGTATGAAACCCGGCTGTACATGAAAACATTGTTTATTTAAACAGGTGGTAATATAAACAACAATCATGGAATACAGTGGGGTCCAACTGGACTTTATTTATAGAGAATAAAAAATGAAAAATAAAAAACATCATCAAACCATTAAACTCTTTACAATGTTGTTTAATGTAGACTGGGTTATGGTTAAAGTAAGGATTGGGTTTTAAGGTTTGTTATTGCTAAATCTGGGTTAGGATTGGGTATGTGTAGGCGTATAGGGTTAGGGTTAGGTATAAGAGATACTGGGTTATGGTTAGGTTTATAGAATGGTATGGGTTATAGTAGAAGCGGTTTTATGGTAAGTATTAACGTTGGGTTATAATTGGTTGTTGTTAAGGTTTAGGTTATGTGTTAATGTGGGATTGGTTATGTTTAGTAGTTTTGGGATTGGGATTAGTATTCACCGGGTTATGGTTAGGGTTAAGGTTTAGGTTTTTAGGTTGGTTATTATCAGAGTCTTAAGTGAAGAGGCGTATAGGGTTAGGGTCAGGTATAAGAGATACTGGGTTATGGTTAGGTTTATAGAATGGTATGGGTTATAGTAGAAGCGGTTTTATGGTAAGTATTAATGTTGGGTTATAATTGGTTGTTGTTAAGGTTTAGGTTATGTGTTAATGTGGTAAGTATTAATGTTGGGTTATAATTGGTTGTTGTTAAGGTTTAGGTTATGTGTTAATGTGGGATTGGCTATGTTTAGTAGTTTTGGGATTGGGATTAGTATTCACCGGGTTATGGTTAGGGTTAAGGTTTAGGTTTTTTTTAGGTTGGTTATTATTGGGGTCTTAAATTAAGAGGCGTATAGGGTTAGGGTCAGGTATAAGAGATACTGGGTTATGGTTAGGTTTATAGAATGGTATGGGTTATAGTAGAAGCGGTTTTATGGTAAGTATTAATGTTGGGTTATAATTGGTTGTTGTTAAGGTTTAGGTTATGTTTTAATGTGGGATTGGTTATATTTAGTAGTTTTGGGATTGGGATTAGTATTCACCGGGTTATGGTTAGGGTTAAGGTTTAGGCTTTTAGGTTGGGTATTATTGGGGTCTTAAGTTAAGATTGGGTATGTGTGGGCGTATTGGAATAGCTTCTAGTTTTAGTATCCAATGGTCCTCTCGCTTTCTCCTCTGGTCCAGGGTCCAGGTAATATTCCCTTGCAGGCCAGCCATTTTCATGGCATCTAAACCATGAGTTCTAAAGTGTTGGATTAGTGGTAAGTCCGGGTATCTATTGTTATTAATGTCTATGTTGTGTTGTCTCATACGTGTTGCCAATGTGATGCCCGTCTCCCCCACAAATTGGATGGAACAAAGGGAACAGTGAATTAGGTAAACACAGTTGTATGAGATAGAAGTGAATTGTTGGGTTATTTGAAACCATGAGTGGTTTATTTGATTTTTAACAAATTGTAATTTAACAAACTGTGCGTTGGGTTCTCTAGGTTCCTCCATGTTAACAAGGGGTGATAGCATAGCTCGGACCAGGATATCCTTTAGATTCTTGTTTCTCCTATATGCCAAGATTACTTTGTTATCCTTGAATGGTATATGTTGGCACAGAAGATTATTGAAGTTAGCTTTTAGCATGTTACCAAGTGTTGTTCCTATAGATGTGTATGTTGTTATTAGTGGGATGGAATTGGTCTGGTTCCTCACCTTTCTGTTTAGGTATGTTTTAAAACAGTTTCTGAGGAAGGATCTAGAATATCCCCTGGTCCTAAGGGCTTGGAATAGTGCACGAGTGGCTTCTTTAAAGTCATTACCTTTAGTGCATATTCTGTGGAATCTTAATATTTGGGATTTAACTAACTCCTCATATGTATGTTTCGGGTGGAAGCTACTTTTAAACAGGAGGGCGTGTGTGTCTGTCTTTTTAAAGAATACTTTTATATCTAAGGTTGACGTAGAATGGAAATCTGGGCCTTTGTAGGTTGTAGTATCCAGAAAATCTATTGTAGTATTATTTACTTCATGGGTGACTTGGATCGATGGGTTATGGGAATTTAAAGTGGACATGAATTGTAGGAATTCTGTTTGAGATCCAGGCCATATACCCCATATGTCATCCAAGTAGCAGAAGTATTTGAATGGTTTAATACGACATTTGGAGAAAACCTCCTCCTCCCATTGGGCCATATATATATTCGCATACGCAGGGGCGAATTTCTTACCCATAGCTGTCCCCTTGACTTGTAGATAAAACTTGTCATTAAATACGAAGTCATTTCTGGTTAAGTTAATATCTAGTAGTTGTAATATTTGTCTGTCCGGTCGTGTAGGATCTGGGAATTTTTCTAAAGTATTTTTTATACATTGGATGCCCTCAGGTATGGGGATGTTAGTGTAGAGACTTTTGACGTCCAGGGAAAATAAAAGGCATTCAGGTGGTACTGTTAGTGATTTGATTGTTTCTACAAAATGGTATGTATCTTTGATATAGGATGGGTGTTTGGTAGAGAGGGGGTTCAGGAAGTAATCCAAGAATTCAGCGGTATAGTATGTCTCGCTGCCACAGTCAGAGACAATCGGTCTGCCAGGGGGGATTTCAAATGGTACTGTCCATGTTGCAGGATCTTTGTGGATCTTTGGTAGTACGTAAAAACGTCTGGGTCTGGGTTCGTCCTCCCCAATAAGATATTTGCGTTGTTTTTCATTTATGAATTTACTGCTGAGGAGGGAGTCTATAATGAGGGTAACCGGTTTAATTGTTTCTAAATAGATGGGGTTATCTAATTTGCGATAATAAGTGTGATCATTTAATTGACGTTCAACCTCGAATATGTATTGGTCCCTGCTAAGTATTACTACCGATGACCCTTTATCTGCCGGCTTTATAATTATGGATGTATTGTTTTGTAGTTGCTTCAAGGCCTCCCTTTCACCGGGTGACGTATTAGATGCCTCTCTCATTGTTTTATAGTTGTCATTAACAGTTTGTTTGTCTATAGTTATTAGTTTGCGTATATGTATGGGAACAGTATCTGGAGGTGGTGTCCAGTCTGAGGGGTTGATGAATGGTTTTGCCATGTCGGCTTTGTTTTTAAAGAAGTCTATTAGTTTAATTCTCCTGTGGTAATTTTGCAAGTCGCATTTATACTGTTTTTTAATGTCCCGTCCCAAAGTACATGTGGAGATAAATGATAAGCCTTTATTCAATAGGGTGGATTGTGCCTCCGATAGGGTAAAAGTTTTGGATAAATTGATTACAGTTTGTCCTACTCTGAACGGTAAATGTTTGACCCCCGTGTGTGTTGGGCTTAGGGGGACAAGGGGTTTAATGACGCCATCCAGTGGTCTAAAAAGGCCTTGCCGGTGGCTGGTGTCCAATGGACATTATCGGACAAAGTGGAGAATAGTTTCCCCGGGAGAAGGGGTATGGTATGCATGGTATCAGCCATAAGTGCGTTAAGGATCATCAAATTATCCCGTTCCTCTAGGGGGAGGGCCTTATTAAAGTTAACCTGTTGTACATAGATTTCTGCTTCCGGGAAGCTTCTGTCGGCCGCTCTGATGGCCGCCTGTACACTTTTAAATGTAGTTTCTCTAGATTTATTGGCTCTACTGTTGATTCCGAACGCCAGAATATTTTTTTCTACCGTTACTCCCTCCACTGGAATCGTTTTTTCCAACAGAGTCTGGGCGTGGCGAAAGTGGGCCCCCGGGAAACTATCAATCTGAAGATCGGGATGGTTATGGTTAGGAATGCGTGTTAGGTTCGAGTCCCCCATTACAAGCCATTTCTTATTTACTTTTAACTCCCAATCTGTTAGTTTACGTGATGTGTGGGGATGAGCTGTTACCCGGTAGGTCTGATGGGGTCCCGGCTGGTGGTCGTCGGTGTGTTCGCCATCGGACTGGCCTTCTGAGTCTGACGAGTCTGTGAACAGGGAAAGGCTGCCCCTGTAGACAGGTGTAGTAGGGGCGTGGTTGGGGGAAGGGGGGGCGGAAGGTCCCGGTGTCTCCGCTGCCAGTTGATGTTCTGGGTCAGGTGGTCCACCGGCGTCCTCTGATGGTTGATCACGTGGTGCGTTCCTGGCCCTCCTAGGACCTCTCCTCTCCATGGGGGGGGCGGCTTGCGTCTCCCGTCGTCGGGTTGATGCCGCCGGGGTCTGTGCTTGTCCGGGTTGTGGGCGGCTCGGTGGCGGTCGGGTTTCACGTGATAGTATGGGGTCCATCTCCTCCTCCGCTCTGGCTGTAAGTTGGGCCTCTGCTGCAGCGATGGTTTCTCCGGTGAGACGCGGCAGGTTTCTGCGGGCCCATCGGGTCGCGATCTTGAACGCGTCTTTCCAGTTGTCCGGCAGAAGGTTGGAGAAACCCTCCAACCTCGCCTCAATGTCGTCCTCGTAGTGCTGCTTGAGGATGGTACATACTGTGTGGCCCCATTCTCTGGCCGCTCCCTCAATCAAGAGGCGTGTTGTCGGCGTGGGGGCAGCAGGTTTAATCATGGTGGACAGTGTGTCCACCATTCTGGAGATTGTGCGGGGTGCAGACCCCTCGTCGATCGATGATACATTGTGTAGGTGGTGTATCGCCTTTATAAAGGCGTATAGGACCGTCACCAATTCCTTTAATTCTGGATCTGCGGGAATTCGTTTGATTTCGTGTCCGTCCAGGTCCCGGTCCGGACCACGAGTGACGTCCGCATAGGATCTAGTGTTGATCCTGGGGTCGTTGCGCCGAGGGGCCCTCGGTGGAGGCACTGGCCAGCTTAGTTTCTGAGGGTAATCTCTCCGGTAACGGAGAGGGGATGCACGGTCCATCCGGCCCTCGGGCCTCCAGCGGTCCCGACCCCCGGATCTGAGGTTGGGACGGTAGTCTCTCGACGGTGAAGGGGGACGCCTGAATCCGCGTGGTGAGCGGGGACGTTGGACCCTGGGTGGTGAGTAGGTAGGTCTCTCTCTGGGTGGGTATAGGTCATCTCTCTCCCTGGGCCGCGGGGAAGGCCGTCGATATCTGGGTGGTGATGGTGAACGCCAGGTCCTCGGTGGTGGGTCGGCACGTCTGGCTCCATATTGCAGGTAATTCCTCGGTGGTGTATCGGGACGTCGGCCTCTCGGTGGTGATAATCGGTATTCCTCTCTGCTCCGTGGATAATGCCATTCCTCCGCTCGAGGATATTGGGGCCTACCTCGTGGCGAGTGGAAACGACCACGACGTCTGTTGTAGCGCACCTCGGTCCACTCGCTCATCGTGTTGGAGCGATGAAAAAGATCCAAAAAAAACGTTCTGTATTTGTCCTAAATAAAAATAAACTATTACCTAATAATAATAATGATAAAATTCCTTGTATTCAGATTATAAGATATTTATTACACTTTACAAAAGATACGACGTTTCGACCTAATGGAGTCTTCTTCAGGAATGACATCACAAGATCATTACATATAGGTAATAGCTTTTTCCGCGTGACCTCCCGGGAGGAACAACTTCCCGTGTTTTCCGGAGATGACATTATTACAAAATTCAATACTAGAATACAAATAAACAGCACAAAATGCATAATATGGGCAAGTGTCCTTCAAGGTCCATTATAACAATATACATCGGTAAGTATTTACATTTATTTTTATATAACCGTACGAATTACGATCCGTGTACGTCAATAGCTGCTGTGGTATGATGGCGCCATCTAGGGTATGAAACCCGGCTGTACATGAAAACATTGTTTATTTAAACAGGTGGTAATATAAACAACAATCATGGAATACAGTGGGGTCCAACTGGACTTTATTTATAGAGAATAAAAAATGAAAAATAAAAAACATCATCAAACCATTAAACTCTTTACAATGTTGTTTAATGTAGACTGGGTTATGGTTAAAGTAAGGATTGGGTTTTAAGGTTTGTTATTGCTAAATCTGGGTTAGGATTGGGTATGTGTAGGCGTATAGGGTTAGGGTTAGGTATAAGAGATACTGGGTTATGGTTAGGTTTATAGAATGGTATGGGTTATAGTAGAAGCGGTTTTATGGTAAGTATTAACGTTGGGTTATAATTGGTTGTTGTTAAGGTTTAGGTTATGTGTTAATGTGGGATTGGTTATGTTTAGTAGTTTTGGGATTGGGATTAGTATTCACCGGGTTATGGTTAGGGTTAAGGTTTAGGTTTTTAGGTTGGTTATTATCAGAGTCTTAAGTGAAGAGGCGTATAGGGTTAGGGTCAGGTATAAGAGATACTGGGTTATGGTTAGGTTTATAGAATGGTATGGGTTATAGTAGAAGCGGTTTTATGGTAAGTATTAATGTTGGGTTATAATTGGTTGTTGTTAAGGTTTAGGTTATGTGTTAATGTGGTAAGTATTAATGTTGGGTTATAATTGGTTGTTGTTAAGGTTTAGGTTATGTGTTAATGTGGGATTGGCTATGTTTAGTAGTTTTGGGATTGGGATTAGTATTCACCGGGTTATGGTTAGGGTTAAGGTTTAGGTTTTTTTTAGGTTGGTTATTATTGGGGTCTTAAATTAAGAGGCGTATAGGGTTAGGGTCAGGTATAAGAGATACTGGGTTATGGTTAGGTTTATAGAATGGTATGGGTTATAGTAGAAGCGGTTTTATGGTAAGTATTAATGTTGGGTTATAATTGGTTGTTGTTAAGGTTTAGGTTATGTTTTAATGTGGGATTGGTTATATTTAGTAGTTTTGGGATTGGGATTAGTATTCACCGGGTTATGGTTAGGGTTAAGGTTTAGGCTTTTAGGTTGGGTATTATTGGGGTCTTAAGTTAAGATTGGGTATGTGTGGGCGTATTGGAATAGCTTCTAGTTTTAGTATCCAATGGTCCTCTCGCTTTCTCCTCTGGTCCAGGGTCCAGGTAATATTCCCTTGCAGGCCAGCCATTTTCATGGCATCTAAACCATGAGTTCTAAAGTGTTGGATTAGTGGTAAGTCCGGGTATCTATTGTTATTAATGTCTATGTTGTGTTGTCTCATACGTGTTGCCAATGTGATGCCCGTCTCCCCCACAAATTGGATGGAACAAAGGGAACAGTGAATTAGGTAAACACAGTTGTATGAGATAGAAGTGAATTGTTGGGTTATTTGAAACCATGAGTGGTTTATTTGATTTTTAACAAATTGTAATTTAACAAACTGTGCGTTGGGTTCTCTAGGTTCCTCCATGTTAACAAGGGGTGATAGCATAGCTCGGACCAGGATATCCTTTAGATTCTTGTTTCTCCTATATGCCAAGATTACTTTGTTATCCTTGAATGGTATATGTTGGCACAGAAGATTATTGAAGTTAGCTTTTAGCATGTTACCAAGTGTTGTTCCTATAGATGTGTATGTTGTTATTAGTGGGATGGAATTGGTCTGGTTCCTCACCTTTCTGTTTAGGTATGTTTTAAAACAGTTTCTGAGGAAGGATCTAGAATATCCCCTGGTCCTAAGGGCTTGGAATAGTGCACGAGTGGCTTCTTTAAAGTCATTACCTTTAGTGCATATTCTGTGGAATCTTAATATTTGGGATTTAACTAACTCCTCATATGTATGTTTCGGGTGGAAGCTACTTTTAAACAGGAGGGCGTGTGTGTCTGTCTTTTTAAAGAATACTTTTATATCTAAGGTTGACGTAGAATGGAAATCTGGGCCTTTGTAGGTTGTAGTATCCAGAAAATCTATTGTAGTATTATTTACTTCATGGGTGACTTGGATCGATGGGTTATGGGAATTTAAAGTGGACATGAATTGTAGGAATTCTGTTTGAGATCCAGGCCATATACCCCATATGTCATCCAAGTAGCAGAAGTATTTGAATGGTTTAATACGACATTTGGAGAAAACCTCCTCCTCCCATTGGGCCATATATATATTCGCATACGCAGGGGCGAATTTCTTACCCATAGCTGTCCCCTTGACTTGTAGATAAAACTTGTCATTAAATACGAAGTCATTTCTGGTTAAGTTAATATCTAGTAGTTGTAATATTTGTCTGTCCGGTCGTGTAGGATCTGGGAATTTTTCTAAAGTATTTTTTATACATTGGATGCCCTCAGGTATGGGGATGTTAGTGTAGAGACTTTTGACGTCCAGGGAAAATAAAAGGCATTCAGGTGGTACTGTTAGTGATTTGATTGTTTCTACAAAATGGTATGTATCTTTGATATAGGATGGGTGTTTGGTAGAGAGGGGGTTCAGGAAGTAATCCAAGAATTCAGCGGTATAGTATGTCTCGCTGCCACAGTCAGAGACAATCGGTCTGCCAGGGGGGATTTCAAATGGTACTGTCCATGTTGCAGGATCTTTGTGGATCTTTGGTAGTACGTAAAAACGTCTGGGTCTGGGTTCGTCCTCCCCAATAAGATATTTGCGTTGTTTTTCATTTATGAATTTACTGCTGAGGAGGGAGTCTATAATGAGGGTAACCGGTTTAATTGTTTCTAAATAGATGGGGTTATCTAATTTGCGATAATAAGTGTGATCATTTAATTGACGTTCAACCTCGAATATGTATTGGTCCCTGCTAAGTATTACTACCGATGACCCTTTATCTGCCGGCTTTATAATTATGGATGTATTGTTTTGTAGTTGCTTCAAGGCCTCCCTTTCACCGGGTGACGTATTAGATGCCTCTCTCATTGTTTTATAGTTGTCATTAACAGTTTGTTTGTCTATAGTTATTAGTTTGCGTATATGTATGGGAACAGTATCTGGAGGTGGTGTCCAGTCTGAGGGGTTGATGAATGGTTTTGCCATGTCGGCTTTGTTTTTAAAGAAGTCTATTAGTTTAATTCTCCTGTGGTAATTTTGCAAGTCGCATTTATACTGTTTTTTAATGTCCCGTCCCAAAGTACATGTGGAGATAAATGATAAGCCTTTATTCAATAGGGTGGATTGTGCCTCCGATAGGGTAAAAGTTTTGGATAAATTGATTACAGTTTGTCCTACTCTGAACGGTAAATGTTTGACCCCCGTGTGTGTTGGGCTTAGGGGGACAAGGGGTTTAATGACGCCATCCAGTGGTCTAAAAAGGCCTTGCCGGTGGCTGGTGTCCAATGGACATTATCGGACAAAGTGGAGAATAGTTTCCCCGGGAGAAGGGGTATGGTATGCATGGTATCAGCCATAAGTGCGTTAAGGATCATCAAATTATCCCGTTCCTCTAGGGGGAGGGCCTTATTAAAGTTAACCTGTTGTACATAGATTTCTGCTTCCGGGAAGCTTCTGTCGGCCGCTCTGATGGCCGCCTGTACACTTTTAAATGTAGTTTCTCTAGATTTATTGGCTCTACTGTTGATTCCGAACGCCAGAATATTTTTTTCTACCGTTACTCCCTCCACTGGAATCGTTTTTTCCAACAGAGTCTGGGCGTGGCGAAAGTGGGCCCCCGGGAAACTATCAATCTGAAGATCGGGATGGTTATGGTTAGGAATGCGTGTTAGGTTCGAGTCCCCCATTACAAGCCATTTCTTATTTACTTTTAACTCCCAATCTGTTAGTTTACGTGATGTGTGGGGATGAGCTGTTACCCGGTAGGTCTGATGGGGTCCCGGCTGGTGGTCGTCGGTGTGTTCGCCATCGGACTGGCCTTCTGAGTCTGACGAGTCTGTGAACAGGGAAAGGCTGCCCCTGTAGACAGGTGTAGTAGGGGCGTGGTTGGGGGAAGGGGGGGCGGAAGGTCCCGGTGTCTCCGCTGCCAGTTGATGTTCTGGGTCAGGTGGTCCACCGGCGTCCTCTGATGGTTGATCACGTGGTGCGTTCCTGGCCCTCCTAGGACCTCTCCTCTCCATGGGGGGGGCGGCTTGCGTCTCCCGTCGTCGGGTTGATGCCGCCGGGGTCTGTGCTTGTCCGGGTTGTGGGCGGCTCGGTGGCGGTCGGGTTTCACGTGATAGTATGGGGTCCATCTCCTCCTCCGCTCTGGCTGTAAGTTGGGCCTCTGCTGCAGCGATGGTTTCTCCGGTGAGACGCGGCAGGTTTCTGCGGGCCCATCGGGTCGCGATCTTGAACGCGTCTTTCCAGTTGTCCGGCAGAAGGTTGGAGAAACCCTCCAACCTCGCCTCAATGTCGTCCTCGTAGTGCTGCTTGAGGATGGTACATACTGTGTGGCCCCATTCTCTGGCCGCTCCCTCAATCAAGAGGCGTGTTGTCGGCGTGGGGGCAGCAGGTTTAATCATGGTGGACAGTGTGTCCACCATTCTGGAGATTGTGCGGGGTGCAGACCCCTCGTCGATCGATGATACATTGTGTAGGTGGTGTATCGCCTTTATAAAGGCGTATAGGACCGTCACCAATTCCTTTAATTCTGGATCTGCGGGAATTCGTTTGATTTCGTGTCCGTCCAGGTCCCGGTCCGGACCACGAGTGACGTCCGCATAGGATCTAGTGTTGATCCTGGGGTCGTTGCGCCGAGGGGCCCTCGGTGGAGGCACTGGCCAGCTTAGTTTCTGAGGGTAATCTCTCCGGTAACGGAGAGGGGATGCACGGTCCATCCGGCCCTCGGGCCTCCAGCGGTCCCGACCCCCGGATCTGAGGTTGGGACGGTAGTCTCTCGACGGTGAAGGGGGACGCCTGAATCCGCGTGGTGAGCGGGGACGTTGGACCCTGGGTGGTGAGTAGGTAGGTCTCTCTCTGGGTGGGTATAGGTCATCTCTCTCCCTGGGCCGCGGGGAAGGCCGTCGATATCTGGGTGGTGATGGTGAACGCCAGGTCCTCGGTGGTGGGTCGGCACGTCTGGCTCCATATTGCAGGTAATTCCTCGGTGGTGTATCGGGACGTCGGCCTCTCGGTGGTGATAATCGGTATTCCTCTCTGCTCCGTGGATAATGCCATTCCTCCGCTCGAGGATATTGGGGCCTACCTCGTGGCGAGTGGAAACGACCACGACGTCTGTTGTAGCGCACCTCGGTCCACTCGCTCATCGTGTTGGAGCGATGAAAAAGATCCAAAAAAAACGTTCTGTATTTGTCCTAAATAAAAATAAACTATTACCTAATAATAATAATGATAAAATTCCTTGTATTCAGATTATAAGATATTTATTACACTTTACAAAAGATACGACGTTTCGACCTAATGGAGTCTTCTTCAGGAATGACATCACAAGATCATTACATATAGGTAATAGCTTTTTCCGCGTGACCTCCCGGGAGGAACAACTTCCCGTGTTTTCCGGAGATGACATTATTACAAAATTCAATACTAGAATACAAATAAACAGCACAAAATGCATAATATGGGCAAGTGTCCTTCAAGGTCCATTATAACAATATACATCGGTAAGTATTTACATTTATTTTTATATAACCGTACGAATTACGATCCGTGTACGTCAATAGCTGCTGTGGTATGATGGCGCCATCTAGGGTATGAAACCCGGCTGTACATGAAAACATTGTTTATTTAAACAGGTGGTAATATAAACAACAATCATGGAATACAGTGGGGTCCAACTGGACTTTATTTATAGAGAATAAAAAATGAAAAATAAAAAACATCATCAAACCATTAAACTCTTTACAATGTTGTTTAATGTAGACTGGGTTATGGTTAAAGTAAGGATTGGGTTTTAAGGTTTGTTATTGCTAAATCTGGGTTAGGATTGGGTATGTGTAGGCGTATAGGGTTAGGGTTAGGTATAAGAGATACTGGGTTATGGTTAGGTTTATAGAATGGTATGGGTTATAGTAGAAGCGGTTTTATGGTAAGTATTAACGTTGGGTTATAATTGGTTGTTGTTAAGGTTTAGGTTATGTGTTAATGTGGGATTGGTTATGTTTAGTAGTTTTGGGATTGGGATTAGTATTCACCGGGTTATGGTTAGGGTTAAGGTTTAGGTTTTTAGGTTGGTTATTATCAGAGTCTTAAGTGAAGAGGCGTATAGGGTTAGGGTCAGGTATAAGAGATACTGGGTTATGGTTAGGTTTATAGAATGGTATGGGTTATAGTAGAAGCGGTTTTATGGTAAGTATTAATGTTGGGTTATAATTGGTTGTTGTTAAGGTTTAGGTTATGTGTTAATGTGGTAAGTATTAATGTTGGGTTATAATTGGTTGTTGTTAAGGTTTAGGTTATGTGTTAATGTGGGATTGGTTATGTTTAGTAGTTTTGGGATTGGGATTAGTATTCACCGGGTTATGGTTAGGGTTAAGGTTTAGGTTTTTTTTAGGTTGGTTATTATTGGGGTCTTAAATTAAGAGGCGTATAGGGTTAGGGTCAGGTATAAGAGATACTGGGTTATGGTTAGGTTTATAGAATGGTATGGGTTATAGTAGAAGCGGTTTTATGGTAAGTATTAATGTTGGGTTATAATTGGTTGCTGTTAAGGTTTAGGTTATGTTTTAATGTGGGATTGGTTATATTTAGTAGTTTTGGGATTGGGATTAGTATTCACCGGGTTATGGTTAGGGTTAAGGTTTAGGCTTTTAGGTTGGGTATTATTGGGGTCTTAAGTTAAGATTGGGTATGTGTGGGCGTATTGGAATAGCTTCTAGTTTTAGTATCCAATGGTCCTCTCGCTTTCTCCTCTGGTCCAGGGTCCAGGTAATATTCCCTTGCAGGCCAGCCATTTTCATGGCATCTAAACCATGAGTTCTAAAGTGTTGGATTAGTGGTAAGTCCGGGTATCTATTGTTATTAATGTCTATGTTGTGTTGTCTCATACGTGTTGCCAATGTGATGCCCGTCTCCCCCACAAATTGGATGGAACAAAGGGAACAGTGAATTAGGTAAACACAGTTGTATGAGATAGAAGTGAATTGTTGGGTTATTTGAAACCATGAGTGGTTTATTTGATTTTTAACAAATTGTAATTTAACAAACTGTGCGTTGGGTTCTCTAGGTTCCTCCATGTTAACAAGGGGTGATAGCATAGCTCGGACCAGGATATCCTTTAGATTCTTGTTTCTCCTATATGCCAAGATTACTTTGTTATCCTTGAATGGTATATGTTGGCACAGAAGATTATTGAAGTTAGCTTTTAGCATGTTACCAAGTGTTGTTCCTATAGATGTGTATGTTGTTATTAGTGGGATGGAATTGGTCTGGTTCCTCACCTTTCTGTTTAGGTATGTTTTAAAACAGTTTCTGAGGAAGGATCTAGAATATCCCCTGGTCCTAAGGGCTTGGAATAGTGCACGAGTGGCTTCTTTAAAGTCATTACCTTTAGTGCATATTCTGTGGAATCTTAATATTTGGGATTTAACTAACTCCTCATATGTATGTTTCGGGTGGAAGCTACTTTTAAACAGGAGGGCGTGTGTGTCTGTCTTTTTAAAGAATACTTTTATATCTAAGGTTGACGTAGAATGGAAATCTGGGCCTTTGTAGGTTGTAGTATCCAGAAAATCTATTGTAGTATTATTTACTTCATGGGTGACTTGGGTCGATGGGTTATGGGAATTTAAAGTGGACATGAATTGTAGGAATTCTGTTTGAGATCCAGGCCATATACCCCATATGTCATCCAAGTAGCGGAAGTATTTGAATGGTTTAATACGACATTTGGAGAAAACCTCCTCCTCCCATTGGGCCATATATATATTCGCATACGCAGGGGCGAATTTCTTACCCATAGCTGTCCCCTTGACTTGTAGATAAAACTTGTCATTAAATACGAAGTCATTTCTGGTTAAGTTAATATCTAGTAGTTGTAATATTTGTCTGTCCGGTCGTGTAGGATCTGGGAATTTTTCTAAAGTATTTTTTATACATTGGATGCCCTCAGGTATGGGGATGTTAGTGTAGAGACTTTTGACGTCCAGGGAAAATAAAAGGCATTCAGGTGGTACTGTTAGTGATTTGATTGTTTCTACAAAATGGTATGTATCTTTGATATAGGATGGGTGTTTGGTAGAGAGGGGGTTCAGGAAGTAATCCAAGAATTCAGCGGTATAGTATGTCTCGCTGCCACAGTCAGAGACAATCGGTCTGCCAGGGGGGATTTCAAATGGTACTGTCCATGTTGCAGGATCTTTGTGGATCTTTGGTAGTACGTAAAAACGTCTGGGTCTGGGTTCGTCCTCCCCAATAAGATATTTGCGTTGTTTTTCATTTATGAATTTACTGCTGAGGAGGGAGTCTATAATGAGGGTAACCGGTTTAATTGTTTCTAAATAGATGGGGTTATCTAATTTGCGATAATAAGTGTGATCATTTAATTGACGTTCAACCTCGAATATGTATTGGTCCCTGCTAAGTATTACTACCGATGACCCTTTATCTGCCGGCTTTATAATTATGGATGTATTGTTTTGTAGTTGCTTCAAGGCCTCCCTTTCACCGGGTGACGTATTAGATGCCTCTCTCATTGTTTTATAGTTGTCATTAACAGTTTGTTTGTCTATAGTTATTAGTTTGCGTATATGTATGGGAACAGTATCTGGAGGTGGTGTCCAGTCTGAGGGGTTGATGAATGGTTTTGCCATGTCGGCTTTGTTTTTAAAGAAGTCTATTAGTTTAATTCTCCTGTGGTAATTTTGCAAGTCGCATTTATACTGTTTTTTAATGTCCCGTCCCAAAGTACATGTGGAGATAAATGATAAGCCTTTATTCAATAGGGTGGATTGTGCCTCCGATAGGGTAAAAGTTTTGGATAAATTGATTACAGTTTGTCCTACTCTGAACGGTAAATGTTTGACCCCCGTGTGTGTTGGGCTTAGGGGGACAAGGGGTTTAATGACGCCATCCAGTGGTCTAAAAAGGCCTTGCCGGTGGCTGGTGTCCAATGGACATTATCGGACAAAGTGGAGAATAGTTTCCCCGGGAGAAGGGGTATGGTATGCATGGTATCAGCCATAAGTGCGTTAAGGATCATCAAATTATCCCGTTCCTCTAGGGGGAGGGCCTTATTAAAGTTAACCTGTTGTACATAGATTTCTGCTTCCGGGAAGCTTCTGTCGGCCGCTCTGATGGCCGCCTGTACACTTTTAAATGTAGTTTCTCTAGATTTATTGGCTCTACTGTTGATTCCGAACGCCAGAATAATTTTTTCTACCGTTACTCCCTCCACTGGAATCGTTTTTTCCAACAGAGTCTGGGCGTGGCGAAAGTGGGCCCCCGGGAAACTATCAATCTGAAGATCGGGATGGTTATGGTTAGGAATGCGTGTTAGGTTCGAGTCCCCCATTACAAGCCATTTCTTATTTACTTTTAACTCCCAATCTGTTAGTTTACGTGATGTGTGGGGATGAGCTGTTACCCGATAGGTCTGATGGGGTCCCGGTTGGTGGTCGTCGGTGTGTTCGCCATCGGACTGGCCTTCTGAGTCTGACGAGTCTGTGAACAGGGAAAGGCTGCCCCTGTAGACAGGTGTAGTAGGGGCGTGGTTGGGGGAAGGGGGGGCGGAAGGTCCCGGTGTCTCCGCTGCCAGTTGATGTTCTGGGTCAGGTGGTCCACCGGCGTCCTCTGATGGTTGATCACGTGGTGCGTTCCTGGCCCTCCTAGGACCTCTCCTCTCCATGGGGGGGGCGGCTTGCGTCTCCCGTCGTCGGGTTGATGCCGCCGGGGTCTGTGCTTGTCCGGGTTGTGGGCGGCTCGGTGGCGGTCGGGTTTCACGTGATAGTATGGGGTCCATCTCCTCCTCCGCTCTGGCTGTAAGTTGGGCCTCTGCTGCAGCGATGGTTTCTCCGGTGAGACGCGGCAGGTTTCTGCGGGCCCATCGGGTCGCGATCTTGAACGCGTCTTTCCAGTTGTCCGGCAGAAGGTTGGAGAAACCCTCCAACCTCGCCTCAATGTCGTCCTCGTAGTGCTGCTTGAGGATGGTACATACTGTGTGGCCCCATTCTCTGGCCGCTCCCTCAATCAAGAGGCGTGTTGTCGGCGTGGGGGCAGCAGGTTTAATCATGGTGGACAGTGTGTCCACCATTCTGGAGATTGTGCGGGGTGCAGACCCCTCGTCGATCGATGATACATTGTGTAGGTGGTGTATCGCCTTTATAAAGGCGTACAGGACCGTCACCAATTCCTTTAATTCTGGATCTGCGGGAATTCGTTTGATTTCGTGTCCGTCCAGGTCCCGGTCCGGACCACGAGTGACGTCCGCATAGGATCTAGTGTTGATCCTGGGGTCGTTGCGCCGAGGGGCCCTCGGTGGAGGCACTGGCCAGCTTAGTTTCTGAGGGTAATCTCTCCGGTAACGGAGAGGGGATGCACGGTCCATCCGGCCCTCGGGCCTCCAGCGGTCCCGACCCCCGGATCTGAGGTTGGGACGGTAGTCTCTCGACGGTGAAGGGGGACGCCTGAATCCGCGTGGTGAGCGGGGACGTTGGACCCTGGGTGGTGAGTAGGTAGGTCTCTCTCTGGGTGGGTATAGGTCATCTCTCTCCCTGGGCCGCGGGGAAGGCCGTCGATATCTGGGTGGTGATGGTGAACGCCAGGTCCTCGGTGGTGGGTCGGCACGTCTGGCTCCATATTGCAGGTAATTCCTCGGTGGTGTATCGGGACGTCGGCCTCTCGGTGGTGATAATCGGTATTCCTCTCTGCTCCGTGGATAATGCCATTCCTCCGCTCGAGGATATTGGGGCCTACCTCGTGGCGAGTGGAAACGACCACGACGTCTGTTGTAGCGCACCTCGGTCCACTCGCTCATCGTGTTGGAGCGATGAAAAAGATCCAAAAAAAACGTTCTGTATTTGTCCTAAATAAAAATAAACTATTACCTAATAATAATAATGATAAAATTCCTTGTATTCAGATTATAAGATATTTATTACACTTTACAAAAGATACGACGTTTCGACCTAATGGAGTCTTCTTCAGGAATGACATCACAAGATCATTACATATAGGTAATAGCTTTTTCCGCGTGACCTCCCGGGAGGAACAACTTCCCGTGTTTTCCGGAGATGACATTATTACAAAATTCAATACTAGAATACAAATAAACAGCACAAAATGCATAATATGGGCAAGTGTCCTTCAAGGTCCATTATAACAATATACATCGGTAAGTATTTACATTTATTTTTATATAACCGTACGAATTACGATCCGTGTACGTCAATAGCTGCTGTGGTATGATGGCGCCATCTAGGGTATGAAACCCGGCTGTACATGAAAACATTGTTTATTTAAACAGGTGGTAATATAAACAACAATCATGGAATACAGTGGGGTCCAACTGGACTTTATTTATAGAGAATAAAAAATGAAAAATAAAAAACATCATCAAACCATTAAACTCTTTACAATGTTGTTTAATGTAGACTGGGTTATGGTTAAAGTAAGGATTGGGTTTTAAGGTTTGTTATTGCTAAATCTGGGTTAGGATTGGGTATGTGTAGGCGTATAGGGTTAGGGTTAGGTATAAGAGATACTGGGTTATGGTTAGGTTTATAGAATGGTATGGGTTATAGTGTTAGGGTTAGGGTTAGGGTTAGGGTTAGGGTTAGGGTTAGGGTTGGGTTAGGGTTAGGGTTAGGGTTGGGTTAGGGTTAGGGTTAGGGTTAGGGTTAGGGGTTAGGGTTAGGGTTAGGGTTAGGGTTAGGGTTAGGAATTGAAAAAAAGGCGAAGGCGGCGACGTCAAGTGCACAGTCCGTCAACTGCTTACTACCCCGGGCCCCCAAGCCCACCCCCACGTTCAAACCCATGGGCTGTATGGTGTCCAAACGGCGCATCCAAAGGCGCTCCGCCCTGCATCTCATCGAGACGGTCCACCTGGGGTTGGACTCCAACACCGTGGCCGTCAAGGCAGACCAACCGTGCTCGATAAAGTGTTTTACAAGGGGGAGGTGCGTGTTCTTCAGCCTACAAATCGTGCGCGGGGGTCACTAATTTAACGACTGTATCCAGTGCTCTAGGAAGAGCTTGGCGGTAGGATGGGACCAGTGGATACCGTCTCTCTCGGTGCTAAAACATTTCCTAGAAAGCGCCGGGATAAAGTGGCAATGGGCGGTGATGTAATCATTAAGACGGCGCAGATTATCCTGCTCTCTATGGGGCAAGGACCTGGAGAAGTTAATTTCAGGGACCATGACCCTGGCTAGGGGAAAGCAGAGCTTAGCCATCCTAATGGCGTTCCGGAGCTGCCTGATAGTGCCCTGGTCAGACACGCAAGCCCTGTCGTTGAGGCCGAAGGCGAGAATTACCTTGCGGACATCGGGGGAGACGGCAGTCTTGGCCAAGATGGCCCCGGCGTGTCGAAACGTGGCCCCTGGGAAACTGTCGACCTGAAGGCCAGGCCGCTGGAAGGGAGGGAACCTGGCCAGGTTGGAGTCCCCCAAGATGAGGCACTCCTCCCTAGCACGGAGGCCCCACTCACTCAGCTTCTTTGTGGTGCTGACGTGCCTGGTGGTGCGGCGGGTGGGCGTGTCCGGAATGACGACCCCCGAAGAGCGAAGGCGCAGACAGCGCTGGACAGGGCCCAGGGGTGTGGAGAGAGGAGCGCCGCCCCGGTCGGTGGACGTGGAGGGCTCTCCGGCTGAGGGCGTCGTACCCAAGGGCGCGGGCGCGGGGGGAAGAGGAGTGGCTGCCTTCAGGCCCGTAGTGCGCGTGGAAGGGCACGATCCCCGCTGCCTTCTGGGCGGGTCCGGAGAGGGCCGCGAGCCTGGAGGAGGGAGAGGAAGGACAGGGGAGAGGAGAGAGGAGCCGGAGGGGAGGGGGAGGGGGGGAGGGCTGGAGAGGGGGGAGGAAGGAGGAGGAGGACAGGGAGAAAAAAGAGAGGCAGGAGGGGGAAGCACAGGAGAGAGGCCAGCGTCCGCGTCCCAGCGTGGATCCTCGAGGACCTCAGCAACACGATGAGCGCTGATGGAAGGCCCGGTCGGCGGTGCAGAGGAGGGCGGCTGCGTCGTCGGGCCTTCCGTTGACCCACAGCCGTCCAAACGGCGCCCCAGCAGGGCACGTGCGTCATCCAGGGTCGTCTGGCGTAACCTGGGGCCAAAGTGTCGCCTAGCCCAGGCAGCCGCGATATCAAAGTTCTGGCGCCAGTCGGGCTCCAGCAACCGTGTCAGGAGCTGGATTTTATCCGCAACCGTGTCCCGGTAGTGGTCCCTCAGGATGAGGGCCGTGGTGTGGGCCCAGTTCTTGGCGTTCCCGGCAATGAGGGACAGTGTAGCTGCGTTGGGGGCCGCCGGCTTGATGGTCATGATTAATGTTCTGGTTATTCTGGAGATGGTGACCGGGGGCTCAGGTCCGGTCACATTGTCGAGATGGTGAGAGGCCTTGATAATGCCAAACACTAACCTGTTTTTCAGGCTGAAGTCCGGGTCGGTGGACAGCGGGGCGTCGGGGACACGAGTCCGGACTCCCTCCCGCGGCGGCACTGCAAGTTGGGCCCTCGCGTCGTCATCGGTTCCGGAGCGGGGAATAGGCCCCCGGCCGAGGTCGCGGGCCCCGCGGTCACGGCGGTGACGTCCGGGGCGCCACGGCGGGCGGTACCGTTCCACCGGAACGGGGCGGAAGGTCGGGTCAAAGTCCCGGTCCCAAGGGCCGCCACGGTGGCGCTCGAACCCACGCGACGGCAGGTCGGAACCCGTGGCCCGATAGGGATCATTGCGGCGACGACGGGGTGCCCGAGGCAATGGGCTGCGCGGGACCCGGACGTGGTCGGGTAGACCGCGCCAGGCAACACGCGGCGATAGGTCGCGCGAGGCCCAGGCGCGGCAGTCTGTTCTAGTCACCGACGCATAGGTGCGTCTCATGTGGTGCGGCCGTAAAAGAGGTCGACTCACCGGTGCAAGGGCCTCGACCGGGTCCCGGGATCTCCTGCGACCCCTAACGCGGTGGACAACCGTCCAATGGCCGTCTCCGTGGCGGTCGGACATGGCAACAGGTCGGAAGGAATCACGGTTGATGGTTAAGAAAAAACGGTAACAAATGGTCAAAATAAAGTTGCTTTTATTTTAAAGAAACTATTCGCTACGTTTCGGTAATAAAAATACCTTCATCAGGCGAATAAACAGTGTGTAATATTCCCTTAGAGTTATGCGACCGAGCCGTGGTGTTAATGTCCGAAAAACATGCTGGTTGAAGAGAGCGCGAACCAAGGGGACATGAACCCTCGGTGACCTCAACCTCCTTCCTGAAAACGGGCCAATAAGAAGGCCTCATGTTAACTCGGCTTGAACAACCGTCAACAACAAACAAAATGGCCCCCCGGAAGTGCAGCAGCCAATCACACGACAGTACGGGTCCATGTGGGTTGTTCCATATATGGAAACGCGATCAAAACAAGAAACCAAATGGCCACCCGGAAGTGCATCAGCCAATCACACGACAGTGCGGGATCATGTGAGTTGTTCCATATATGGAAACGCGATCAAAACCCAAAAGGGTGTACAAAACCCCTAAACACACGGATAATAACACAATAGTAATAAGGAGGAGGGAAACAACATAGATAAAGAAAAAGTAAAAAGAAAAACAAAAGAAAAGAAAGTAAAATAAATAAAAAATAAAAAATAAAAAATAAAAAAATAAAAGAAAACAAATTGTTTATATAAATAAAACCCGAAGAAAAACCAACCACAAATAAAAAATATATATAAATAACTATACAAAACAGGGCTGGGAGAGGGAAGGAAAGTTAGGGCTATGGTTCGGGTAAGGGCCAGGGTAGGGTGTGGTTAAGGTTAGGGACCAGGGCAGAGAGTGGTTAAGGTAAGGGCCAGGGCCAGGGCGGGGTTAAGGGTGAGGAGGTTAAGGTTAGGGTTAAGGTTGGGGTTAGGGCCAGGGTAAGGTGTGGTTAAGGTTAGGGCCAGGGTAGGGAGTGGTTAAGGTAAGGGCCAGGGCCAGGGCGGGGGTTAGGGTGAAGGGGTTAAGGTTAGGGTTAAGGTTAGGGTGAATGGGGTTAAGGTTAGGGTTAAGGTTAGGGTTAGGGACAGGGTAAGGTGTGGTTAAGGTTAGGGTTAGGGTTAGGGTTAGGGTTAGGGTTAGGGTTAGGGTTAGGGGGTTAGGGTTAGGGTTAGGGTTAGGGTTAGGGTTAGGAATTGAAAAAAAAGGCAGACGCCGCCGCCGAAGGCGCCGACGTCAAGTGCACAGTCCGTCAACTGCTAACTACCCCGGGCCCCCAAGCCCACCCCCACGTTCAAACCCATGGGCTGTATGGTGTCCAAACGGCGCATCCAAAGGCGCTCCGCCCTGCGTCTCATCGAGACGGACCACCTGGGGTTGGACTCCAACACCGTGGCCGTCAAGGCAGACCAACCGTGCTCGATAAAGTGTTTTACCAGGGGGAGGTGCGTGTTCTTCAGCCTACAAATGTTAAAACGGTGTTGTGTAAACCTGGTCAGGAGATTGTTTTGTGTTTCCCCCACATATTGGGCGTCGCAGGTCTTACACCGGATGAGATAGACACAGTTTTTAGTGAGAGAGTCACACTGTCTCTGCGTGGGGAACACGTCACCGTTGTGTCGGTTACGCACCCAGGGCTGGTATTTATAGAAATCCCCGCGTCTATTGGATCTGGGGCGGGACAGTGGGCGGAGCTTGGCCCTAACCAGGATGTCCTGCAGGTTCTTGTTTTTGCGGTAGGCCGCGATAATGCCATAGTCCCGCAAGAGCCGAGTGCCGTCCAACAGACGGGAGAAATGAACTTTAATGGCCCTGACTAAGCGTACAGACGACGGAGAGTAGGTTGTGACGAAGGGAAGTCGCGAGCCTACGACGACCGGTTTAGTGTCCCCAAAGGTCCTGAAGGCCTTCCGTAGGAAGGACCTAGAGTACCCCCTGGTGGACAACGCGGCGAAAAGCACTTTGGTGGCTTTAATAAAGTCCTCTCGGTTAGTGCATATTCTGTGGAATCTAAGCAATTGCGATTTCAACAGGCCGGCGTACGTGTGCTTCGGATGGAAGCTGGATCGGTGTAGTAGAGCGTGGGTGTCGGTGGTCTTAAAGAAAACTTTAACGTCCAACTTATGTTGGGAGGAGAACGTGGGGCCCTTGAACGTCGTCGTGTCGAGGAAGTCGACCGAAGAAGCGTCGAGACAAGATTTGAGCGTGATGGACGGATTGTGGGCGTTCAACGTGATAAGGAACTGATTAAAATCTCCCTCCGAGTGGGGCCACACCCCCCAGATGTCATCCAAATATCTAAGGTAGTAGAGGGGCTTTTTGGAACAGGAGGCCAGGGCCGCGACCTCCCACTCTGCCATGAAAATGTTTGCGTAGGCCGGCGCGAATTTCTTACCCATGGCCGTGCCCTTGATTTGAAGGAAGAATTGCCCGTCGAATTCAAAATCGTTACGGGTAAGATTAATTTCTAAGAGCTGCAGAAGTTCCTTATCGGGCCTAGTGGCGTCCGGGAACGCGCGAAAAATATTTTTAACAGCCTGTAAGCCCTCGGAGATGTCAATGTTCGTGTAGAGGCTGTCGACGTCCATGGTGAACAAGAGGGAGTCGGCGGGAACGTGCATGTGATTAATTTTATTAACAAAATCGTAGGTGTCCTTAACATAACTGGCGTGTCTGGTCGAGAGCGGATTAAGGTGAAAGTCGATGAACTCTGCCGTGTAGTAGGTTTCGCTGCTGCAGTCCGACACGATCGGCCTACCGGGAGGGATCTCGTGAGGCCTGCTCCAAGACGCGGGGTCCTTATGGATTTTGGGCAGCATATAGAAGAGCCTGGGCCTGGGCGCAGCACCCCCCACGAGATAGTTGCGTTGCTTATGGTCGATAAATTTCTTACCCCACAGCGCCCACACGATATTAACGACGAGGGGGACAGTGTCCGGGTAGATGGGACGTGTTAATTTCGAATAGTAGGTGGGATTATTCAACTGTCTATGTCCCTCCCACAGATATTGTTCTCTGTCCATAAGAACTACAGCGCTGCCCTTATCCGCGGGTTTGATGACGACGGCGTCATTGTTTTTTAACGATAAGAGCGCGGCAAACTCCTCCGCATCGAGGTTATCCCTGACCCGGCCTATGCGGAACTCATCCTGAAAAAACCTAACGTCAGAGTCGACCAAAGTGGAAACCTCCGCAGGGAGACTGCCCTTGGGGGGAACCCACTGCGATCTAGGTGTGAAGGGGGGTCGCGACGAGTCCGGCTGGCCCTCGAAGTAAACCGCCAGTTTGACCCTGCGATGGTATTGCTGTATGTCGGATCGTATTTGATGTCGCATGTTATCAGCGCCGCCTCCCTTGGTGGGAATAAAGGCAAGGCCCCTCTCGAGGACGGAAAATTGCGCCGCAGACAGTGTGAAATTTTTACAGAGGTTAATGACGGATTTGCTCCCCTTTTGCGTATCGTCGTGCGCGGGGGTCACTAATTTAACGACTGTATCCAGTGCTCTAGGAAGAGCTTGGCGGTAGGATGGGACCAGTGGATACCGTCTCTATCGGTGCTAAAACATTTCCTAGAAAGCGCCGGGATAAAGTGGCAATGGGCGGTGATGTAATCATTAAGACGGCGCAGATTATCCTGCTCTCTATGGGGCAAGGACCTGGAGAAGTTAATTTCAGGGACCATGACCCTTGCTAGGGGAAAGCAGAGCTTAGCCATCCTAATGGCGTTCCGGAGCTGCCTAATAGTGCCCTGGTCCGACACGCAAGCCCTGTCGTTGAGGCCGAAGGCGAGAATTACCTTGCGGACATCGGGGGAGACGGCAGTCTTGGCCAAGATGGCCCCGGCGTGTCGAAACGTGGCCCCCGGGAAACTGTCGACCTGAAGGCCAGGCCGCTGGAAGGGAGGGAACCTGGCCAGGTTGGAGTCCCCCAAGATGAGGCACTCCTCCCTAGCACGGAGGCCCCACTCACTCAGCTTCTTTGTGGTGCTGACGTGCCTGGTGGTGCGGCGGGTGGGCGTGTCCGGAATGACGACCCCCGAAGAGCGAAGGCGCAGACAGCGCTGGACAGGGCCCAGGGGTGTGGAGAGAGGAGCGCCGCCCCGGTCGGCGGACGTGGAGGGCTCTCCGGCTGAGGGCGTCGTACCCAAGGGCGCGGGCGCGGGGGGAAGAGGAGTGGCTGCCTTCAGGCCCGTAGTGCGCGTGGAAGGGCACGATCCCCGCTGCCTTCTGGGCGGGTCCGGAGAGGGCCGCGAGCCTGGAGGAGGGAGAGGAAGGACAGGGGAGAGGAGAGAGGAGCCGGAGGGGAGGGGGAGGGGGGGAGGGCTGGAGAGGGGGGAGGAAGGAGGAGGAGGACAGGGAGAAAAAAGAGAGGCAGGAGGGGGAAGCACAGGAGAGAGGCCAGCGTCCGCGTCCCAGCGTGGATCCTCGAGGACCTCAGCAACACGATGAGCGCTGATGGAAGGCCCGGTCGGCGGTGCAGAGGAGGGCGGCTGCGTCGTCGGGCCTTCCGTTGACCCACAGCCGTCCAAACGGCGCCCCAGCAGGGCACGTGCGTCATCCAGGGTCGTCTGGCGTAACCTGGGGCCAAAGTGTCGCCTAGCCCAGGCAGCCGCGATATCAAAGTTCTGGCGCCAGTCGGGCTCCAGCAACCGTGTCAGGAGCTGGATTTTATCCGCAACCGTGTCCCGGTAGTGGTCCCTCAGGATGAGGGCCGTGGTGTGGGCCCAGTTCTTGGCGTTCCCCGCAATGAGGGACAGTGTAGCTGCGTTGGGGGCCGCCGGCTTGATGGTCATGATTAATGTTCTGGTTATTCTGGAGATGGTGACCGGGGGCTCAGGTCCGGTCACATTGTCGAGATGGTGAGAGGCCTTGATAATGCCAAACACTAACCTGTTTTTCAGGCTGAAGTCCAGGTCGGTGGACAGCGGGGCGTCGGGGACACGAGTCCGGACTCCCTCCCGCGGCGGCACTGCAAGTTGGGCCCTCGCGTCGTCATCGGTTCCGGAGCGGGGAATAGGCCCCCGGCCGAGGTCGCGGGCCCCGCGGTCACGGCGGTGACGTCCGGGGCGCCACGGCGGGCGGTACCGTTCCACCGGAACGGGGCGGAAGGTCGGGTCAAAGTCCCGGTCCCAAGGGCCGCCACGGCGGCGCTCGAACCCACGCGACGGCAGGTCGGAACCCGTGGCCCGATAGGGATCATTGCGGCGACGACGGGGTGCCCGAGGCAATGGGCTGCGCGGGACCCGGACGTGGTCGGGTAGACCGCGCCAGGCAACACGCGGCGATAGGTCGCGCGAGGCCCAGGCGCGGCAGTCTGTTCTAGTCACCGACGCATAGGTGCGTCTCATGTGGTGCGGCCGTAAAAGAGGTCGACTCACCGGTGCAAGGGCCTCGACCGGGTCCCGGGATCTCCTGCGACCCCTAACGCGGTGGACAACCGTCCAATGGCCGTCTCCGTGGCGGTCGGACATGGCAACAGGTCGGAAGGAATCACGGTTGATGGTTAAGAAAAAACGGTAACAAATGGTCAAAATAAAGTTTCTTTTATTTTAAAGAAACTATTCGCTACGTTTCGGTAATAAAAATACCTTCATCAGGCGAATAAACAGTGTGTAACATTCCCTTAGAGTTATGCGACCGAGCCGTGGTGTTAATGTCCGAAAAACATGCTGGTTGAAGAGAGCGCGAACCAAGGGGACATGAACCCTCAGTGACCTCAACCTCCTTCCTGTAAACGGGCCAATAAGAAGGCCTCATGTTAACTCGGCTTGAACAACCGTCAACAACAAACAAAATGGCCACCCGGAAGTGCAGCAGCCAATCACACGACAGTACGGGTCCATGTGGGTTGTTCCATATATGGAAACGCGATCAAAACACGAAACCAAATGGCCACCAGGAAGTGCATCAGCCAATCACACGACAGTGCGGGACCATGTGAGTTGTTCCATATATGGAAACGCGATCAAAACCCAAAAGGGTGTACAAAACCCCTAAACACACGGATAATAATACAATAGTAATAAGGAGGAGGGAAACAACATAGATAAAGAAAAAGAAAAAAGAAAAACAAAAGAAAATAAAAGAAATAAATAAAATAAAAAATAAAAAATAATAAATAATAAATAAATAATAAATAAATAAATAAAAGAAAACAAATTGTTTATATAAATAAAACCCGAAGAAAAACCAACCACAAATAAAAAATATATATAAATAACGATACAAAACAGGGCTGGGAGAGGGAAGGAAGGTTAGGGCTATGGTTCGGGTAAGGGCCAGGGTAGGGTGTGGTTAAGGTTAGGGACCAGGGCAGAGAGTGGTTAAGGTAAGGGCCAGGGCCAGGGCGGGGGTAAGGGTGAGGAGGTTAAGGTTAGGGTTAAGGTTGGGGTTAGGGCCAGGGTAAGGTGTGGTTAAGGTTAGGGCCAGGGTAGGGAGTGGTTAAGGTAAGGGCCAGGGCCAGGGCGGGGGTTAGGGTGAAGGGGTTAAGGTTAGGGTTAAGGTTAGGGTGAATGGGGTTAAGGTTAGGGTTAAGGTTAGGGTTAGGGCCAGGGTAAGGTGTGGTTAAGGTAAGGGCCAGGGCAGGGAGTGGTTAAGGTTAGGGCCAGGGCTAGGGCGGGGGTAAGGGCGGGGCCAGGGTGGGGTGGGGGCGGGGATCCAGGAGGCAAACAACACATGAAAAATTACCTACGGCTCGGTCGGGGACACACATGACCATGAATATGTTACCAACAGTATATATACATAACCATCAAATGTACAAAGGAACGAAAGTGACCTGCAGGACCAACCTGTGCAAAAAACAGACGCAACAGCGTATACAGAGACACAGTGAAAATACACATGGATATAAACCGGAACCAACAACGTATCAAATGTTGACCTGAAGTGGTCCGGAGCACAGGAAGTTGCAGGTCCGTCGTCCCGAGGCACCATCGTGTTAGAGTCCAGGAGGGGAAGCCTCCAGCGAGGGAGGCGAGCAAGGAGACCAGGAGCGTCCACAGCGAGGCACGGGCGGGTTAGGAATTGAAAAAAAAGGCAGACGCCGCCGCCGAAGGCGCCGACGTCAAGTGCACAGTCCGTCAACTGCTAACTACCCCGGGCCCCCAAGCCCACCCCCACGTTCAAACCCATGGGCTGTATGGTGTCCAAACGGCGCATCCAAAGGCGCTCCGCCCTGCGTCTCATCGAGACGGACCACCTGGGGTTGGACTCCAACACCGTGGCCGTCAAGGCAGACCAACCGTGCTCGATAAAGTGTTTTACCAGGGGGAGGTGCGTGTTCTTCAGCCTACAAATGTTAAAACGGTGTTGTGTAAACCTGGTCAGGAGATTGTTTTGTGTTTCCCCCACATATTGGGCGTCGCAGGTCTTACACCGGATGAGATAGACACAGTTTTTAGTGAGAGAGTCACACTGTCTCTGCGTGGGGAACACGTCACCGTTGTGTCGGTTACGCACCCAGGGCTGGTATTTATAGAAATCCCCGCGTCTATTGGATCTGGGGCGGGACAGTGGGCGGAGCTTGGCCCTAACCAGGATGTCCTGCAGGTTCTTGTTTTTGCGGTAGGCCGCGATAATGCCATAGTCCCGCAAGAGCCGAGTGCCGTCCAACAGACGGGAGAAATGAACTTTAATGGCCCTGACTAAGCGTACAGACGACGGAGAGTAGGTTGTGACGAAGGGAAGTCGCGAGCCTACGACGACCGGTTTAGTGTCCCCAAAGGTCCTGAAGGCCTTCCGTAGGAAGGACCTAGAGTACCCCCTGGTGGACAACGCGGCGAAAAGCACTTTGGTGGCTTTAATAAAGTCCTCTCGGTTAGTGCATATTCTGTGGAATCTAAGCAATTGCGATTTCAACAGGCCGGCGTACGTGTGCTTCGGATGGAAGCTGGATCGGTGTAGTAGAGCGTGGGTGTCGGTGGTCTTAAAGAAAACTTTAACGTCCAACTTATGTTGGGAGGAGAACGTGGGGCCCTTGAACGTCGTCGTGTCGAGGAAGTCGACCGAAGAAGCGTCGAGACAAGATTTGAGCGTGATGGACGGATTGTGGGCGTTCAACGTGATAAGGAACTGATTAAAATCTCCCTCCGAGTGGGGCCACACCCCCCAGATGTCATCCAAATATCTAAGGTAGTAGAGGGGCTTTTTGGAACAGGAGGCCAGGGCCGCGACCTCCCACTCTGCCATGAAAATGTTTGCGTAGGCCGGCGCGAATTTCTTACCCATGGCCGTGCCCTTGATTTGAAGGAAGAATTGCCCGTCGAATTCAAAATCGTTACGGGTAAGATTAATTTCTAAGAGCTGCAGAAGTTCCTTATCGGGCCTAGTGGCGTCCGGGAACGCGCGAAAAATATTTTTAACAGCCTGTAAGCCCTCGGAGATGTCAATGTTCGTGTAGAGGCTGTCGACGTCCATGGTGAACAAGAGGGAGTCGGCGGGAACGTGCATGTGATTAATTTTATTAACAAAATCGTAGGTGTCCTTAACATAACTGGCGTGTCTGGTCGAGAGCGGATTAAGGTGAAAGTCGATGAACTCTGCCGTGTAGTAGGTTTCGCTGCTGCAGTCCGACACGATCGGCCTACCGGGAGGGATCTCGTGAGGCCTGCTCCAAGACGCGGGGTCCTTATGGATTTTGGGCAGCATATAGAAGAGCCTGGGCCTGGGCGCAGCACCCCCCACGAGATAGTTGCGTTGCTTATGGTCGATAAATTTCTTACCCCACAGCGCCCACACGATATTAACGACGAGGGGGACAGTGTCCGGGTAGATGGGACGTGTTAATTTCGAATAGTAGGTGGGATTATTCAACTGTCTATGTCCCTCCCACAGATATTGTTCTCTGTCCATAAGAACTACAGCGCTGCCCTTATCCGCGGGTTTGATGACGACGGCGTCATTGTTTTTTAACGATAAGAGCGCGGCAAACTCCTCCGCATCGAGGTTATCCCTGACCCGGCCTATGCGGAACTCATCCTGAAAAAACCTAACGTCAGAGTCGACCAAAGTGGAAACCTCCGCAGGGAGACTGCCCTTGGGGGGAACCCACTGCGATCTAGGTGTGAAGGGGGGTCGCGACGAGTCCGGCTGGCCCTCGAAGTAAACCGCCAGTTTGACCCTGCGATGGTATTGCTGTATGTCGGATCGTATTTGATGTCGCATGTTATCAGCGCCGCCTCCCTTGGTGGGAATAAAGGCAAGGCCCCTCTCGAGGACGGAAAATTGCGCCGCAGACAGTGTGAAATTTTTACAGAGGTTAATGACGGATTTGCTCCCCTTTTGCGTATCGTCGTGCGCGGGGGTCACTAATTTAACGACTGTATCCAGTGCTCTAGGAAGAGCTTGGCGGTAGGATGGGACCAGTGGATACCGTCTCTATCGGTGCTAAAACATTTCCTAGAAAGCGCCGGGATAAAGTGGCAATGGGCGGTGATGTAATCATTAAGACGGCGCAGATTATCCTGCTCTCTATGGGGCAAGGACCTGGAGAAGTTAATTTCAGGGACCATGACCCTTGCTAGGGGAAAGCAGAGCTTAGCCATCCTAATGGCGTTCCGGAGCTGCCTAATAGTGCCCTGGTCCGACACGCAAGCCCTGTCGTTGAGGCCGAAGGCGAGAATTACCTTGCGGACATCGGGGGAGACGGCAGTCTTGGCCAAGATGGCCCCGGCGTGTCGAAACGTGGCCCCCGGGAAACTGTCGACCTGAAGGCCAGGCCGCTGGAAGGGAGGGAACCTGGCCAGGTTGGAGTCCCCCAAGATGAGGCACTCCTCCCTAGCACGGAGGCCCCACTCACTCAGCTTCTTTGTGGTGCTGACGTGCCTGGTGGTGCGGCGGGTGGGCGTGTCCGGAATGACGACCCCCGAAGAGCGAAGGCGCAGACAGCGCTGGACAGGGCCCAGGGGTGTGGAGAGAGGAGCGCCGCCCCGGTCGGCGGACGTGGAGGGCTCTCCGGCTGAGGGCGTCGTACCCAAGGGCGCGGGCGCGGGGGGAAGAGGAGTGGCTGCCTTCAGGCCCGTAGTGCGCGTGGAAGGGCACGATCCCCGCTGCCTTCTGGGCGGGTCCGGAGAGGGCCGCGAGCCTGGAGGAGGGAGAGGAAGGACAGGGGAGAGGAGAGAGGAGCCGGAGGGGAGGGGGAGGGGGGGAGGGCTGGAGAGGGGGGAGGAAGGAGGAGGAGGACAGGGAGAAAAAAGAGAGGCAGGAGGGGGAAGCACAGGAGAGAGGCCAGCGTCCGCGTCCCAGCGTGGATCCTCGAGGACCTCAGCAACACGATGAGCGCTGATGGAAGGCCCGGTCGGCGGTGCAGAGGAGGGCGGCTGCGTCGTCGGGCCTTCCGTTGACCCACAGCCGTCCAAACGGCGCCCCAGCAGGGCACGTGCGTCATCCAGGGTCGTCTGGCGTAACCTGGGGCCAAAGTGTCGCCTAGCCCAGGCAGCCGCGATATCAAAGTTCTGGCGCCAGTCGGGCTCCAGCAACCGTGTCAGGAGCTGGATTTTATCCGCAACCGTGTCCCGGTAGTGGTCCCTCAGGATGAGGGCCGTGGTGTGGGCCCAGTTCTTGGCGTTCCCCGCAATGAGGGACAGTGTAGCTGCGTTGGGGGCCGCCGGCTTGATGGTCATGATTAATGTTCTGGTTATTCTGGAGATGGTGACCGGGGGCTCAGGTCCGGTCACATTGTCGAGATGGTGAGAGGCCTTGATAATGCCAAACACTAACCTGTTTTTCAGGCTGAAGTCCGGGTCGGTGGACAGCGGGGCGTCGGGGACACGAGTCCGGACTCCCTCCCGCGGCGGCACTGCAAGTTGGGCCCTCGCGTCGTCATCGGTTCCGGAGCGGGGAATAGGCCCCCGGCCGAGGTCGCGGGCCCCGCGGTCACGGCGGTGACGTCCGGGGCGCCACGGCGGGCGGTACCGTTCCACCGGAACGGGGCGGAAGGTCGGGTCAAAGTCCCGGTCCCAAGGGCCGCCACGGCGGCGCTCGAACCCACGCGACGGCAGGTCGGAACCCGTGGCCCGATAGGGATCATTGCGGCGACGACGGGGTGCCCGAGGCAATGGGCTGCGCGGGACCCGGACGTGGTCGGGTAGACCGCGCCAGGCAACACGCGGCGATAGGTCGCGCGAGGCCCAGGCGCGGCAGTCTGTTCTAGTCACCGACGCATAGGTGCGTCTCATGTGGTGCGGCCGTAAAAGAGGTCGACTCACCGGTGCAAGGGCCTCGACCGGGTCCCGGGATCTCCTGCGACCCCTAACGCGGTGGACAACCGTCCAATGGCCGTCTCCGTGGCGGTCGGACATGGCAACAGGTCGGAAGGAATCACGGTTGATGGTTAAGAAAAAACGGTAACAAATGGTCAAAATAAAGTTTCTTTTATTTTAAAGAAACTATTCGCTACGTTTCGGTAATAAAAATACCTTCATCAGGCGAATAAACAGTGTGTAACATTCCCTTAGAGTTATGCGACCGAGCCGTGGTGTTAATGTCCGAAAAACATGCTGGTTGAAGAGAGCGCGAACCAAGGGGACATGAACCCTCAGTGACCTCAACCTCCTTCCTGTAAACGGGCCAATAAGAAGGCCTCATGTTAACTCGGCTTGAACAACCGTCAACAACAAACAAAATGGCCACCCGGAAGTGCAGCAGCCAATCACACGACAGTACGGGTCCATGTGGGTTGTTCCATATATGGAAACGCGATCAAAACACGAAACCAAATGGCCACCAGGAAGTGCATCAGCCAATCACACGACAGTGCGGGACCATGTGAGTTGTTCCATATATGGAAACGCGATCAAAACCCAAAAGGGTGTACAAAACCCCTAAACACACGGATAATAATACAATAGTAATAAGGAGGAGGGAAACAACATAGATAAAGAAAAAAGAAAAAAGAAAAACAAAAGAAAATAAAAGAAATAAATAAAATAAAAAATAATAAATAATAAATAAATAATAAATAAAAAAATAAAAGAAAACAAATTGTTTATATAAATAAAACCCGAAGAAAAACCAACCACAAATAAAAAATATATATAAATAACGATACAAAACAGGGCTGGGAGAGGGAAGGAAGGTTAGGGCTATGGTTCGGGTAAGGGCCAGGGTAGGGTGTGGTTAAGGTTAGGGACCAGGGCAGAGAGTGGTTAAGGTAAGGGCCAGGGCCAGGGCGGGGTTAAGGGTGAGGAGGTTAAGGTTAGGGTTAAGGTTGGGGTTAGGGCCAGGGTAAGGTGTGGTTAAGGTTAGGGCCAGGGTAGGGAGTGGTTAAGGTAAGGGCCAGGGCCAGGGCGGGGGTTAGGGTGAAGGGGTTAAGGTTAGGGTTAAGGTTAGGGTGAATGGGGTTAAGGTTAGGGTTAAGGTTAGGGTTAGGGCCAGGGTAAGGTGTGGTTAAGGTAAGGGCCAGGGCAGGGAGTGGTTAAGGTTAGGGCCAGGGCTAGGGCGGGGGTAAGGGCGGGGCCAGGGTGGGGTGGGGGCGGGGATCCAGGAGGCAAACAACACATGAAAAATTACCTACGGCTCGGTCGGGGACACACATGACCATGAATATGTTACCAACAGTATATATACATAACCATCAAATGTACAAAGGAACGAAAGTGACCTGCAGGACCAACCTGTGCAAAAAACAGACGCAACAGCGTATACAGAGACACAGTGAAAATACACATGGATATAAACCGGAACCAACAACGTATCAAATGTTGACCTGAAGTGGTCCGGAGCACAGGAAGTTGCAGGTCCGTCGTCCCGAGGCACCATCGTGTTAGAGTCCAGGAGGGGAAGCCTCCAGCGAGGGAGGCGAGCAAGGAGACCAGGAGCGTCCACAGCGAGGCACGGGCGGGTTAGGAATTGAAAAAAAAGGCAGACGCCGCCGCCGAAGGCGCCGACGTCAAGTGCACAGTCCGTCAACTGCTAACTACCCCGGGCCCCCAAGCCCACCCCCACGTTCAAACCCATGGGCTGTATGGTGTCCAAACGGCGCATCCAAAGGCGCTCCGCCCTGCGTCTCATCGAGACGGACCACCTGGGGTTGGACTCCAACACCGTGGCCGTCAAGGCAGACCAACCGTGCTCGATAAAGTGTTTTACCAGGGGGAGGTGCGTGTTCTTCAGCCTACAAATGTTAAAACGGTGTTGTGTAAACCTGGTCAGGAGATTGTTTTGTGTTTCCCCCACATATTGGGCGTCGCAGGTCTTACACCGGATGAGATAGACACAGTTTTTAGTGAGAGAGTCACACTGTCTCTGCGTGGGGAACACGTCACCGTTGTGTCGGTTACGCACCCAGGGCTGGTATTTATAGAAATCCCCGCGTCTATTGGATCTGGGGCGGGACAGTGGGCGGAGCTTGGCCCTAACCAGGATGTCCTGCAGGTTCTTGTTTTTGCGGTAGGCCGCGATAATGCCATAGTCCCGCAAGAGCCGAGTGCCGTCCAACAGACGGGAGAAATGAACTTTAATGGCCCTGACTAAGCGTACAGACGACGGAGAGTAGGTTGTGACGAAGGGAAGTCGCGAGCCTACGACGACCGGTTTAGTGTCCCCAAAGGTCCTGAAGGCCTTCCGTAGGAAGGACCTAGAGTACCCCCTGGTGGACAACGCGGCGAAAAGCACTTTGGTGGCTTTAATAAAGTCCTCTCGGTTAGTGCATATTCTGTGGAATCTAAGCAATTGCGATTTCAACAGGCCGGCGTACGTGTGCTTCGGATGGAAGCTGGATCGGTGTAGTAGAGCGTGGGTGTCGGTGGTCTTAAAGAAAACTTTAACGTCCAACTTATGTTGGGAGGAGAACGTGGGGCCCTTGAACGTCGTCGTGTCGAGGAAGTCGACCGAAGAAGCGTCGAGACAAGATTTGAGCGTGATGGACGGATTGTGGGCGTTCAACGTGATAAGGAACTGATTAAAATCTCCCTCCGAGTGGGGCCACACCCCCCAGATGTCATCCAAATATCTAAGGTAGTAGAGGGGCTTTTTGGAACAGGAGGCCAGGGCCGCGACCTCCCACTCTGCCATGAAAATGTTTGCGTAGGCCGGCGCGAATTTCTTACCCATGGCCGTGCCCTTGATTTGAAGGAAGAATTGCCCGTCGAATTCAAAATCGTTACGGGTAAGATTAATTTCTAAGAGCTGCAGAAGTTCCTTATCGGGCCTAGTGGCGTCCGGGAACGCGCGAAAAATATTTTTAACAGCCTGTAAGCCCTCGGAGATGTCAATGTTCGTGTAGAGGCTGTCGACGTCCATGGTGAACAAGAGGGAGTCGGCGGGAACGTGCATGTGATTAATTTTATTAACAAAATCGTAGGTGTCCTTAACATAACTGGCGTGTCTGGTCGAGAGCGGATTAAGGTGAAAGTCGATGAACTCTGCCGTGTAGTAGGTTTCGCTGCTGCAGTCCGACACGATCGGCCTACCGGGAGGGATCTCGTGAGGCCTGCTCCAAGACGCGGGGTCCTTATGGATTTTGGGCAGCATATAGAAGAGCCTGGGCCTGGGCGCAGCACCCCCCACGAGATAGTTGCGTTGCTTATGGTCGATAAATTTCTTACCCCACAGCGCCCACACGATATTAACGACGAGGGGGACAGTGTCCGGGTAGATGGGACGTGTTAATTTCGAATAGTAGGTGGGATTATTCAACTGTCTATGTCCCTCCCACAGATATTGTTCTCTGTCCATAAGAACTACAGCGCTGCCCTTATCCGCGGGTTTGATGACGACGGCGTCATTGTTTTTTAACGATAAGAGCGCGGCAAACTCCTCCGCATCGAGGTTATCCCTGACCCGGCCTATGCGGAACTCATCCTGAAAAAACCTAACGTCAGAGTCGACCAAAGTGGAAACCTCCGCAGGGAGACTGCCCTTGGGGGGAACCCACTGCGATCTAGGTGTGAAGGGGGGTCGCGACGAGTCCGGCTGGCCCTCGAAGTAAACCGCCAGTTTGACCCTGCGATGGTATTGCTGTATGTCGGATCGTATTTGATGTCGCATGTTATCAGCGCCGCCTCCCTTGGTGGGAATAAAGGCAAGGCCCCTCTCGAGGACGGAAAATTGCGCCGCAGACAGTGTGAAATTTTTACAGAGGTTAATGACGGATTTGCTCCCCTTTTGCGTATCGTCGTGCGCGGGGGTCACTAATTTAACGACTGTATCCAGTGCTCTAGGAAGAGCTTGGCGGTAGGATGGGACCAGTGGATACCGTCTCTATCGGTGCTAAAACATTTCCTAGAAAGCGCCGGGATAAAGTGGCAATGGGCGGTGATGTAATCATTAAGACGGCGCAGATTATCCTGCTCTCTATGGGGCAAGGACCTGGAGAAGTTAATTTCAGGGACCATGACCCTTGCTAGGGGAAAGCAGAGCTTAGCCATCCTAATGGCGTTCCGGAGCTGCCTAATAGTGCCCTGGTCCGACACGCAAGCCCTGTCGTTGAGGCCGAAGGCGAGAATTACCTTGCGGACATCGGGGGAGACGGCAGTCTTGGCCAAGATGGCCCCGGCGTGTCGAAACGTGGCCCCCGGGAAACTGTCGACCTGAAGGCCAGGCCGCTGGAAGGGAGGGAACCTGGCCAGGTTGGAGTCCCCCAAGATGAGGCACTCCTCCCTAGCACGGAGGCCCCACTCACTCAGCTTCTTTGTGGTGCTGACGTGCCTGGTGGTGCGGCGGGTGGGCGTGTCCGGAATGACGACCCCCGAAGAGCGAAGGCGCAGACAGCGCTGGACAGGGCCCAGGGGTGTGGAGAGAGGAGCGCCGCCCCGGTCGGCGGACGTGGAGGGCTCTCCGGCTGAGGGCGTCGTACCCAAGGGCGCGGGCGCGGGGGGAAGAGGAGTGGCTGCCTTCAGGCCCGTAGTGCGCGTGGAAGGGCACGATCCCCGCTGCCTTCTGGGCGGGTCCGGAGAGGGCCGCGAGCCTGGAGGAGGGAGAGGAAGGACAGGGGAGAGGAGAGAGGAGCCGGAGGGGAGGGGGAGGGGGGGAGGGCTGGAGAGGGGGGAGGAAGGAGGAGGAGGACAGGGAGAAAAAAGAGAGGCAGGAGGGGGAAGCACAGGAGAGAGGCCAGCGTCCGCGTCCCAGCGTGGATCCTCGAGGACCTCAGCAACACGATGAGCGCTGATGGAAGGCCCGGTCGGCGGTGCAGAGGAGGGCGGCTGCGTCGTCGGGCCTTCCGTTGACCCACAGCCGTCCAAACGGCGCCCCAGCAGGGCACGTGCGTCATCCAGGGTCGTCTGGCGTAACCTGGGGCCAAAGTGTCGCCTAGCCCAGGCAGCCGCGATATCAAAGTTCTGGCGCCAGTCGGGCTCCAGCAACCGTGTCAGGAGCTGGATTTTATCCGCAACCGTGTCCCGGTAGTGGTCCCTCAGGATGAGGGCCGTGGTGTGGGCCCAGTTCTTGGCGTTCCCCGCAATGAGGGACAGTGTAGCTGCGTTGGGGGCCGCCGGCTTGATGGTCATGATTAATGTTCTGGTTATTCTGGAGATGGTGACCGGGGGCTCAGGTCCGGTCACATTGTCGAGATGGTGAGAGGCCTTGATAATGCCAAACACTAACCTGTTTTTCAGGCTGAAGTCCGGGTCGGTGGACAGCGGGGCGTCGGGGACACGAGTCCGGACTCCCTCCCGCGGCGGCACTGCAAGTTGGGCCCTCGCGTCGTCATCGGTTCCGGAGCGGGGAATAGGCCCCCGGCCGAGGTCGCGGGCCCCGCGGTCACGGCGGTGACGTCCGGGGCGCCACGGCGGGCGGTACCGTTCCACCGGAACGGGGCGGAAGGTCGGGTCAAAGTCCCGGTCCCAAGGGCCGCCACGGCGGCGCTCGAACCCACGCGACGGCAGGTCGGAACCCGTGGCCCGATAGGGATCATTGCGGCGACGACGGGGTGCCCGAGGCAATGGGCTGCGCGGGACCCGGACGTGGTCGGGTAGACCGCGCCAGGCAACACGCGGCGATAGGTCGCGCGAGGCCCAGGCGCGGCAGTCTGTTCTAGTCACCGACGCATAGGTGCGTCTCATGTGGTGCGGCCGTAAAAGAGGTCGACTCACCGGTGCAAGGGCCTCGACCGGGTCCCGGGATCTCCTGCGACCCCTAACGCGGTGGACAACCGTCCAATGGCCGTCTCCGTGGCGGTCGGACATGGCAACAGGTCGGAAGGAATCACGGTTGATGGTTAAGAAAAAACGGTAACAAATGGTCAAAATAAAGTTTCTTTTATTTTAAAGAAACTATTCGCTACGTTTCGGTAATAAAAATACCTTCATCAGGCGAATAAACAGTGTGTAACATTCCCTTAGAGTTATGCGACCGAGCCGTGGTGTTAATGTCCGAAAAACATGCTGGTTGAAGAGAGCGCGAACCAAGGGGACATGAACCCTCAGTGACCTCAACCTCCTTCCTGTAAACGGGCCAATAAGAAGGCCTCATGTTAACTCGGCTTGAACAACCGTCAACAACAAACAAAATGGCCACCCGGAAGTGCAGCAGCCAATCACACGACAGTACGGGTCCATGTGGGTTGTTCCATATATGGAAACGCGATCAAAACACGAAACCAAATGGCCACCAGGAAGTGCATCAGCCAATCACACGACAGTGCGGGACCATGTGAGTTGTTCCATATATGGAAACGCGATCAAAACCCAAAAGGGTGTACAAAACCCCTAAACACACGGATAATAATACAATAGTAATAAGGAGGAGGGAAACAACATAGATAAAGAAAAAGAAAAAAGAAAAACAAAAGAAAATAAAAGAAATAAATAAAATAAATATAAAAAATAATAAATAATAAATAAATAATAAATAAAAAAATAAAAGAAAACAAATTGTTTATATAAATAAAACCCGAAGAAAAACCAACCACAAATAAAAAATATATATAAATAACGATACAAAACAGGGCTGGGAGAGGGAAGGAAGGTTAGGGCTATGGTTCGGGTAAGGGCCAGGGTAGGGTGTGGTTAAGGTTAGGGACCAGGGCAGAGAGTGGTTAAGGTAAGGGCCAGGGCCAGGGCGGGGGTAAGGGTGAGGAGGTTAAGGTTAGGGTTAAGGTTGGGGTTAGGGCCAGGGTAAGGTGTGGTTAAGGTTAGGGCCAGGGTAGGGAGTGGTTAAGGTAAGGGCCAGGGCCAGGGCGGGGGTTAGGGTGAAGGGGTTAAGGTTAGGGTTAAGGTTAGGGTGAATGGGGTTAAGGTTAGGGTTAAGGTTAGGGTTAGGGCCAGGGTAAGGTGTGGTTAAGGTAAGGGCCAGGGCAGGGAGTGGTTAAGGTTAGGGCCAGGGCTAGGGCGGGGGTAAGGGCGGGGCCAGGGTGGGGTGGGGGCGGGGATCCAGGAGGCAAACAACACATGAAAAATTACCTACGGCTCGGTCGGGGACACACATGACCATGAATATGTTACCAACAGTATATATACATAACCATCAAATGTACAAAGGAACGAAAGTGACCTGCAGGACCAACCTGTGCAAAAAACAGACGCAACAGCGTATACAGAGACACAGTGAAAATACACATGGATATAAACCGGAACCAACAACGTATCAAATGTTGACCTGAAGTGGTCCGGAGCACAGGAAGTTGCAGGTCCGTCGTCCCGAGGCACCATCGTGTTAGAGTCCAGGAGGGGAAGCCTCCAGCGAGGGAGGCGAGCAAGGAGACCAGGAGCGTCCACAGCGAGGCACGGGCGGGTTAGGAATTGAAAAAAAAGGCAGACGCCGCCGCCGAAGGCGCCGACGTCAAGTGCACAGTCCGTCAACTGCTAACTACCCCGGGCCCCCAAGCCCACCCCCACGTTCAAACCCATGGGCTGTATGGTGTCCAAACGGCGCATCCAAAGGCGCTCCGCCCTGCGTCTCATCGAGATGGACCACCTGGGGTTGGACTCCAACACCGTGGCCGTCAAGGCAGACCAACCGTGCTCGATAAAGTGTTTTACCAGGGGGAGGTGCGTGTTCTTCAGCCTACAAATGTTAAAACGGTGTTGTGTAAACCTGGTCAGGAGATTGTTTTGTGTTTCCCCCACATATTGGGCGTCGCAGGTCTTACACCGGATGAGATAGACACAGTTTTTAGTGAGAGAGTCACACTGTCTCTGCGTGGGGAACACGTCACCGTTGTGTCGGTTACGCACCCAGGGCTGGTATTTATAGAAATCCCCGCGTCTATTGGATCTGGGGCGGGACAGTGGGCGGAGCTTGGCCCTAACCAGGATGTCCTGCAGGTTCTTGTTTTTGCGGTAGGCCGCGATAATGCCATAGTCCCGCAAGAGCCGAGTGCCGTCCAACAGACGGGAGAAATGAACTTTAATGGCCCTGACTAAGCGTACAGACGACGGAGAGTAGGTTGTGACGAAGGGAAGTCGCGAGCCTACGACGACCGGTTTAGTGTCCCCAAAGGTCCTGAAGGCCTTCCGTAGGAAGGACCTAGAGTACCCCCTGGTGGACAACGCGGCGAAAAGCACTTTGGTGGCTTTAATAAAGTCCTCTCGGTTAGTGCATATTCTGTGGAATCTAAGCAATTGCGATTTCAACAGGCCGGCGTACGTGTGCTTCGGATGGAAGCTGGATCGGTGTAGTAGAGCGTGGGTGTCGGTGGTCTTAAAGAAAACTTTAACGTCCAACTTATGTTGGGAGGAGAACGTGGGGCCCTTGAACGTCGTCGTGTCGAGGAAGTCGACCGAAGAAGCGTCGAGACAAGATTTGAGCGTGATGGACGGATTGTGGGCGTTCAACGTGATAAGGAACTGATTAAAATCTCCCTCCGAGTGGGGCCACACCCCCCAGATGTCATCCAAATATCTAAGGTAGTAGAGGGGCTTTTTGGAACAGGAGGCCAGGGCCGCGACCTCCCACTCTGCCATGAAAATGTTTGCGTAGGCCGGCGCGAATTTCTTACCCATGGCCGTGCCCTTGATTTGAAGGAAGAATTGCCCGTCGAATTCAAAATCGTTACGGGTAAGATTAATTTCTAAGAGCTGCAGAAGTTCCTTATCGGGCCTAGTGGCGTCCGGGAACGCGCGAAAAATATTTTTAACAGCCTGTAAGCCCTCGGAGATGTCAATGTTCGTGTAGAGGCTGTCGACGTCCATGGTGAACAAGAGGGAGTCGGCGGGAACGTGCATGTGATTAATTTTATTAACAAAATCGTAGGTGTCCTTAACATAACTGGCGTGTCTGGTCGAGAGCGGATTAAGGTGAAAGTCGATGAACTCTGCCGTGTAGTAGGTTTCGCTGCTGCAGTCCGACACGATCGGCCTACCGGGAGGGATCTCGTGAGGCCTGCTCCAAGACGCGGGGTCCTTATGGATTTTGGGCAGCATATAGAAGAGCCTGGGCCTGGGCGCAGCACCCCCCACGAGATAGTTGCGTTGCTTATGGTCGATAAATTTCTTACCCCACAGCGCCCACACGATATTAACGACGAGGGGGACAGTGTCCGGGTAGATGGGACGTGTTAATTTCGAATAGTAGGTGGGATTATTCAACTGTCTATGTCCCTCCCACAGATATTGTTCTCTGTCCATAAGAACTACAGCGCTGCCCTTATCCGCGGGTTTGATGACGACGGCGTCATTGTTTTTTAACGATAAGAGCGCGGCAAACTCCTCCGCATCGAGGTTATCCCTGACCCGGCCTATGCGGAACTCATCCTGAAAAAACCTAACGTCAGAGTCGACCAAAGTGGAAACCTCCGCAGGGAGACTGCCCTTGGGGGGAACCCACTGCGATCTAGGTGTGAAGGGGGGTCGCGACGAGTCCGGCTGGCCCTCGAAGTAAACCGCCAGTTTGACCCTGCGATGGTATTGCTGTATGTCGGATCGTATTTGATGTCGCATGTTATCAGCGCCGCCTCCCTTGGTGGGAATAAAGGCAAGGCCCCTCTCGAGGACGGAAAATTGCGCCGCAGACAGTGTGAAATTTTTACAGAGGTTAATGACGGATTTGCTCCCCTTTTGCGTATCGTCGTGCGCGGGGGTCACTAATTTAACGACTGTATCCAGTGCTCTAGGAAGAGCTTGGCGGTAGGATGGGACCAGTGGATACCGTCTCTATCGGTGCTAAAACATTTCCTAGAAAGCGCCGGGATAAAGTGGCAATGGGCGGTGATGTAATCATTAAGACGGCGCAGATTATCCTGCTCTCTATGGGGCAAGGACCTGGAGAAGTTAATTTCAGGGACCATGACCCTTGCTAGGGGAAAGCAGAGCTTAGCCATCCTAATGGCGTTCCGGAGCTGCCTAATAGTGCCCTGGTCCGACACGCAAGCCCTGTCGTTGAGGCCGAAGGCGAGAATTACCTTGCGGACATCGGGGGAGACGGCAGTCTTGGCCAAGATGGCCCCGGCGTGTCGAAACGTGGCCCCCGGGAAACTGTCGACCTGAAGGCCAGGCCGCTGGAAGGGAGGGAACCTGGCCAGGTTGGAGTCCCCCAAGATGAGGCACTCCTCCCTAGCACGGAGGCCCCACTCACTCAGCTTCTTTGTGGTGCTGACGTGCCTGGTGGTGCGGCGGGTGGGCGTGTCCGGAATGACGACCCCCGAAGAGCGAAGGCGCAGACAGCGCTGGACAGGGCCCAGGGGTGTGGAGAGAGGAGCGCCGCCCCGGTCGGCGGACGTGGAGGGCTCTCCGGCTGAGGGCGTCGTACCCAAGGGCGCGGGCGCGGGGGGAAGAGGAGTGGCTGCCTTCAGGCCCGTAGTGCGCGTGGAAGGGCACGATCCCCGCTGCCTTCTGGGCGGGTCCGGAGAGGGCCGCGAGCCTGGAGGAGGGAGAGGAAGGACAGGGGAGAGGAGAGAGGAGCCGGAGGGGAGGGGGAGGGGGGGAGGGCTGGAGAGGGGGGAGGAAGGAGGAGGAGGACAGGGAGAAAAAAGAGAGGCAGGAGGGGGAAGCACAGGAGAGAGGCCAGCGTCCGCGTCCCAGCGTGGATCCTCGAGGACCTCAGCAACACGATGAGCGCTGATGGAAGGCCCGGTCGGCGGTGCAGAGGAGGGCGGCTGCGTCGTCGGGCCTTCCGTTGACCCACAGCCGTCCAAACGGCGCCCCAGCAGGGCACGTGCGTCATCCAGGGTCGTCTGGCGTAACCTGGGGCCAAAGTGTCGCCTAGCCCAGGCAGCCGCGATATCAAAGTTCTGGCGCCAGTCGGGCTCCAGCAACCGTGTCAGGAGCTGGATTTTATCCGCAACCGTGTCCCGGTAGTGGTCCCTCAGGATGAGGGCCGTGGTGTGGGCCCAGTTCTTGGCGTTCCCCGCAATGAGGGACAGTGTAGCTGCGTTGGGGGCCGCCGGCTTGATGGTCATGATTAATGTTCTGGTTATTCTGGAGATGGTGACCGGGGGCTCAGGTCCGGTCACATTGTCGAGATGGTGAGAGGCCTTGATAATGCCAAACACTAACCTGTTTTTCAGGCTGAAGTCCGGGTCGGTGGACAGCGGGGCGTCGGGGACACGAGTCCGGACTCCCTCCCGCGGCGGCACTGCAAGTTGGGCCCTCGCGTCGTCATCGGTTCCGGAGCGGGGAATAGGCCCCCGGCCGAGGTCGCGGGCCCCGCGGTCACGGCGGTGACGTCCGGGGCGCCACGGCGGGCGGTACCGTTCCACCGGAACGGGGCGGAAGGTCGGGTCAAAGTCCCGGTCCCAAGGGCCGCCACGGCGGCGCTCGAACCCACGCGACGGCAGGTCGGAACCCGTGGCCCGATAGGGATCATTGCGGCGACGACGGGGTGCCCGAGGCAATGGGCTGCGCGGGACCCGGACGTGGTCGGGTAGACCGCGCCAGGCAACACGCGGCGATAGGTCGCGCGAGGCCCAGGCGCGGCAGTCTGTTCTAGTCACCGACGCATAGGTGCGTCTCATGTGGTGCGGCCGTAAAAGAGGTCGACTCACCGGTGCAAGGGCCTCGACCGGGTCCCGGGATCTCCTGCGACCCCTAACGCGGTGGACAACCGTCCAATGGCCGTCTCCGTGGCGGTCGGACATGGCAACAGGTCGGAAGGAATCACGGTTGATGGTTAAGAAAAAACGGTAACAAATGGTCAAAATAAAGTTTCTTTTATTTTAAAGAAACTATTCGCTACGTTTCGGTAATAAAAATACCTTCATCAGGCGAATAAACAGTGTGTAACATTCCCTTAGAGTTATGCGACCGAGCCGTGGTGTTAATGTCCGAAAAACATGCTGGTTGAAGAGAGCGCGAACCAAGGGGACATGAACCCTCAGTGACCTCAACCTCCTTCCTGTAAACGGGCCAATAAGAAGGCCTCATGTTAACTCGGCTTGAACAACCGTCAACAACAAACAAAATGGCCACCCGGAAGTGCAGCAGCCAATCACACGACAGTACGGGTCCATGTGGGTTGTTCCATATATGGAAACGCGATCAAAACACGAAACCAAATGGCCACCAGGAAGTGCATCAGCCAATCACACGACAGTGCGGGACCATGTGAGTTGTTCCATATATGGAAACGCGATCAAAACCCAAAAGGGTGTACAAAACCCCTAAACACACGGATAATAATACAATAGTAATAAGGAGGAGGGAAACAACATAGATAAAGAAAAAGAAAAAAGAAAAACAAAAGAAAATAAAAGAAATAAATAAAATAAAAAATAAAAAATAATAAATAATAAATAAATAATAAATAAAAAAATAAAAGAAAACAAATTGTTTATATAAATAAAACCCGAAGAAAAACCAACCACAAATAAAAAATATATATAAATAACGATACAAAACAGGGCTGGGAGAGGGAAGGAAGGTTAGGGCTATGGTTCGGGTAAGGGCCAGGGTAGGGTGTGGTTAAGGTTAGGGACCAGGGCAGAGAGTGGTTAAGGTAAGGGCCAGGGCCAGGGCGGGGGTAAGGGTGAGGAGGTTAAGGTTAGGGTTAAGGTTGGGGTTAGGGCCAGGGTAAGGTGTGGTTAAGGTTAGGGCCAGGGTAGGGAGTGGTTAAGGTAAGGGCCAGGGCCAGGGCGGGGGTTAGGGTGAAGGGGTTAAGGTTAGGGTTAAGGTTAGGGTGAATGGGGTTAAGGTTAGGGTTAAGGTTAGGGTTAGGGCCAGGGTAAGGTGTGGTTAAGGTAAGGGCCAGGGCAGGGAGTGGTTAAGGTTAGGGCCAGGGCTAGGGCGGGGGTAAGGGCGGGGCCAGGGTGGGGTGGGGGCGGGGATCCAGGAGGCAAACAACACATGAAAAATTACCTACGGCTCGGTCGGGGACACACATGACCATGAATATGTTACCAACAGTATATATACATAACCATCAAATGTACAAAGGAACGAAAGTGACCTGCAGGACCAACCTGTGCAAAAAACAGACGCAACAGCGTATACAGAGACACAGTGAAAATACACATGGATATAAACCGGAACCAACAACGTATCAAATGTTGACCTGAAGTGGTCCGGAGCACAGGAAGTTGCAGGTCCGTCGTCCCGAGGCACCATCGTGTTAGAGTCCAGGAGGGGAAGCCTCCAGCGAGGGAGGCGAGCAAGGAGACCAGGAGCGTCCACAGCGAGGCACGGGCGGGTTAGGAATTGAAAAAAAAGGCAGACGCCGCCGCCGAAGGCGCCGACGTCAAGTGCACAGTCCGTCAACTGCTAACTACCCCGGGCCCCCAAGCCCACCCCCACGTTCAAACCCATGGGCTGTATGGTGTCCAAACGGCGCATCCAAAGGCGCTCCGCCCTGCGTCTCATCGAGATGGACCACCTGGGGTTGGACTCCAACACCGTGGCCGTCAAGGCAGACCAACCGTGCTCGATAAAGTGTTTTACCAGGGGGAGGTGCGTGTTCTTCAGCCTACAAATGTTAAAACGGTGTTGTGTAAACCTGGTCAGGAGATTGTTTTGTGTTTCCCCCACATATTGGGCGTCGCAGGTCTTACACCGGATGAGATAGACACAGTTTTTAGTGAGAGAGTCACACTGTCTCTGCGTGGGGAACACGTCACCGTTGTGTCGGTTACGCACCCAGGGCTGGTATTTATAGAAATCCCCGCGTCTATTGGATCTGGGGCGGGACAGTGGGCGGAGCTTGGCCCTAACCAGGATGTCCTGCAGGTTCTTGTTTTTGCGGTAGGCCGCGATAATGCCATAGTCCCGCAAGAGCCGAGTGCCGTCCAACAGACGGGAGAAATGAACTTTAATGGCCCTGACTAAGCGTACAGACGACGGAGAGTAGGTTGTGACGAAGGGAAGTCGCGAGCCTACGACGACCGGTTTAGTGTCCCCAAAGGTCCTGAAGGCCTTCCGTAGGAAGGACCTAGAGTACCCCCTGGTGGACAACGCGGCGAAAAGCACTTTGGTGGCTTTAATAAAGTCCTCTCGGTTAGTGCATATTCTGTGGAATCTAAGCAATTGCGATTTCAACAGGCCGGCGTACGTGTGCTTCGGATGGAAGCTGGATCGGTGTAGTAGAGCGTGGGTGTCGGTGGTCTTAAAGAAAACTTTAACGTCCAACTTATGTTGGGAGGAGAACGTGGGGCCCTTGAACGTCGTCGTGTCGAGGAAGTCGACCGAAGAAGCGTCGAGACAAGATTTGAGCGTGATGGACGGATTGTGGGCGTTCAACGTGATAAGGAACTGATTAAAATCTCCCTCCGAGTGGGGCCACACCCCCCAGATGTCATCCAAATATCTAAGGTAGTAGAGGGGCTTTTTGGAACAGGAGGCCAGGGCCGCGACCTCCCACTCTGCCATGAAAATGTTTGCGTAGGCCGGCGCGAATTTCTTACCCATGGCCGTGCCCTTGATTTGAAGGAAGAATTGCCCGTCGAATTCAAAATCGTTACGGGTAAGATTAATTTCTAAGAGCTGCAGAAGTTCCTTATCGGGCCTAGTGGCGTCCGGGAACGCGCGAAAAATATTTTTAACAGCCTGTAAGCCCTCGGAGATGTCAATGTTCGTGTAGAGGCTGTCGACGTCCATGGTGAACAAGAGGGAGTCGGCGGGAACGTGCATGTGATTAATTTTATTAACAAAATCGTAGGTGTCCTTAACATAACTGGCGTGTCTGGTCGAGAGCGGATTAAGGTGAAAGTCGATGAACTCTGCCGTGTAGTAGGTTTCGCTGCTGCAGTCCGACACGATCGGCCTACCGGGAGGGATCTCGTGAGGCCTGCTCCAAGACGCGGGGTCCTTATGGATTTTGGGCAGCATATAGAAGAGCCTGGGCCTGGGCGCAGCACCCCCCACGAGATAGTTGCGTTGCTTATGGTCGATAAATTTCTTACCCCACAGCGCCCACACGATATTAACGACGAGGGGGACAGTGTCCGGGTAGATGGGACGTGTTAATTTCGAATAGTAGGTGGGATTATTCAACTGTCTATGTCCCTCCCACAGATATTGTTCTCTGTCCATAAGAACTACAGCGCTGCCCTTATCCGCGGGTTTGATGACGACGGCGTCATTGTTTTTTAACGATAAGAGCGCGGCAAACTCCTCCGCATCGAGGTTATCCCTGACCCGGCCTATGCGGAACTCATCCTGAAAAAACCTAACGTCAGAGTCGACCAAAGTGGAAACCTCCGCAGGGAGACTGCCCTTGGGGGGAACCCACTGCGATCTAGGTGTGAAGGGGGGTCGCGACGAGTCCGGCTGGCCCTCGAAGTAAACCGCCAGTTTGACCCTGCGATGGTATTGCTGTATGTCGGATCGTATTTGATGTCGCATGTTATCAGCGCCGCCTCCCTTGGTGGGAATAAAGGCAAGGCCCCTCTCGAGGACGGAAAATTGCGCCGCAGACAGTGTGAAATTTTTACAGAGGTTAATGACGGATTTGCTCCCCTTTTGCGTATCGTCGTGCGCGGGGGTCACTAATTTAACGACTGTATCCAGTGCTCTAGGAAGAGCTTGGCGGTAGGATGGGACCAGTGGATACCGTCTCTATCGGTGCTAAAACATTTCCTAGAAAGCGCCGGGATAAAGTGGCAATGGGCGGTGATGTAATCATTAAGACGGCGCAGATTATCCTGCTCTCTATGGGGCAAGGACCTGGAGAAGTTAATTTCAGGGACCATGACCCTTGCTAGGGGAAAGCAGAGCTTAGCCATCCTAATGGCGTTCCGGAGCTGCCTAATAGTGCCCTGGTCCGACACGCAAGCCCTGTCGTTGAGGCCGAAGGCGAGAATTACCTTGCGGACATCGGGGGAGACGGCAGTCTTGGCCAAGATGGCCCCGGCGTGTCGAAACGTGGCCCCCGGGAAACTGTCGACCTGAAGGCCAGGCCGCTGGAAGGGAGGGAACCTGGCCAGGTTGGAGTCCCCCAAGATGAGGCACTCCTCCCTAGCACGGAGGCCCCACTCACTCAGCTTCTTTGTGGTGCTGACGTGCCTGGTGGTGCGGCGGGTGGGCGTGTCCGGAATGACGACCCCCGAAGAGCGAAGGCGCAGACAGCGCTGGACAGGGCCCAGGGGTGTGGAGAGAGGAGCGCCGCCCCGGTCGGCGGACGTGGAGGGCTCTCCGGCTGAGGGCGTCGTACCCAAGGGCGCGGGCGCGGGGGGAAGAGGAGTGGCTGCCTTCAGGCCCGTAGTGCGCGTGGAAGGGCACGATCCCCGCTGCCTTCTGGGCGGGTCCGGAGAGGGCCGCGAGCCTGGAGGAGGGAGAGGAAGGACAGGGGAGAGGAGAGAGGAGCCGGAGGGGAGGGGGAGGGGGGGAGGGCTGGAGAGGGGGGAGGAAGGAGGAGGAGGACAGGGAGAAAAAAGAGAGGCAGGAGGGGGAAGCACAGGAGAGAGGCCAGCGTCCGCGTCCCAGCGTGGATCCTCGAGGACCTCAGCAACACGATGAGCGCTGATGGAAGGCCCGGTCGGCGGTGCAGAGGAGGGCGGCTGCGTCGTCGGGCCTTCCGTTGACCCACAGCCGTCCAAACGGCGCCCCAGCAGGGCACGTGCGTCATCCAGGGTCGTCTGGCGTAACCTGGGGCCAAAGTGTCGCCTAGCCCAGGCAGCCGCGATATCAAAGTTCTGGCGCCAGTCGGGCTCCAGCAACCGTGTCAGGAGCTGGATTTTATCCGCAACCGTGTCCCGGTAGTGGTCCCTCAGGATGAGGGCCGTGGTGTGGGCCCAGTTCTTGGCGTTCCCCGCAATGAGGGACAGTGTAGCTGCGTTGGGGGCCGCCGGCTTGATGGTCATGATTAATGTTCTGGTTATTCTGGAGATGGTGACCGGGGGCTCAGGTCCGGTCACATTGTCGAGATGGTGAGAGGCCTTGATAATGCCAAACACTAACCTGTTTTTCAGGCTGAAGTCCGGGTCGGTGGACAGCGGGGCGTCGGGGACACGAGTCCGGACTCCCTCCCGCGGCGGCACTGCAAGTTGGGCCCTCGCGTCGTCATCGGTTCCGGAGCGGGGAATAGGCCCCCGGCCGAGGTCGCGGGCCCCGCGGTCACGGCGGTGACGTCCGGGGCGCCACGGCGGGCGGTACCGTTCCACCGGAACGGGGCGGAAGGTCGGGTCAAAGTCCCGGTCCCAAGGGCCGCCACGGCGGCGCTCGAACCCACGCGACGGCAGGTCGGAACCCGTGGCCCGATAGGGATCATTGCGGCGACGACGGGGTGCCCGAGGCAATGGGCTGCGCGGGACCCGGACGTGGTCGGGTAGACCGCGCCAGGCAACACGCGGCGATAGGTCGCGCGAGGCCCAGGCGCGGCAGTCTGTTCTAGTCACCGACGCATAGGTGCGTCTCATGTGGTGCGGCCGTAAAAGAGGTCGACTCACCGGTGCAAGGGCCTCGACCGGGTCCCGGGATCTCCTGCGACCCCTAACGCGGTGGACAACCGTCCAATGGCCGTCTCCGTGGCGGTCGGACATGGCAACAGGTCGGAAGGAATCACGGTTGATGGTTAAGAAAAAACGGTAACAAATGGTCAAAATAAAGTTTCTTTTATTTTAAAGAAACTATTCGCTACGTTTCGGTAATAAAAATACCTTCATCAGGCGAATAAACAGTGTGTAACATTCCCTTAGAGTTATGCGACCGAGCCGTGGTGTTAATGTCCGAAAAACATGCTGGTTGAAGAGAGCGCGAACCAAGGGGACATGAACCCTCAGTGACCTCAACCTCCTTCCTGTAAACGGGCCAATAAGAAGGCCTCATGTTAACTCGGCTTGAACAACCGTCAACAACAAACAAAATGGCCACCCGGAAGTGCAGCAGCCAATCACACGACAGTACGGGTCCATGTGGGTTGTTCCATATATGGAAACGCGATCAAAACACGAAACCAAATGGCCACCAGGAAGTGCATCAGCCAATCACACGACAGTGCGGGACCATGTGAGTTGTTCCATATATGGAAACGCGATCAAAACCCAAAAGGGTGTACAAAACCCCTAAACACACGGATAATAATACAATAGTAATAAGGAGGAGGGAAACAACATAGATAAAGAAAAAGAAAAAAGAAAAACAAAAGAAAATAAAAGAAATAAATAAAATAAAAAATAAAAAATAATAAATAATAAATAAATAATAAATAAAAAAATAAAAGAAAACAAATTGTTTATATAAATAAAACCCGAAGAAAAACCAACCACAAATAAAAAATATATATAAATAACGATACAAAACAGGGCTGGGAGAGGGAAGGAAGGTTAGGGCTATGGTTCGGGTAAGGGCCAGGGTAGGGTGTGGTTAAGGTTAGGGACCAGGGCAGAGAGTGGTTAAGGTAAGGGCCAGGGCCAGGGCGGGGGTAAGGGTGAGGAGGTTAAGGTTAGGGTTAAGGTTGGGGTTAGGGCCAGGGTAAGGTGTGGTTAAGGTTAGGGCCAGGGTAGGGAGTGGTTAAGGTAAGGGCCAGGGCCAGGGCGGGGGTTAGGGTGAAGGGGTTAAGGTTAGGGTTAAGGTTAGGGTGAATGGGGTTAAGGTTAGGGTTAAGGTTAGGGTTAGGGCCAGGGTAAGGTGTGGTTAAGGTAAGGGCCAGGGCAGGGAGTGGTTAAGGTTAGGGCCAGGGCTAGGGCGGGGGTAAGGGCGGGGCCAGGGTGGGGTGGGGGCGGGGATCCAGGAGGCAAACAACACATGAAAAATTACCTACGGCTCGGTCGGGGACACACATGACCATGAATATGTTACCAACAGTATATATACATAACCATCAAATGTACAAAGGAACGAAAGTGACCTGCAGGACCAACCTGTGCAAAAAACAGACGCAACAGCGTATACAGAGACACAGTGAAAATACACATGGATATAAACCGGAACCAACAACGTATCAAATGTTGACCTGAAGTGGTCCGGAGCACAGGAAGTTGCAGGTCCGTCGTCCCGAGGCACCATCGTGTTAGAGTCCAGGAGGGGAAGCCTCCAGCGAGGGAGGCGAGCAAGGAGACCAGGAGCGTCCACAGCGAGGCACGGGCGGGTTAGGAATTGAAAAAAAAGGCAGACGCCGCCGCCGAAGGCGCCGACGTCAAGTGCACAGTCCGTCAACTGCTAACTACCCCGGGCCCCCAAGCCCACCCCCACGTTCAAACCCATGGGCTGTATGGTGTCCAAACGGCGCATCCAAAGGCGCTCCGCCCTGCGTCTCATCGAGATGGACCACCTGGGGTTGGACTCCAACACCGTGGCCGTCAAGGCAGACCAACCGTGCTCGATAAAGTGTTTTACCAGGGGGAGGTGCGTGTTCTTCAGCCTACAAATGTTAAAACGGTGTTGTGTAAACCTGGTCAGGAGATTGTTTTGTGTTTCCCCCACATATTGGGCGTCGCAGGTCTTACACCGGATGAGATAGACACAGTTTTTAGTGAGAGAGTCACACTGTCTCTGCGTGGGGAACACGTCACCGTTGTGTCGGTTACGCACCCAGGGCTGGTATTTATAGAAATCCCCGCGTCTATTGGATCTGGGGCGGGACAGTGGGCGGAGCTTGGCCCTAACCAGGATGTCCTGCAGGTTCTTGTTTTTGCGGTAGGCCGCGATAATGCCATAGTCCCGCAAGAGCCGAGTGCCGTCCAACAGACGGGAGAAATGAACTTTAATGGCCCTGACTAAGCGTACAGACGACGGAGAGTAGGTTGTGACGAAGGGAAGTCGCGAGCCTACGACGACCGGTTTAGTGTCCCCAAAGGTCCTGAAGGCCTTCCGTAGGAAGGACCTAGAGTACCCCCTGGTGGACAACGCGGCGAAAAGCACTTTGGTGGCTTTAATAAAGTCCTCTCGGTTAGTGCATATTCTGTGGAATCTAAGCAATTGCGATTTCAACAGGCCGGCGTACGTGTGCTTCGGATGGAAGCTGGATCGGTGTAGTAGAGCGTGGGTGTCGGTGGTCTTAAAGAAAACTTTAACGTCCAACTTATGTTGGGAGGAGAACGTGGGGCCCTTGAACGTCGTCGTGTCGAGGAAGTCGACCGAAGAAGCGTCGAGACAAGATTTGAGCGTGATGGACGGATTGTGGGCGTTCAACGTGATAAGGAACTGATTAAAATCTCCCTCCGAGTGGGGCCACACCCCCCAGATGTCATCCAAATATCTAAGGTAGTAGAGGGGCTTTTTGGAACAGGAGGCCAGGGCCGCGACCTCCCACTCTGCCATGAAAATGTTTGCGTAGGCCGGCGCGAATTTCTTACCCATGGCCGTGCCCTTGATTTGAAGGAAGAATTGCCCGTCGAATTCAAAATCGTTACGGGTAAGATTAATTTCTAAGAGCTGCAGAAGTTCCTTATCGGGCCTAGTGGCGTCCGGGAACGCGCGAAAAATATTTTTAACAGCCTGTAAGCCCTCGGAGATGTCAATGTTCGTGTAGAGGCTGTCGACGTCCATGGTGAACAAGAGGGAGTCGGCGGGAACGTGCATGTGATTAATTTTATTAACAAAATCGTAGGTGTCCTTAACATAACTGGCGTGTCTGGTCGAGAGCGGATTAAGGTGAAAGTCGATGAACTCTGCCGTGTAGTAGGTTTCGCTGCTGCAGTCCGACACGATCGGCCTACCGGGAGGGATCTCGTGAGGCCTGCTCCAAGACGCGGGGTCCTTATGGATTTTGGGCAGCATATAGAAGAGCCTGGGCCTGGGCGCAGCACCCCCCACGAGATAGTTGCGTTGCTTATGGTCGATAAATTTCTTACCCCACAGCGCCCACACGATATTAACGACGAGGGGGACAGTGTCCGGGTAGATGGGACGTGTTAATTTCGAATAGTAGGTGGGATTATTCAACTGTCTATGTCCCTCCCACAGATATTGTTCTCTGTCCATAAGAACTACAGCGCTGCCCTTATCCGCGGGTTTGATGACGACGGCGTCATTGTTTTTTAACGATAAGAGCGCGGCAAACTCCTCCGCATCGAGGTTATCCCTGACCCGGCCTATGCGGAACTCATCCTGAAAAAACCTAACGTCAGAGTCGACCAAAGTGGAAACCTCCGCAGGGAGACTGCCCTTGGGGGGAACCCACTGCGATCTAGGTGTGAAGGGGGGTCGCGACGAGTCCGGCTGGCCCTCGAAGTAAACCGCCAGTTTGACCCTGCGATGGTATTGCTGTATGTCGGATCGTATTTGATGTCGCATGTTATCAGCGCCGCCTCCCTTGGTGGGAATAAAGGCAAGGCCCCTCTCGAGGACGGAAAATTGCGCCGCAGACAGTGTGAAATTTTTACAGAGGTTAATGACGGATTTGCTCCCCTTTTGCGTATCGTCGTGCGCGGGGGTCACTAATTTAACGACTGTATCCAGTGCTCTAGGAAGAGCTTGGCGGTAGGATGGGACCAGTGGATACCGTCTCTATCGGTGCTAAAACATTTCCTAGAAAGCGCCGGGATAAAGTGGCAATGGGCGGTGATGTAATCATTAAGACGGCGCAGATTATCCTGCTCTCTATGGGGCAAGGACCTGGAGAAGTTAATTTCAGGGACCATGACCCTTGCTAGGGGAAAGCAGAGCTTAGCCATCCTAATGGCGTTCCGGAGCTGCCTAATAGTGCCCTGGTCCGACACGCAAGCCCTGTCGTTGAGGCCGAAGGCGAGAATTACCTTGCGGACATCGGGGGAGACGGCAGTCTTGGCCAAGATGGCCCCGGCGTGTCGAAACGTGGCCCCCGGGAAACTGTCGACCTGAAGGCCAGGCCGCTGGAAGGGAGGGAACCTGGCCAGGTTGGAGTCCCCCAAGATGAGGCACTCCTCCCTAGCACGGAGGCCCCACTCACTCAGCTTCTTTGTGGTGCTGACGTGCCTGGTGGTGCGGCGGGTGGGCGTGTCCGGAATGACGACCCCCGAAGAGCGAAGGCGCAGACAGCGCTGGACAGGGCCCAGGGGTGTGGAGAGAGGAGCGCCGCCCCGGTCGGCGGACGTGGAGGGCTCTCCGGCTGAGGGCGTCGTACCCAAGGGCGCGGGCGCGGGGGGAAGAGGAGTGGCTGCCTTCAGGCCCGTAGTGCGCGTGGAAGGGCACGATCCCCGCTGCCTTCTGGGCGGGTCCGGAGAGGGCCGCGAGCCTGGAGGAGGGAGAGGAAGGACAGGGGAGAGGAGAGAGGAGCCGGAGGGGAGGGGGAGGGGGGGAGGGCTGGAGAGGGGGGAGGAAGGAGGAGGAGGACAGGGAGAAAAAAGAGAGGCAGGAGGGGGAAGCACAGGAGAGAGGCCAGCGTCCGCGTCCCAGCGTGGATCCTCGAGGACCTCAGCAACACGATGAGCGCTGATGGAAGGCCCGGTCGGCGGTGCAGAGGAGGGCGGCTGCGTCGTCGGGCCTTCCGTTGACCCACAGCCGTCCAAACGGCGCCCCAGCAGGGCACGTGCGTCATCCAGGGTCGTCTGGCGTAACCTGGGGCCAAAGTGTCGCCTAGCCCAGGCAGCCGCGATATCAAAGTTCTGGCGCCAGTCGGGCTCCAGCAACCGTGTCAGGAGCTGGATTTTATCCGCAACCGTGTCCCGGTAGTGGTCCCTCAGGATGAGGGCCGTGGTGTGGGCCCAGTTCTTGGCGTTCCCCGCAATGAGGGACAGTGTAGCTGCGTTGGGGGCCGCCGGCTTGATGGTCATGATTAATGTTCTGGTTATTCTGGAGATGGTGACCGGGGGCTCAGGTCCGGTCACATTGTCGAGATGGTGAGAGGCCTTGATAATGCCAAACACTAACCTGTTTTTCAGGCTGAAGTCCGGGTCGGTGGACAGCGGGGCGTCGGGGACACGAGTCCGGACTCCCTCCCGCGGCGGCACTGCAAGTTGGGCCCTCGCGTCGTCATCGGTTCCGGAGCGGGGAATAGGCCCCCGGCCGAGGTCGCGGGCCCCGCGGTCACGGCGGTGACGTCCGGGGCGCCACGGCGGGCGGTACCGTTCCACCGGAACGGGGCGGAAGGTCGGGTCAAAGTCCCGGTCCCAAGGGCCGCCACGGCGGCGCTCGAACCCACGCGACGGCAGGTCGGAACCCGTGGCCCGATAGGGATCATTGCGGCGACGACGGGGTGCCCGAGGCAATGGGCTGCGCGGGACCCGGACGTGGTCGGGTAGACCGCGCCAGGCAACACGCGGCGATAGGTCGCGTGAGGCCCAGGCGCGGCAGTCTGTTCTAGTCACCGACGCATAGGTGCGTCTCATGTGGTGCGGCCGTAAAAGAGGTCGACTCACCGGTGCAAGGGCCTCGACCGGGTCCCGGGATCTCCTGCGACCCCTAACGCGGTGGACAACCGTCCAATGGCCGTCTCCGTGGCGGTCGGACATGGCAACAGGTCGGAAGGAATCACGGTTGATGGTTAAGAAAAAACGGTAACAAATGGTCAAAATAAAGTTTCTTTTATTTTAAAGAAACTATTCGCTACGTTTCGGTAATAAAAATACCTTCATCAGGCGAATAAACAGTGTGTAACATTCCCTTAGAGTTATGCGACCGAGCCGTGGTGTTAATGTCCGAAAAACATGCTGGTTGAAGAGAGCGCGAACCAAGGGGACATGAACCCTCAGTGACCTCAACCTCCTTCCTGTAAACGGGCCAATAAGAAGGCCTCATGTTAACTCGGCTTGAACAACCGTCAACAACAAACAAAATGGCCACCCGGAAGTGCAGCAGCCAATCACACGACAGTACGGGTCCATGTGGGTTGTTCCATATATGGAAACGCGATCAAAACACGAAACCAAATGGCCACCAGGAAGTGCATCAGCCAATCACACGACAGTGCGGGACCATGTGAGTTGTTCCATATATGGAAACGCGATCAAAACCCAAAAGGGTGTACAAAACCCCTAAACACACGGATAATAATACAATAGTAATAAGGAGGAGGGAAACAACATAGATAAAGAAAAAGAAAAAAGAAAAACAAAAGAAAATAAAAGAAATAAATAAAATAAAAAATAAAAAATAAAAAATAATAAATAAATAATAAATAAAAAAATAAAAGAAAACAAATTGTTTATATAAATAAAACCCGAAGAAAAACCAACCACAAATAAAAAATATATATAAATAACGATACAAAACAGGGCTGGGAGAGGGAAGGAAGGTTAGGGCTATGGTTCGGGTAAGGGCCAGGGTAGGGTGTGGTTAAGGTTAGGGACCAGGGCAGAGAGTGGTTAAGGTAAGGGCCAGGGCCAGGGCGGGGGTAAGGGTGAGGAGGTTAAGGTTAGGGTTAAGGTTGGGGTTAGGGCCAGGGTAAGGTGTGGTTAAGGTTAGGGCCAGGGTAGGGAGTGGTTAAGGTAAGGGCCAGGGCCAGGGCGGGGGTTAGGGTGAAGGGGTTAAGGTTAGGGTTAAGGTTAGGGTGAATGGGGTTAAGGTTAGGGTTAAGGTTAGGGTTAGGGCCAGGGTAAGGTGTGGTTAAGGTAAGGGCCAGGGCAGGGAGTGGTTAAGGTTAGGGCCAGGGCTAGGGCGGGGGTAAGGGCGGGGCCAGGGTGGGGTGGGGGCGGGGATCCAGGAGGCAAACAACACATGAAAAATTACCTACGGCTCGGTCGGGGACACACATGACCATGAATATGTTACCAACAGTATATATACATAACCATCAAATGTACAAAGGAACGAAAGTGACCTGCAGGACCAACCTGTGCAAAAAACAGACGCAACAGCGTATACAGAGACACAGTGAAAATACACATGGATATAAACCGGAACCAACAACGTATCAAATGTTGACCTGAAGTGGTCCGGAGCACAGGAAGTTGCAGGTCCGTCGTCCCGAGGCACCATCGTGTTAGAGTCCAGGAGGGGAAGCCTCCAGCGAGGGAGGCGAGCAAGGAGACCAGGAGCGTCCACAGCGAGGCACGGGCGGGTTAGGAATTGAAAAAAAAGGCAGACGCCGCCGCCGAAGGCGCCGACGTCAAGTGCACAGTCCGTCAACTGCTAACTACCCCGGGCCCCCAAGCCCACCCCCACGTTCAAACCCATGGGCTGTATGGTGTCCAAACGGCGCATCCAAAGGCGCTCCGCCCTGCGTCTCATCGAGACGGACCACCTGGGGTTGGACTCCAACACCGTGGCCGTCAAGGCAGACCAACCGTGCTCGATAAAGTGTTTTACCAGGGGGAGGTGCGTGTTCTTCAGCCTACAAATGTTAAAACGGTGTTGTGTAAACCTGGTCAGGAGATTGTTTTGTGTTTCCCCCACATATTGGGCGTCGCAGGTCTTACACCGGATGAGATAGACACAGTTTTTAGTGAGAGAGTCACACTGTCTCTGCGTGGGGAACACGTCACCGTTGTGTCGGTTACGCACCCAGGGCTGGTATTTATAGAAATCCCCGCGTCTATTGGATCTGGGGCGGGACAGTGGGCGGAGCTTGGCCCTAACCAGGATGTCCTGCAGGTTCTTGTTTTTGCGGTAGGCCGCGATAATGCCATAGTCCCGCAAGAGCCGAGTGCCGTCCAACAGACGGGAGAAATGAACTTTAATGGCCCTGACTAAGCGTACAGACGACGGAGAGTAGGTTGTGACGAAGGGAAGTCGCGAGCCTACGACGACCGGTTTAGTGTCCCCAAAGGTCCTGAAGGCCTTCCGTAGGAAGGACCTAGAGTACCCCCTGGTGGACAACGCGGCGAAAAGCACTTTGGTGGCTTTAATAAAGTCCTCTCGGTTAGTGCATATTCTGTGGAATCTAAGCAATTGCGATTTCAACAGGCCGGCGTACGTGTGCTTCGGATGGAAGCTGGATCGGTGTAGTAGAGCGTGGGTGTCGGTGGTCTTAAAGAAAACTTTAACGTCCAACTTATGTTGGGAGGAGAACGTGGGGCCCTTGAACGTCGTCGTGTCGAGGAAGTCGACCGAAGAAGCGTCGAGACAAGATTTGAGCGTGATGGACGGATTGTGGGCGTTCAACGTGATAAGGAACTGATTAAAATCTCCCTCCGAGTGGGGCCACACCCCCCAGATGTCATCCAAATATCTAAGGTAGTAGAGGGGCTTTTTGGAACAGGAGGCCAGGGCCGCGACCTCCCACTCTGCCATGAAAATGTTTGCGTAGGCCGGCGCGAATTTCTTACCCATGGCCGTGCCCTTGATTTGAAGGAAGAATTGCCCGTCGAATTCAAAATCGTTACGGGTAAGATTAATTTCTAAGAGCTGCAGAAGTTCCTTATCGGGCCTAGTGGCGTCCGGGAACGCGCGAAAAATATTTTTAACAGCCTGTAAGCCCTCGGAGATGTCAATGTTCGTGTAGAGGCTGTCGACGTCCATGGTGAACAAGAGGGAGTCGGCGGGAACGTGCATGTGATTAATTTTATTAACAAAATCGTAGGTGTCCTTAACATAACTGGCGTGTCTGGTCGAGAGCGGATTAAGGTGAAAGTCGATGAACTCTGCCGTGTAGTAGGTTTCGCTGCTGCAGTCCGACACGATCGGCCTACCGGGAGGGATCTCGTGAGGCCTGCTCCAAGACGCGGGGTCCTTATGGATTTTGGGCAGCATATAGAAGAGCCTGGGCCTGGGCGCAGCACCCCCCACGAGATAGTTGCGTTGCTTATGGTCGATAAATTTCTTACCCCACAGCGCCCACACGATATTAACGACGAGGGGGACAGTGTCCGGGTAGATGGGACGTGTTAATTTCGAATAGTAGGTGGGATTATTCAACTGTCTATGTCCCTCCCACAGATATTGTTCTCTGTCCATAAGAACTACAGCGCTGCCCTTATCCGCGGGTTTGATGACGACGGCGTCATTGTTTTTTAACGATAAGAGCGCGGCAAACTCCTCCGCATCGAGGTTATCCCTGACCCGGCCTATGCGGAACTCATCCTGAAAAAACCTAACGTCAGAGTCGACCAAAGTGGAAACCTCCGCAGGGAGACTGCCCTTGGGGGGAACCCACTGCGATCTAGGTGTGAAGGGGGGTCGCGACGAGTCCGGCTGGCCCTCGAAGTAAACCGCCAGTTTGACCCTGCGATGGTATTGCTGTATGTCGGATCGTATTTGATGTCGCATGTTATCAGCGCCGCCTCCCTTGGTGGGAATAAAGGCAAGGCCCCTCTCGAGGACGGAAAATTGCGCCGCAGACAGTGTGAAATTTTTACAGAGGTTAATGACGGATTTGCTCCCCTTTTGCGTATCGTCGTGCGCGGGGGTCACTAATTTAACGACTGTATCCAGTGCTCTAGGAAGAGCTTGGCGGTAGGATGGGACCAGTGGATACCGTCTCTATCGGTGCTAAAACATTTCCTAGAAAGCGCCGGGATAAAGTGGCAATGGGCGGTGATGTAATCATTAAGACGGCGCAGATTATCCTGCTCTCTATGGGGCAAGGACCTGGAGAAGTTAATTTCAGGGACCATGACCCTTGCTAGGGGAAAGCAGAGCTTAGCCATCCTAATGGCGTTCCGGAGCTGCCTAATAGTGCCCTGGTCCGACACGCAAGCCCTGTCGTTGAGGCCGAAGGCGAGAATTACCTTGCGGACATCGGGGGAGACGGCAGTCTTGGCCAAGATGGCCCCGGCGTGTCGAAACGTGGCCCCCGGGAAACTGTCGACCTGAAGGCCAGGCCGCTGGAAGGGAGGGAACCTGGCCAGGTTGGAGTCCCCCAAGATGAGGCACTCCTCCCTAGCACGGAGGCCCCACTCACTCAGCTTCTTTGTGGTGCTGACGTGCCTGGTGGTGCGGCGGGTGGGCGTGTCCGGAATGACGACCCCCGAAGAGCGAAGGCGCAGACAGCGCTGGACAGGGCCCAGGGGTGTGGAGAGAGGAGCGCCGCCCCGGTCGGCGGACGTGGAGGGCTCTCCGGCTGAGGGCGTCGTACCCAAGGGCGCGGGCGCGGGGGGAAGAGGAGTGGCTGCCTTCAGGCCCGTAGTGCGCGTGGAAGGGCACGATCCCCGCTGCCTTCTGGGCGGGTCCGGAGAGGGCCGCGAGCCTGGAGGAGGGAGAGGAAGGACAGGGGAGAGGAGAGAGGAGCCGGAGGGGAGGGGGAGGGGGGGAGGGCTGGAGAGGGGGGAGGAAGGAGGAGGAGGACAGGGAGAAAAAAGAGAGGCAGGAGGGGGAAGCACAGGAGAGAGGCCAGCGTCCGCGTCCCAGCGTGGATCCTCGAGGACCTCAGCAACACGATGAGCGCTGATGGAAGGCCCGGTCGGCGGTGCAGAGGAGGGCGGCTGCGTCGTCGGGCCTTCCGTTGACCCACAGCCGTCCAAACGGCGCCCCAGCAGGGCACGTGCGTCATCCAGGGTCGTCTGGCGTAACCTGGGGCCAAAGTGTCGCCTAGCCCAGGCAGCCGCGATATCAAAGTTCTGGCGCCAGTCGGGCTCCAGCAACCGTGTCAGGAGCTGGATTTTATCCGCAACCGTGTCCCGGTAGTGGTCCCTCAGGATGAGGGCCGTGGTGTGGGCCCAGTTCTTGGCGTTCCCCGCAATGAGGGACAGTGTAGCTGCGTTGGGGGCCGCCGGCTTGATGGTCATGATTAATGTTCTGGTTATTCTGGAGATGGTGACCGGGGGCTCAGGTCCGGTCACATTGTCGAGATGGTGAGAGGCCTTGATAATGCCAAACACTAACCTGTTTTTCAGGCTGAAGTCCGGGTCGGTGGACAGCGGGGCGTCGGGGACACGAGTCCGGACTCCCTCCCGCGGCGGCACTGCAAGTTGGGCCCTCGCGTCGTCATCGGTTCCGGAGCGGGGAATAGGCCCCCGGCCGAGGTCGCGGGCCCCGCGGTCACGGCGGTGACGTCCGGGGCGCCACGGCGGGCGGTACCGTTCCACCGGAACGGGGCGGAAGGTCGGGTCAAAGTCCCGGTCCCAAGGGCCGCCACGGCGGCGCTCGAACCCACGCGACGGCAGGTCGGAACCCGTGGCCCGATAGGGATCATTGCGGCGACGACGGGGTGCCCGAGGCAATGGGCTGCGCGGGACCCGGACGTGGTCGGGTAGACCGCGCCAGGCAACACGCGGCGATAGGTCGCGCGAGGCCCAGGCGCGGCAGTCTGTTCTAGTCACCGACGCATAGGTGCGTCTCATGTGGTGCGGCCGTAAAAGAGGTCGACTCACCGGTGCAAGGGCCTCGACCGGGTCCCGGGATCTCCTGCGACCCCTAACGCGGTGGACAACCGTCCAATGGCCGTCTCCGTGGCGGTCGGACATGGCAACAGGTCGGAAGGAATCACGGTTGATGGTTAAGAAAAAACGGTAACAAATGGTCAAAATAAAGTTTCTTTTATTTTAAAGAAACTATTCGCTACGTTTCGGTAATAAAAATACCTTCATCAGGCGAATAAACAGTGTGTAACATTCCCTTAGAGTTATGCGACCGAGCCGTGGTGTTAATGTCCGAAAAACATGCTGGTTGAAGAGAGCGCGAACCAAGGGGACATGAACCCTCAGTGACCTCAACCTCCTTCCTGTAAACGGGCCAATAAGAAGGCCTCATGTTAACTCGGCTTGAACAACCGTCAACAACAAACAAAATGGCCACCCGGAAGTGCAGCAGCCAATCACACGACAGTACGGGTCCATGTGGGTTGTTCCATATATGGAAACGCGATCAAAACACGAAACCAAATGGCCACCAGGAAGTGCATCAGCCAATCACACGACAGTGCGGGACCATGTGAGTTGTTCCATATATGGAAACGCGATCAAAACCCAAAAGGGTGTACAAAACCCCTAAACACACGGATAATAATACAATAGTAATAAGGAGGAGGGAAACAACATAGATAAAGAAAAAGAAAAAAGAAAAACAAAAGAAAATAAAAGAAATAAATAAAATAAAAAATAAAAAATAATAAATAATAAATAAATAATAAATAAAAAAATAAAAGAAAACAAATTGTTTATATAAATAAAACCCGAAGAAAAACCAACCACAAATAAAAAATATATATAAATAACGATACAAAACAGGGCTGGGAGAGGGAAGGAAGGTTAGGGCTATGGTTCGGGTAAGGGCCAGGGTAGGGTGTGGTTAAGGTTAGGGACCAGGGCAGAGAGTGGTTAAGGTAAGGGCCAGGGCCAGGGCGGGGGTAAGGGTGAGGAGGTTAAGGTTAGGGTTAAGGTTGGGGTTAGGGCCAGGGTAAGGTGTGGTTAAGGTTAGGGCCAGGGTAGGGAGTGGTTAAGGTAAGGGCCAGGGCCAGGGCGGGGGTTAGGGTGAAGGGGTTAAGGTTAGGGTTAAGGTTAGGGTGAATGGGGTTAAGGTTAGGGTTAAGGTTAGGGTTAGGGCCAGGGTAAGGTGTGGTTAAGGTAAGGGCCAGGGCAGGGAGTGGTTAAGGTTAGGGCCAGGGCTAGGGCGGGGGTAAGGGCGGGGCCAGGGTGGGGTGGGGGCGGGGATCCAGGAGGCAAACAACACATGAAAAATTACCTACGGCTCGGTCGGGGACACACATGACCATGAATATGTTACCAACAGTATATATACATAACCATCAAATGTACAAAGGAACGAAAGTGACCTGCAGGACCAACCTGTGCAAAAAACAGACGCAACAGCGTATACAGAGACACAGTGAAAATACACATGGATATAAACCGGAACCAACAACGTATCAAATGTTGACCTGAAGTGGTCCGGAGCACAGGAAGTTGCAGGTCCGTCGTCCCGAGGCACCATCGTGTTAGAGTCCAGGAGGGGAAGCCTCCAGCGAGGGAGGCGAGCAAGGAGACCAGGAGCGTCCACAGCGAGGCACGGGCGGGTTAGGAATTGAAAAAAAAGGCAGACGCCGCCGCCGAAGGCGCCGACGTCAAGTGCACAGTCCGTCAACTGCTAACTACCCCGGGCCCCCAAGCCCACCCCCACGTTCAAACCCATGGGCTGTATGGTGTCCAAACGGCGCATCCAAAGGCGCTCCGCCCTGCGTCTCATCGAGACGGACCACCTGGGGTTGGACTCCAACACCGTGGCCGTCAAGGCAGACCAACCGTGCTCGATAAAGTGTTTTACCAGGGGGAGGTGCGTGTTCTTCAGCCTACAAATGTTAAAACGGTGTTGTGTAAACCTGGTCAGGAGATTGTTTTGTGTTTCCCCCACATATTGGGCGTCGCAGGTCTTACACCGGATGAGATAGACACAGTTTTTAGTGAGAGAGTCACACTGTCTCTGCGTGGGGAACACGTCACCGTTGTGTCGGTTACGCACCCAGGGCTGGTATTTATAGAAATCCCCGCGTCTATTGGATCTGGGGCGGGACAGTGGGCGGAGCTTGGCCCTAACCAGGATGTCCTGCAGGTTCTTGTTTTTGCGGTAGGCCGCGATAATGCCATAGTCCCGCAAGAGCCGAGTGCCGTCCAACAGACGGGAGAAATGAACTTTAATGGCCCTGACTAAGCGTACAGACGACGGAGAGTAGGTTGTGACGAAGGGAAGTCGCGAGCCTACGACGACCGGTTTAGTGTCCCCAAAGGTCCTGAAGGCCTTCCGTAGGAAGGACCTAGAGTACCCCCTGGTGGACAACGCAGCGAAAAGCACTTTGGTGGCTTTAATAAAGTCCTCTCGGTTAGTGCATATTCTGTGGAATCTAAGCAATTGCGATTTCAACAGGCCGGCGTACGTGTGCTTCGGATGGAAGCTGGATCGGTGTAGTAGAGCGTGGGTGTCGGTGGTCTTAAAGAAAACTTTAACGTCCAACTTATGTTGGGAGGAGAACGTGGGGCCCTTGAACGTCGTCGTGTCGAGGAAGTCGACCGAAGAAGCGTCGAGACAAGATTTGAGCGTGATGGACGGATTGTGGGCGTTCAACGTGATAAGGAACTGATTAAAATCTCCCTCCGAGTGGGGCCACACCCCCCAGATGTCATCCAAATATCTAAGGTAGTAGAGGGGCTTTTTGGAACAGGAGGCCAGGGCCGCGACCTCCCACTCTGCCATGAAAATGTTTGCGTAGGCCGGCGCGAATTTCTTACCCATGGCCGTGCCCTTGATTTGAAGGAAGAATTGCCCGTCGAATTCAAAATCGTTACGGGTAAGATTAATTTCTAAGAGCTGCAGAAGTTCCTTATCGGGCCTAGTGGCGTCCGGGAACGCGCGAAAAATATTTTTAACAGCCTGTAAGCCCTCGGAGATGTCAATGTTCGTGTAGAGGCTGTCGACGTCCATGGTGAACAAGAGGGAGTCGGCGGGAACGTGCATGTGATTAATTTTATTAACAAAATCGTAGGTGTCCTTAACATAACTGGCGTGTCTGGTCGAGAGCGGATTAAGGTGAAAGTCGATGAACTCTGCCGTGTAGTAGGTTTCGCTGCTGCAGTCCGACACGATCGGCCTACCGGGAGGGATCTCGTGAGGCCTGCTCCAAGACGCGGGGTCCTTATGGATTTTGGGCAGCATATAGAAGAGCCTGGGCCTGGGCGCAGCACCCCCCACGAGATAGTTGCGTTGCTTATGGTCGATAAATTTCTTACCCCACAGCGCCCACACGATATTAACGACGAGGGGGACAGTGTCCGGGTAGATGGGACGTGTTAATTTCGAATAGTAGGTGGGATTATTCAACTGTCTATGTCCCTCCCACAGATATTGTTCTCTGTCCATAAGAACTACAGCGCTGCCCTTATCCGCGGGTTTGATGACGACGGCGTCATTGTTTTTTAACGATAAGAGCGCGGCAAACTCCTCCGCATCGAGGTTATCCCTGACCCGGCCTATGCGGAACTCATCCTGAAAAAACCTAACGTCAGAGTCGACCAAAGTGGAAACCTCCGCAGGGAGACTGCCCTTGGGGGGAACCCACTGCGATCTAGGTGTGAAGGGGGGTCGCGACGAGTCCGGCTGGCCCTCGAAGTAAACCGCCAGTTTGACCCTGCGATGGTATTGCTGTATGTCGGATCGTATTTGATGTCGCATGTTATCAGCGCCGCCTCCCTTGGTGGGAATAAAGGCAAGGCCCCTCTCGAGGACGGAAAATTGCGCCGCAGACAGTGTGAAATTTTTACAGAGGTTAATGACGGATTTGCTCCCCTTTTGCGTATCGTCGTGCGCGGGGGTCACTAATTTAACGACTGTATCCAGTGCTCTAGGAAGAGCTTGGCGGTAGGATGGGACCAGTGGATACCGTCTCTATCGGTGCTAAAACATTTCCTAGAAAGCGCCGGGATAAAGTGGCAATGGGCGGTGATGTAATCATTAAGACGGCGCAGATTATCCTGCTCTCTATGGGGCAAGGACCTGGAGAAGTTAATTTCAGGGACCATGACCCTTGCTAGGGGAAAGCAGAGCTTAGCCATCCTAATGGCGTTCCGGAGCTGCCTAATAGTGCCCTGGTCCGACACGCAAGCCCTGTCGTTGAGGCCGAAGGCGAGAATTACCTTGCGGACATCGGGGGAGACGGCAGTCTTGGCCAAGATGGCCCCGGCGTGTCGAAACGTGGCCCCCGGGAAACTGTCGACCTGAAGGCCAGGCCGCTGGAAGGGAGGGAACCTGGCCAGGTTGGAGTCCCCCAAGATGAGGCACTCCTCCCTAGCACGGAGGCCCCACTCACTCAGCTTCTTTGTGGTGCTGACGTGCCTGGTGGTGCGGCGGGTGGGCGTGTCCGGAATGACGACCCCCGAAGAGCGAAGGCGCAGACAGCGCTGGACAGGGCCCAGGGGTTAGGGTTAGGGTTAGGGTTAGGGTTAGGGTTAGGGTTAGGGTTAGTTTCTGAGGGTAATCTCTCCGGTAACGGAGAGGGGATGCACGGTCCATCCGGCCCTCGGGCCTCCAGCGGTCCCGACCCCCGGATCTGAGGTTGGGACGGTAGTCTCTCGACGGTGAAGGGGGACGCCTGAATCCGCGTGGTGAGCGGGGACGTTGGACCCGGGGTGGTGGTGAGTAGGTAGGTCTCTCTCTGGGTGGGTATAGGTCATCTCTCTCCCTGGGCCGCGGGGAAGGCCGTCGATATCTGGGTGGTGATGGTGAACGCCAGGTCCTCGGTGGTGGGTCGGCACGTCTGGCTCCATATTGCAGGTAATTCCTCGGTGGTGTATCGGGACGTCGGCCTCTCGGTGGTGATAATCGGTATTCCTCTCTGCCCCGTGGATAATGCCATTCCTCCGCTCGAGGATATTGGGGCCTACCTCGTGGCGAGTGGAAACGACCACGACGTCTGTTGTAGCGCACCTCGGTCCACTCGCTCATCGTGTTGGAGCGATGAAAAAGATCCAAAAAAAACGTTCTGTATTTGTCCTAAATAAAAAATAAACTATTACCTAATAATAATAATGATAAAATTCCTTGTATTCAGATTATAAGATATTTATTACACTTTACAAAAGATACGACGTTTCGACCTAATGGAGTCTTCTTCAGGAATGACATCACAAGATCATTACATATAGGTAATAGCTTTTTCCGCGTGACCTCCCGGGAGGAACAACTTCCCGTGTTCTCCGGAGATGACATTATTACAAAATACAAAACTAGAATACCAATAAACAGCACAAAATGCATAATATGGGCAAGTGTCCTTCAAGGTCCATTATAACAATATACATCGGTAAGTATTTACATGTATTTTTATATAACCGTACGAATTACGATCCGTGTACGTCAATAGCTGCTGTGGTATGATGGCGCCATCTAGGGTATGAAACCCGGCGGTACATGAAAACATTGTTTATTTAAACAGGTGGTAATATAAACAACAATCATGGAATACAGTGGGGTCCAACTGGACTTTATTTATAGAAAATAAAAAATGAAAAATAAAAAATAAAAAACATCATCAAACCATTAAACTCTTTACAATGTTGTTTAATGTAGACTGGGTTATGGTTAAAGTAAGGATTGGGTTTTAAGGTTTGTTATTGCTAAATCTGGGTTAGGATTGGGTATGTGTAGGCGTATAGGGTTAGGGTTAGGTATAAGAGATGCTGGGTTATGGTTAGGTTTATAGAATGGTATGGGTTATAGTAGAAGCGGTTTTATGGTAAGTATTAATGTTGGGTTACAATTGGTTGTTGTTAAGGTTTAGGTTATGTGTTAATGTGGGATTGGTTATGTTTAGTAGTTTTGGGATTGGGATTAGTATCCACCGGGTTATGGTTAGGGTTAAGGTTTAGGTTTTTAGGTTGGTTATTATCAGAGTCTTAAGTGAAGAGGCGTATAGGGTTAGGGTCAGGTATAAGAGATACTGGGTTATGGTTAGGTTTATAGAATGGTATGGGTTATAGTAGAAGCGGTTTTATGGTAAGTATTAATGTTGGGTTATAATTGGTTGTCGTTAAGGTTTAGGTTATGTGTTAATGTGGTAAGTATTAATGTTGGGTTATAATTGGTTGTTGTTAAGGTTTAGGTTATGTGTTAATGTGGGATTGGTTATGTTTAGTAGTTTTGGGATTGGGATTAGTATTCACCGGGTTATGGTTAGGGTTAAGGTTTAGTTTTTTTTTAGGTTGGTTATTATTGGGGTCTTAAGTTAAGAGGCGTATAGGGTTAGGGTCAGGTATAAGAGATACTGGGTTATGGTTAGGTTTATAGAATGGTATGGGTTATAGTAGAAGCGGTTTTATGGTAAGTATTAATGTTGGGTTATAATTGGTTGTTGTTAAGGTTTAGGTTATGTTTTAATGTGGGATTGGTTATATTTAGTAGTTTTGGGATTGGGATTAGTATTCACCGGGTTATGGTTAGGGTTAAGGTTTAGGCTTTTAGGTTGGGTATTATTGGGGTCTTAAGTTAAGATTGGGTATGTGTGGGCGTATTGGAATAGCTTCTAGTTTTAGTATCCAATGGTCCTCTCGCTTTCTCCTCTGGTCCAGGGTCCAGGTAATATTCCCTTGCAGGCCAGCCATTTTCATGGCATCTAAACCATGAGTTCTAAAGTGTTGGATTAGTGGTAAGTCCGGGTATCTATTGTTATTAATGTCTATGTTGTGTTGTCTCATACGTGTTGCCAATGTGATGCCCGTCTCCCCCACAAATTGGATGGAACAAAGGGAACAGTGAATTAGGTAAACACAGTTGTATGAGATAGAAGTGAATTGTTGGGTTATTTGAAACCATGAGTGGTTTATTTGATTTTTAACAAATTGTAATTTAACAAACTGTGCGTTGGGTTCTCTAGGTTCCTCCATGTTAACAAGGGGTGATAGCATAGCTCGGACCAGGATATCCTTTAGATTCTTGTTTCTCCTATATGCCAAGATTATTTTGTTATCCTTGAATGGTATATGTTGGCCCAGAAGATTATTGAAGTTAGCTTTTAGCATGTTACCAAGTGTTGTTCCTATAGATGTGTATGTTGTTATTAGTGGGATGGAATTGGTCTGGTTCCTCACCTTTCTGTTTAGGTATGTTTTAAAACAGTTTCTGAGGAAGGATCTAGAATATCCCCTGGTCCTAAGGGCTTGGAATAGTGCACGAGTGGCTTCTTTAAAGTCATTACCTTTAGTGCATATTCTGTGGAATCTTAATATTTGGGATTTAACTAACCCCTCATATGTATGTTTCGGGTGGAAGCTACTTTTAAACAGGAGGGCGTGTGTGTCTGTCTTTTTAAAGAATACTTTTATATCTAAGGTTGACGTAGAATGGAAATCTGGGCCTTTGTAGGTTGTAGTATCCAGAAAATCTATTGTAGTATTATTTACTTCATGGGTGACTTGGATCGATGGGTTATGGGAATTTAAAGTGGACATGAATTGTAGGAATTCTGTTTGAGATCCAGGCCATATACCCCATATGTCATCCAAGTAGCGGAAGTATTTGAATGGTTTAATACGACATTTGGAGAAAACCTCCTCCTCCCATTGGGCCATATATATATTCGCATACGCAGGGGCGAATTTCTTACCCATAGCTGTCCCCCTGACTTGTAGATAAAACTTGTCATTAAATACAAAGTCATTTCTGGTTAAGTTAATATCTAGTAGTTGTAATATTTGTCTGTCCGGTCGTGTAGGATCTGGGAATTTTTCTAAAGTATTTTTTATACATTGGATGCCCTCAGGTATGGGAATGTTAGTGTAGAGACTTTTGACGTCCAGGGAAAATAAAAGGCATTCAGGTGGTACTGTTAGTGATTTGATTGTTTCTACAAAATGGTATGTATCTTTGATATAGGATGGGTGTTTGGTGGAGAGGGGGTTCAGGAAGTAATCCAAGAATTCAGCGGTATAGTATGTCTCGCTGCCACAGTCAGAGACAATCGGTCTGCCAGGGGGGATTTCAAATGGTACTGTCCATGTTGCAGGATCTTTGTGGATCTTTGGTAGTACGTAAAAACGTCTGGGTCTGGGTTCGTCCTCCCCAATAAGATATTTGCGTTGTTTTTCATTTATGAATTTACTGCTGAGGAGGGAGTCTATAATGAGGGTAACCGGTTTAATTGTTTCTAAATAGATGGGGTTATCTAATTTGCGATAATAAGTGTGATCATTTAATTGACGTTCAACCTCGAATATGTATTGGTCCCTGCTAAGTATTACTACCGATGACCCTTTATCTGCCGGCTTTATAATTATGGATGTATTGTTTTGTAGTTGCTTCAAGGCCTCCCTTTCACCGGGTGACGTATTAGATGCCTCTCTCATTGTTTTATAGTTGTCATTAACAGTTTGTTTGTCTATAGTTATTAGTTTGCGTATATGTATGGGAACAGTATCTGGAGGTGGTGTCCAGTCTGAGGGGTTGATGAATGGTTTTGCCATGTCGGCTTTGTTTTTAAAGAAGTCTATTAGTTTAATTCTCCTGTGGTAATTTTGCAAGTCGCATTTATACTGTTTTTTAATGTCCCGTCCCAAAGTACATGTGGAGATAAATGATAAGCCTTTATTCAATAGGGTGGATTGTGCCTCCGATAGGGTAAAAGTTTTGGATAAATTGATTACAGTTTGTCCTACTCTGAACGGTAAATGTTTGACCCCCGTGTGTGTTGGGCTTAGGGGGACAAGGGGTTTAATGACGCCATCCAGTGGTCTAAAAAGGCCTTGCCGGTGGCTGGTGTCCAATGGACATTATCGGACAAAGTGGAGAATAGTTTCCCCGGGAGAAGGGGTATGGTATGCATGGTATCAGCCATAAGTGCGTTAAGGATCATCAAATTATCCCGTTCCTCTAGGGGGAGGGCCTTATTAAAGTTAACCTGTTGTACATAGATTTCTGCTTCCGGGAAGCTTCTGTCGGCCGCTCTGATGGCCGCCTGTACACTTTTAAATGTAGTTTCTCTAGATTTATTGGCTCTACTGTTGATTCCGAACGCCAGAATAATTTTTTCTACCGTTACTCCCTCCACTGGAATCGTTTTTTCCAACAGAGTCTGGGCGTGGCGAAAGTGGGCCCCCGGGAAACTATCAATCTGAAGATCGGGATGGTTATGGTTAGGAATGCGTGTTAGGTTCGAGTCTCCCATTACAAGCCATTTCTTATTTACTTTTAACTCCCAATCTGTTAGTTTACGTGATGTGTGGGGATGAGCTGTTACCCGGTAGGTCTGATGGGGTCCCGGTTGGTGGTCGTCGGTGTGTTCGCCATCGGACTGGCCTTCTGAGTCTGACGAGTCTGTGAACAGGGAAAGGCTGCCCCTGTAGACAGGTGTAGTAGGGGCGTGGTTGGGGGAAGGGGGGGCGGAAGGTCCCGGTGTCTCCGCTGCCAGTTGATGTTCTGGGTCAGGTGGTCCACCGGCGTCCTCTGATGGTTGATCACGTGGTGCGTTCCTGGCCCTCCTAGGACCTCTCCTCTCCATGGGGGGGGCGGCTTGCGTCTCCCGTCGTCGGGTTGATGCCGCCGGGGTCTGTGCTTGTCCGGGTTGTGGGCGGCTCGGTGGCGGTCGGGTTTCACGTGATAGTATGGGGTCCATCTCCTCCTCCGCTCTGGCTGTAAGTTGGGCCTCTGCTGCAGCGATGGTTTCTCCGGTGAGACGCGGCAGGTTTCTGCGGGCCCATCGGGTCGCGATCTTGAACGCGTCTTTCCAGTTGTCCGGCAGAAGGTTGGAGAAACCCTCCAACCTCGCCTCAATGTCGTCCTCGTAGTGCTGCTTGAGGATGGTACATACTGTGTGGCCCCATTCTCTGGCCGCTCCCTCAATCAAGAGGCGTGTTGTCGGCGTGGGGGCAGCAGGTTTAATCATGGTGGACAGTGTGTCCACCATTCTGGAGATTGTGCGGGGTGCAGACCCCTCGTCGATCGATGATACATTGTGTAGGTGGTGTATCGCCTTTATAAAGGCGTATAGGACCGTCACCAATTCCTTTAATTCTGGATCTGCGGGAATTCGTTTGATTTCGTGTCCGTCCAGGTCCCGGTCCGGACCACGAGTGACGTCCGCATAGGATCTAGTGTTGATCCTGGGGTCGTTGCGCCGAGGGGCCCTCGGTGGAGGCACTGGCCAGCTTAGTTTCTGAGGGTAATCTCTCCGGTAACGGAGAGGGGATGCACGGTCCATCCGGCCCTCGGGCCTCCAGCGGTCCCGACCCCCGGATCTGAGGTTGGGACGGTAGTCTCTCGACGGTGAAGGGGGACGCCTGAATCCGCGTGGTGAGCGGGGACGTTGGACCCGGGGTGGTGGTGAGTAGGTAGGTCTCTCTCTGGGTGGGTATAGGTCATCTCTCTCCCTGGGCCGCGGGGAAGGCCGTCGATATCTGGGTGGTGATGGTGAACGCCAGGTCCTCGGTGGTGGGTCGGCACGTCTGGCTCCATATTGCAGGTAATTCCTCGGTGGTGTATCGGGACGTCGGCCTCTCGGTGGTGATAATCGGTATTCCTCTCTGCTCCGTGGATAATGCCATTCCTCCGCTCGAGGATATTGGGGCCTACCTCGTGGCGAGTGGAAACGACCACGACGTCTGTTGTAGCGCACCTCGGTCCACTCGCTCATCGTGTTGGAGCGATGAAAAAGATCCAAAAAAACGTTCTGTATTTGTCCTAAATAAAAATAAACTATTACCTAATAATAATAATGATAAAATTCCTTGTATTCAGATTATAAGATATTTATTACACTTTACAAAAGATACGACGTTTCGACCTAATGGAGTCTTCTTCAGGAATGACATCACAAGATCATTACATATAGGTAATAGCTTTTTCCGCGTGACCTCCCGGGAGGAACAACTTCCCGTGTTCTCCGGAGATGACATTATTACAAAATACAAAACTAGAATACAAATAAACAGCACAAAATGCATAATATGGGCAAGTGTCCTTCAAGGTCCATTATAACAATATACATCGGTAAGTATTTACATTTATTTTTATATAACCGTACGAATTACGATCCGTGTACGTCAATAGCTGCTGTGGTATGATGGCGCCATCTAGGGTATGAAACCCGGCGGTACATGAAAACATTGTTTATTTAAACAGGTGGTAATATAAACAACAATCATGGAATACAGTGGGGTCCAACTGGACTTTATTTATAGAAAATAAAAAATGAAAAATAAAAAACATCATCAAACCATTAAACTCTTTACAATGTTGTTTAATGTAGACTGGGTTATGGTTAAAGTAAGGATTGGGTTTTAAGGTTTGTTATTGCTAAATCTGGGTTAGGATTGGGTATGTGTAGGCGTATAGGGTTAGGGTTAGGTATAAGAGATGCTGGGTTATGGTTAGGTTTATAGAATGGTATGGGTTATAGTAGAAGCGGTTTTATGGTAAGTATTAATGTTGGGTTACAATTGGTTGTTGTTAAGGTTTAGGTTATGTGTTAATGTGGGATTGGTTATGTTTAGTAGTTTTGGGATTGGGATTAGTATTCACCGGGTTATGGTTAGGGTTAAGGTTTAGGTTTTTAGGTTGGTTATTATCAGAGTCTTAAGTGAAGAGGCGTATAGGGTTAGGGTCAGGTATAAGAGATACTGGGTTATGGTTAGGTTTATAGAATGGTATGGGTTATAGTAGAAGCGGTTTTATGGTAAGTATTAATGTTGGGTTATAATTGGTTGTCGTTAAGGTTTAGGTTATGTGTTAATGTGGTAAGTATTAATGTTGGGTTATAATTGGTTGTTGTTAAGGTTTAGGTTATGTGTTAATGTGGGATTGGTTATGTTTAGTAGTTTTGGGATTGGGATTAGTATTCACCGGGTTATGGTTAGGGTTAAGGTTTAGGTTTTTTTTAGGTTGGTTATTATTGGGGTCTTAAGTTAAGAGGCGTATAGGGTTAGGGTCAGGTATAAGAGATACTGGGTTATGGTTAGGTTTATAGAATGGTATGGGTTATAGTAGAAGCGGTTTTATGGTAAGTATTAATGTTGGGTTATAATTGGTTGTTGTTAAGGTTTAGGTTATGTTTTAATGTGGGATTGGTTATATTTAGTAGTTTTGGGATTGGGATTAGTATTCACCGGGTTATGGTTAGGGTTAAGGTTTAGGCTTTTAGGTTGGGTATTATTGGGGTCTTAAGTTAAGATTGGGTATGTGTGGGCGTATTGGAATAGCTTCTAGTTTTAGTATCCAATGGTCCTCTCGCTTTCTCCTCTGGTCCAGGGTCCAGGTAATATTCCCTTGCAGGCCAGCCATTTTCATGGCATCTAAACCATGAGTTCTAAAGTGTTGGATTAGTGGTAAGTCCGGGTATCTATTGTTATTAATGTCTATGTTGTGTTGTCTCATACGTGTTGCCAATGTGATGCCCGTCTCCCCCACAAATTGGATGGAACAAAGGGAACAGTGAATTAGGTAAACACAGTTGTATGAGATAGAAGTGAATTGTTGGGTTATTTGAAACCATGAGTGGTTTATTTGATTTTTAACAAATTGTAATTTAACAAACTGTGCGTTGGGTTCTCTAGGTTCCTCCATGTTAACAAGGGGTGATAGCATAGCTCGGACCAGGATATCCTTTAGATTCTTGTTTCTCCTATATGCCAAGATTATTTTGTTATCCTTGAATGGTATATGTTGGCCCAGAAGATTATTGAAGTTAGCTTTTAGCATGTTACCAAGTGTTGTTCCTATAGATGTGTATGTTGTTATTAGTGGGATGGAATTGGTCTGGTTCCTCACCTTTCTGTTTAGGTATGTTTTAAAACAGTTTCTGAGGAAGGATCTAGAATATCCCCTGGTCCTAAGGGCTTGGAATAGTGCACGAGTGGCTTCTTTAAAGTCATTACCTTTAGTGCATATTCTGTGGAATCTTAATATTTGGGATTTAACTAACCCCTCATATGTATGTTTCGGGTGGAAGCTACTTTTAAACAGGAGGGCGTGTGTGTCTGTCTTTTTAAAGAATACTTTTATATCTAAGGTTGACGTAGAATGGAAATCTGGGCCTTTGTAGGTTGTAGTATCCAGAAAATCTATTGTAGTATTATTTACTTCATGGGTGACTTGGATCGATGGGTTATGGGAATTTAAAGTGGACATGAATTGTAGGAATTCTGTTTGAGATCCAGGCCATATACCCCATATGTCATCCAAGTAGCGGAAGTATTTGAATGGTTTAATACGACATTTGGAGAAAACCTCCTCCTCCCATTGGGCCATATATATATTCGCATACGCAGGGGCGAATTTCTTACCCATAGCTGTCCCCCTGACTTGTAGATAAAACTTGTCATTAAATACAAAGTCATTTCTGGTTAAGTTAATATCTAGTAGTTGTAATATTTGTCTGTCCGGTCGTGTAGGATCTGGGAATTTTTCTAAAGTATTTTTTATACATTGGATGCCCTCAGGTATGGGAATGTTAGTGTAGAGACTTTTGACGTCCAGGGAAAATAAAAGGCATTCAGGTGGTACTGTTAGTGATTTGATTGTTTCTACAAAATGGTATGTATCTTTGATATAGGATGGGTGTTTGGTGGAGAGGGGGTTCAGGAAGTAATCCAAGAATTCAGCGGTATAGTATGTCTCGCTGCCACAGTCAGAGACAATCGGTCTGCCAGGGGGGATTTCAAATGGTACTGTCCATGTTGCAGGATCTTTGTGGATCTTTGGTAGTACGTAAAAACGTCTGGGTCTGGGTTCGTCCTCCCCAATAAGATATTTGCGTTGTTTTTCATTTATGAATTTACTGCTGAGGAGGGAGTCTATAATGAGGGTAACCGGTTTAATTGTTTCTAAATAGATGGGGTTATCTAATTTGCGATAATAAGTGTGATCATTTAATTGACGTTCAACCTCGAATATGTATTGGTCCCTGCTAAGTATTACTACCGATGACCCTTTATCTGCCGGCTTTATAATTATGGATGTATTGTTTTGTAGTTGCTTCAAGGCCTCCCTTTCACCGGGTGACGTATTAGATGCCTCTCTCATTGTTTTATAGTTGTCATTAACAGTTTGTTTGTCTATAGTTATTAGTTTGCGTATATGTATGGGAACAGTATCTGGAGGTGGTGTCCAGTCTGAGGGGTTGATGAATGGTTTTGCCATGTCGGCTTTGTTTTTAAAGAAGTCTATTAGTTTAATTCTCCTGTGGTAATTTTGCAAGTCGCATTTATACTGTTTTTTAATGTCCCGTCCCAAAGTACATGTGGAGATAAATGATAAGCCTTTATTCAATAGGGTGGATTGTGCCTCCGATAGGGTAAAAGTTTTGGATAAATTGATTACAGTTTGTCCTACTCTGAACGGTAAATGTTTGACCCCCGTGTGTGTTGGGCTTAGGGGGACAAGGGGTTTAATGACGCCATCCAGTGGTCTAAAAAGGCCTTGCCGGTGGCTGGTGTCCAATGGACATTATCGGACAAAGTGGAGAATAGTTTCCCCGGGAGAAGGGGTATGGTATGCATGGTATCAGCCATAAGTGCGTTAAGGATCATCAAATTATCCCGTTCCTCTAGGGGGAGGGCCTTATTAAAGTTAACCTGTTGTACATAGATTTCTGCTTCCGGGAAGCTTCTGTCGGCCGCTCTGATGGCCGCCTGTACACTTTTAAATGTAGTTTCTCTAGATTTATTGGCTCTACTGTTGATTCCGAACGCCAGAATAATTTTTTCTACCGTTACTCCCTCCACTGGAATCGTTTTTTCCAACAGAGTCTGGGCGTGGCGAAAGTGGGCCCCCGGGAAACTATCAATCTGAAGATCGGGATGGTTATGGTTAGGAATGCGTGTTAGGTTCGAGTCCCCCATTACAAGCCATTTCTTATTTACTTTTAACTCCCAATCTGTTAGTTTACGTGATGTGTGGGGATGAGCTGTTACCCGGTAGGTCTGATGGGGTCCCGGTTGGTGGTCGTCGGTGTGTTCGCCATCGGACTGGCCTTCTGAGTCTGACGAGTCTGTGAACAGGGAAAGGCTGCCCCTGTAGACAGGTGTAGTAGGGGCGTGGTTGGGGGAAGGGGGGGCGGAAGGTCCCGGTGTCTCCGCTGCCAGTTGATGTTCTGGGTCAGGTGGTCCACCGGCGTCCTCTGATGGTTGATCACGTGGTGCGTTCCTGGCCCTCCTAGGACCTCTCCTCTCCATGGGGGGGGCGGCTTGCGTCTCCCGTCGTCGGGTTGATGCCGCCGGGGTCTGTGCTTGTCCGGGTTGTGGGCGGCTCGGTGGCGGTCGGGTTTCACGTGATAGTATGGGGTCCATCTCCTCCTCCGCTCTGGCTGTAAGTTGGGCCTCTGCTGCAGCGATGGTTTCTCCGGTGAGACGCGGCAGGTTTCTGCGGGCCCATCGGGTCGCGATCTTGAACGCGTCTTTCCAGTTGTCCGGCAGAAGGTTGGAGAAACCCTCCAACCTCGCCTCAATGTCGTCCTCGTAGTGCTGCTTGAGGATGGTACATACTGTGTGGCCCCATTCTCTGGCCGCTCCCTCAATCAAGAGGCGTGTTGTCGGCGTGGGGGCAGCAGGTTTAATCATGGTGGACAGTGTGTCCACCATTCTGGAGATTGTGCGGGGTGCAGACCCCTCGTCGATCGATGATACATTGTGTAGGTGGTGTATCGCCTTTATAAAGGCGTACAGGACCGTCACCAATTCCTTTAATTCTGGATCTGCGGGAATTCGTTTGATTTCGTGTCCGTCCAGGTCCCGGTCCGGACCACGAGTGACGTCCGCATAGGATCTAGTGTTGATCCTGGGGTCGTTGCGCCGAGGGGCCCTCGGTGGAGGCACTGGCCAGCTTAGTTTCTGAGGGTAATCTCTCCGGTAACGGAGAGGGGATGCACGGTCCATCCGGCCCTCGGGCCTCCAGCGGTCCCGACCCCCGGATCTGAGGTTGGGACGGTAGTCTCTCGACGGTGAAGGGGGACGCCTGAATCCGCGTGGTGAGCGGGGACGTTGGACCCTGGGTGGTGAGTAGGTAGGTCTCTCTCTGGGTGGGTATAGGTCATCTCTCTCCCTGGGCCGCGGGGAAGGCCGTCGATATCTGGGTGGTGATGGTGAACGCCAGGTCCTCGGTGGTGGGTCGGCACGTCTGGCTCCATATTGCAGGTAATTCCTCGGTGGTGTATCGGGACGTCGGCCTCTCGGTGGTGATAATCGGTATTCCTCTCTGCTCCGTGGATAATGCCATTCCTCCGCTCGAGGATATTGGGGCCTACCTCGTGGCGAGTGGAAACGACCACGACGTCTGTTGTAGCGCACCTCGGTCCACTCGCTCATCGTGTTGGAGCGATGAAAAAGATCCAAAAAAAACGTTCTGTATTTGTCCTAAATAAAAATAAACTATTACCTAATAATAATAATGATAAAATTCCTTGTATTCAGATTATAAGATATTTATTACACTTTACAAAAGATACGACGTTTCGACCTAATGGAGTCTTCTTCAGGAATGACATCACAAGATCATTACATATAGGTAATAGCTTTTTCCGCGTGACCTCCCGGGAGGAACAACTTCCCGTGTTCTCCGGAGATGACATTATTACAAAATACAAAACTAGAATACAAATAAACAGCACAAAATGCATAATATGGGCAAGTGTCCTTCAAGGTCCATTATAACAATATACATCGGTAAGTATTTACATTTATTTTTATATAACCGTACGAATTACGATCCGTGTACGTCAATAGCTGCTGTGGTATGATGGCGCCATCTAGGGTATGAAACCCGGCGGTACATGAAAACATTGTTTATTTAAACAGGTGGTAATATAAACAACAATCATGGAATACAGTGGGGTCCAACTGGACTTTATTTATAGAAAATAAAAAATGAAAAATAAAAAACATCATCAAACCATTAAACTCTTTACAATGTTGTTTAATGTAGACTGGGTTATGGTTAAAGTAAGGATTGGGTTTTAAGGTTTGTTATTGCTAAATCTGGGTTAGGATTGGGTATGTGTAGGCGTATAGGGTTAGGGTTAGGTATAAGAGATGCTGGGTTATGGTTAGGTTTATAGAATGGTATGGGTTATAGTAGAAGCGGTTTTATGGTAAGTATTAATGTTGGGTTACAATTGGTTGTTGTTAAGGTTTAGGTTATGTGTTAATGTGGGATTGGTTATGTTTAGTAGTTTTGGGATTGGGATTAGTATTCACCGGGTTATGGTTAGGGTTAAGGTTTAGGTTTTTAGGTTATTATCAGAGTCTTAAGTGAAGAGGCGTATAGGGTTAGGGTCAGGTAAAAGAGATACTGGGTTATGGTTAGGTTTATAGAATGGTATGGGTTATAGTAGAAGCGGTTTTATGGTAAGTATTAATGTTGGGTTATAATTGGTTGTCGTTAAGGTTTAGGTTATGTGCTAATGTGGTAAGTATTAATGTTGGGTTATAATTGGTTGTTGTTAAGGTTTAGGTTATGTGTTAATGTGGGATTGGTTATGTTTAGTAGTTTTGGGATTGGGATTAGTATTCACCGGGTTATGGTTAGGGTTAAGGTTTAGGTTTTTTTTAGGTTGGTTATTATTGGGGTCTTAAGTTAAGAGGCGTATAGGGTTAGGGTCAGGTATAAGAGATACTGGGTTATGGTTAGGTTTATAGAATGGTATGGGTTATAGTAGAAGCGGTTTTATGGTAAGTATTAATGTTGGGTTATAATTGATTGTTGTTAAGGTTTAGGTTATGTTTTAATGTGGGATTGGTTATATTTAGTAGTTTTGGGATTGGGATTAGTATTAACCGGGTTATGGTTAGGGTTAAGGTTTAGGCTTTTAGGTTGGGTATTATTGGGGTCTTAAGTTAAGATTGGGTATGTGTGGGCGTATTGGAATAGCTTCTAGTTTTAGTATCCAATGGTCCTCTCGCTTTCTCCTCTGGTCCAGGGTCCAGGTAATATTCCCTTGCAGGCCAGCCATTTTCATGGCATCTAAACCATGAGTTCTAAAGTGTTGGATTAGTGGTAAGTCCGGGTATCTATTGTTATTAATGTCTATGTTGTGTTGTCTCATACGTGTTGCCAATGTGATGCCCGTCTCCCCCACAAATTGGATGGAACAAAGGGAACAGTGAATTAGGTAAACACAGTTGTATGAGATAGAAGTGAATTGTTGGGTTATTTGAAACCATGAGTGGTTTATTTGATTTTTAACAAATTGTAATTTAACAAACTGTGCGTTGGGTTCTCTAGGTTCCTCCATGTTAACAAGGGGTGATAGCCTAGCTCGGACCAGGATATCCTTTAGATTCTTGTTTCTCCTATATGCCAAGATTACTTTGTTATCCTTGAATGGTATATGTTGGCACAGAAGATTATTGAAGTTAGCTTTTAGCATGTTACCAAGTGTTGTTCCTATAGATGTGTATGTTGTTATTAGTGGGATGGAATTGGTCTGGTTCCTCACCTTTCTGTTTAGGTATGTTTTAAAACAGTTTCTGAGGAAGGATCTAGAATATCCCCTGGTCCTAAGGGCTTGGAATAGTGCACGAGTGGCTTCTTTAAAGTCATTACCTTTAGTGCATATTCTGTGGAATCTTAATATTTGGGATTTAACTAACCCCTCATATGTATGTTTCGGGTGGAAGCTACTTTTAAACAGGAGGGCGTGTGTGTCTGTCTTTTTAAAGAATACTTTTATATCTAAGGTTGACGTAGAATGGAAATCTGGGCCTTTGTAGGTTGTAGTATCCAGAAAATCTATAGTAGTATTATTTACTTCATGGGTGACTTGGATCGATGGGTTATGGGAATTTAAAGTGGACATGAATTGTAGGAATTCTGTTTGAGATCCAGGCCATATACCCCATATGTCATCCAAGTAGCGGAAGTATTTGAATGGTTTAATACGACATTTGGAGAAAACCTCCTCCTCCCATTGGGCCATATATATATTCGCATACGCAGGGGCGAATTTCTTACCCATAGCTGTCCCCTTGACTTGTAGATAAAACTTGTCATTAAATACGAAGTCATTTCTGGTTAAGTTAATATCTAGTAGTTGTAATATTTGTCTGTCCGGTCGTGTAGGATCTGGGAATTTTTCTAAAGTATTTTTTATACATTGGATGCCCTCAGGTATGGGGATGTTAGTGTAGAGACTTTTGACGTCCAGGGAAAATAAAAGGCATTCAGGTGGTACTGTTAGTGATTTGATTGTTTCTACAAAATGGTATGTATCTTTGATATAGGATGGGTGTTTGGTAGAGAGGGGGTTCAGGAAGTAATCCAAGAATTCAGCGGTATAGTATGTCTCGCTGCCACAGTCAGAGACAATCGGTCTGCCAGGGGGGATTTCAAATGGTACTGTCCATGTTGCAGGATCTTTGTGGATCTTTGGTAGTACGTAAAAACGTCTGGGTCTGGGTTCGTCCTCCCCAATAAGATATTTGCGTTGTTTTTCATTTATGAATTTACTGCTGAGGAGGGAGTCTATAATGAGGGTAACCGGTTTAATTGTTTCTAAATAGATGGGGTTATCTAATTTGCGATAATAAGTGTGATCATTTAATTGACGTTCAACCTCGAATATGTATTGGTCCCTGCTAAGTATTACTACCGATGACCCTTTATCTGCCGGCTTTATAATTATGGATGTATTGTTTTGTAGTTGCTTCAAGGCCTCCCTTTCACCGGGTGACGTATTAGATGCCTCTCTCATTGTTTTATAGTTGTCATTAACAGTTTGTTTGTCTATAGTTATTAGTTTGCGTATATGTATGGGAACAGTATCTGGAGGTGGTGTCCAGTCTGAGGGGTTGATGAATGGTTTTGCCATGTCGGCTTTGTTTTTAAAGAAGTCTATTAGTTTAATTCTCCTGTGGTAATTTTGCAAGTCGCATTTATACTGTTTTTTAATGTCCCGTCCCAAAGTACATGTGGAGATAAATGATAAGCCTTTATTCAATAGGGTGGATTGTGCCTCCGATAGGGTAAAAGTTTTGGATAAATTGATTACAGTTTGTCCTACTCTGAACGGTAAATGTTTGACCCCCGTGTGTGTTGGGCTTAGGGGGACAAGGGGTTTAATGACGCCATCCAGTGGTCTAAAAAGGCCTTGCCGGTGGCTGGTGTCCAATGGACATTATCGGACAAAGTGGAGAATAGTTTCCCCGGGAGAAGGGGTATGGTATGCATGGTATCAGCCATAAGTGCGTTAAGGATCATCAAATTATCCCGTTCCTCTAGGGGGAGGGCCTTATTAAAGTTAACCTGTTGTACATAGATTTCTGCTTCCGGGAAGCTTCTGTCGGCCGCTCTGATGGCCGCCTGTACACTTTTAAATGTAGTTTCTCTAGATTTATTGGCTCTACTGTTGATTCCGAACGCCAGAATAATTTTTTCTACCGTTACTCCCTCCACTGGAATCGTTTTTTCCAACAGAGTCTGGGCGTGGCGAAAGTGGGCCCCCGGGAAACTATCAATCTGAAGATCGGGATGGTTATGGTTAGGAATGCGTGTTAGGTTCGAGTCTCCCATTACAAGCCATTTCTTATTTACTTTTAACTCCCAATCTGTTAGTTTACGTGATGTGTGGGGATGAGCTGTTACCCGGTAGGTCTGATGGGGTCCCGGTTGGTGGTCGTCGGTGTGTTCGCCATCGGACTGGCCTTCTGAGTCTGACGAGTCTGTGAACAGGGAAAGGCTGCCCCTGTAGACAGGTGTAGTAGGGGCGTGGTTGGGGGAAGGGGGGGCGGAAGGTCCCGGTGTCTCCGCTGCCAGTTGATGTTCTGGGTCAGGTGGTCCACCGGCGTCCTCTGATGGTTGATCACGTGGTGCGTTCCTGGCCCTCCTAGGACCTCTCCTCTCCATGGGGGGGGCGGCTTGCGTCTCCCGTCGTCGGGTTGATGCCGCCGGGGTCTGTGCTTGTCCGGGTTGTGGGCGGCTCGGTGGCGGTCGGGTTTCACGTGATAGTATGGGGTCCATCTCCTCCTCCGCTCTGGCTGTAAGTTGGGCCTCTGCTGCAGCGATGGTTTCTCCGGTGAGACGCGGCAGGTTTCTGCGGGCCCATCGGGTCGCGATCTTGAACGCGTCTTTCCAGTTGTCCGGCAGAAGGTTGGAGAAACCCTCCAACCTCGCCTCAATGTCGTCCTCGTAGTGCTGCTTGAGGATGGTACATACTGTGTGGCCCCATTCTCTGGCCGCTCCCTCAATCAAGAGGCGTGTTGTCGGCGTGGGGGCAGCAGGTTTAATCATGGTGGACAGTGTGTCCACCATTCTGGAGATTGTGCGGGGTGCAGACCCCTCGTCGATCGATGATACATTGTGTAGGTGGTGTATCGCCTTTATAAAGGCGTATAGGACCGTCACCAATTCCTTTAATTCTGGATCTGCGGGAATTCGTTTGATTTCGTGTCCGTCCAGGTCCCGGTCCGGACCACGAGTGACGTCCGCATAGGATCTAGTGTTGATCCTGGGGTCGTTGCGCCGAGGGGCCCTCGGTGGAGGCACTGGCCAGCTTAGTTTCTGAGGGTAATCTCTCCGGTAACGGAGAGGGGATGCACGGTCCATCCGGCCCTCGGGCCTCCAGCGGTCCCGACCCCCGGATCTGAGGTTGGGACGGTAGTCTCTCGACGGTGAAGGGGGACGCCTGAATCCGCGTGGTGAGCGGGGACGTTGGACCCGGGGTGGTGGTGAGTAGGTAGGTCTCTCTCTGGGTGGGTATAGGTCATCTCTCTCCCTGGGCCGCGGGGAAGGCCGTCGATATCTGGGTGGTGATGGTGAACGCCAGGTCCTCGGTGGTGGGTCGGCACGTCTGGCTCCATATTGCAGGTAATTCCTCGGTGGTGTATCGGGACGTCGGCCTCTCGGTGGTGATAATCGGTATTCCTCTCTGCTCCGTGGATAATGCCATTCCTCCGCTCGAGGATATTGGGGCCTACCTCGTGGCGAGTGGAAACGACCACGACGTCTGTTGTAGCGCACCTCGGTCCACTCGCTCATCGTGTTGGAGCGATGAAAAAGATCCAAAAAAAACGTTCTGTATTTGTCCTAAATAAAAATAAACTATTACCTAATAATAATAATGATAAAATTCCTTGTATTCAGATTATAAGATATTTATTACACTTTACAAAAGATACGACGTTTCGACCTAATGGAGTCTTCTTCAGGAATGACATCACAAGATCATTACATATAGGTAATAGCTTTTTCCGCGTGACCTCCCGGGAGGAACAACTTCCCGTGTTCTCCGGAGATGACATTATTACAAAATTCAATACTAGAATACAAATAAACAGCACAAAATGCATAATATGGGCAAGTGTCCTTCAAGGTCCATTATAACAATATACATCGGTAAGTATTTACATTTATTTTTATATAACCGTACGAATTACGATCCGTGTACGTCAATAGCTGCTGTGGTATGATGGCGCCATCTAGGGTATGAAACCCGGCGGTACATGAAAACATTGTTTATTTAAACAGGTGGTAATATAAACAACAATCATGGAATACAGTGGGGTCCAACTGGACTTTATTTATAGAAAATAAAAAATGAAAAATAAAAAACATCATCAAACCATTAAACTCTTTACAATGTTGTTTAATGTAGACTGGGTTATGGTTAAAGTAAGGATTGGGTTTTAAGGTTTGTTATTGCTAAATCTGGGTTAGGATTGGGTATGTGTAGGCGTATAGGGTTAGGGTTAGGTATAAGAGATACTGGGTTATGGTTAGGTTTATAGAATGGTATGGGTTATAGTAGAAGCGGTTTTATGGTAAGTATTAATGTTGGGTTATAATTGGTTGTTGTTAAGGTTTAGGTTATGTGTTAATGTGGGATTGGTTATGTTTAGTAGTTTTGGGATTGGGATTAGTATTCACCGGGTTATGGTTAGGGTTAAGGTTTAGGTTTTTAGGTTGGTTATTATCAGAGTCTTAAGTGAAGAGGCGTATAGGGTTAGGGTCAGGTAAAAGAGATACTGGGTTATGGTTAGGTTTATAGAATGGTATGGGTTATAGTAGAAGCGGTTTTATGGTAAGTATTAATGTTGGGTTATAATTGGTTGTCGTTAAGGTTTAGGTTATGTGCTAATGTGGTAAGTATTAATGTTGGGTTATAATTGGTTGTTGTTAAGGTTTAGGTTATGTGTTAATGTGGGATTGGTTATGTTTAGTAGTTTTGGGATTGGGATTAGTATTCACCGGGTTATGGTTAGGGTTAAGGTTTAGGTTTTTTTTAGGTTGGTTATTATTGGGGTCTTAAGTTAAGAGGCGTATAGGGTTAGGGTCAGGTATAAGAGATACTGGGTTATGGTTAGGTTTATAGAATGGTATGGGTTATAGTAGAAGCGGTTTTATGGTAAGTATTAATGTTGGGTTATAATTGATTGTTGTTAAGGTTTAGGTTATGTTTTAATGTGGGATTGGTTATATTTAGTAGTTTTGGGATTGGGATTAGTATTAACCGGGTTATGGTTAGGGTTAAGGTTTAGGCTTTTAGGTTGGGTATTATTGGGGTCTTAAGTTAAGATTGGGTATGTGTGGGCGTATTGGAATAGCTTCTAGTTTTAGTATCCAATGGTCCTCTCGCTTTCTCCTCTGGTCCAGGGTCCAGGTAATATTCCCTTGCAGGCCAGCCATTTTCATGGCATCTAAACCATGAGTTCTAAAGTGTTGGATTAGTGGTAAGTCCGGGTATCTATTGTTATTAATGTCTATGTTGTGTTGTCTCATACGTGTTGCCAATGTGATGCCCGTCTCCCCCACAAATTGGATGGAACAAAGGGAACAGTGAATTAGGTAAACACAGTTGTATGAGATAGAAGTGAATTGTTGGGTTATTTGAAACCATGAGTGGTTTATTTGATTTTTAACAAATTGTAATTTAACAAACTGTGCGTTGGGTTCTCTAGGTTCCTCCATGTTAACAAGGGGTGATAGCCTAGCTCGGACCAGGATATCCTTTAGATTCTTGTTTCTCCTATATGCCAAGATTACTTTGTTATCCTTGAATGGTATATGTTGGCACAGAAGATTATTGAAGTTAGCTTTTAGCATGTTACCAAGTGTTGTTCCTATAGATGTGTATGTTGTTATTAGTGGGATGGAATTGGTCTGGTTCCTCACCTTTCTGTTTAGGTATGTTTTAAAACAGTTTCTGAGGAAGGATCTAGAATATCCCCTGGTCCTAAGGGCTTGGAATAGTGCACGAGTGGCTTCTTTAAAGTCATTACCTTTAGTGCATATTCTGTGGAATCTTAATATTTGGGATTTAACTAACCCCTCATATGTATGTTTCGGGTGGAAGCTACTTTTAAACAGGAGGGCGTGTGTGTCTGTCTTTTTAAAGAATACTTTTATATCTAAGGTTGACGTAGAATGGAAATCTGGGCCTTTGTAGGTTGTAGTATCCAGAAAATCTATAGTAGTATTATTTACTTCATGGGTGACTTGGATCGATGGGTTATGGGAATTTAAAGTGGACATGAATTGTAGGAATTCTGTTTGAGATCCAGGCCATATACCCCATATGTCATCCAAGTAGCGGAAGTATTTGAATGGTTTAATACGACATTTGGAGAAAACCTCCTCCTCCCATTGGGCCATATATATATTCGCATACGCAGGGGCGAATTTCTTACCCATAGCTGTCCCCTTGACTTGTAGATAAAACTTGTCATTAAATACGAAGTCATTTCTGGTTAAGTTAATATCTAGTAGTTGTAATATTTGTCTGTCCGGTCGTGTAGGATCTGGGAATTTTTCTAAAGTATTTTTTATACATTGGATGCCCTCAGGTATGGGGATGTTAGTGTAGAGACTTTTGACGTCCAGGGAAAATAAAAGGCATTCAGGTGGTACTGTTAGTGATTTGATTGTTTCTACAAAATGGTATGTATCTTTGATATAGGATGGGTGTTTGGTAGAGAGGGGGTTCAGGAAGTAATCCAAGAATTCAGCGGTATAGTATGTCTCGCTGCCACAGTCAGAGACAATCGGTCTGCCAGGGGGGATTTCAAATGGTACTGTCCATGTTGCAGGATCTTTGTGGATCTTTGGTAGTACGTAAAAACGTCTGGGTCTGGGTTCGTCCTCCCCAATAAGATATTTGCGTTGTTTTTCATTTATGAATTTACTGCTGAGGAGGGAGTCTATAATGAGGGTAACCGGTTTAATTGTTTCTAAATAGATGGGGTTATCTAATTTGCGATAATAAGTGTGATCATTTAATTGACGTTCAACCTCGAATATGTATTGGTCCCTGCTAAGTATTACTACCGATGACCCTTTATCTGCCGGCTTTATAATTATGGATGTATTGTTTTGTAGTTGCTTCAAGGCCTCCCTTTCACCGGGTGACGTATTAGATGCCTCTCTCATTGTTTTATAGTTGTCATTAACAGTTTGTTTGTCTATAGTTATTAGTTTGCGTATATGTATGGGAACAGTATCTGGAGGTGGTGTCCAGTCTGAGGGGTTGATGAATGGTTTTGCCATGTCGGCTTTGTTTTTAAAGAAGTCTATTAGTTTAATTCTCCTGTGGTAATTTTGCAAGTCGCATTTATACTGTTTTTTAATGTCCCGTCCCAAAGTACATGTGGAGATAAATGATAAGCCTTTATTCAATAGGGTGGATTGTGCCTCCGATAGGGTAAAAGTTTTGGATAAATTGATTACAGTTTGTCCTACTCTGAACGGTAAATGTTTGACCCCCGTGTGTGTTGGGCTTAGGGGGACAAGGGGTTTAATGACGCCATCCAGTGGTCTAAAAAGGCCTTGCCGGTGGCTGGTGTCCAATGGACATTATCGGACAAAGTGGAGAATAGTTTCCCCGGGAGAAGGGGTATGGTATGCATGGTATCAGCCATAAGTGCGTTAAGGATCATCAAATTATCCCGTTCCTCTAGGGGGAGGGCCTTATTAAAGTTAACCTGTTGTACATAGATTTCTGCTTCCGGGAAGCTTCTGTCGGCCGCTCTGATGGCCGCCTGTACACTTTTAAATGTAGTTTCTCTAGATTTATTGGCTCTACTGTTGATTCCGAACGCCAGAATAATTTTTTCTACCGTTACTCCCTCCACTGGAATCGTTTTTTCCAACAGAGTCTGGGCGTGGCGAAAGTGGGCCCCCGGGAAACTATCAATCTGAAGATCGGGATGGTTATGGTTAGGAATGCGTGTTAGGTTCGAGTCTCCCATTACAAGCCATTTCTTATTTACTTTTAACTCCCAATCTGTTAGTTTACGTGATGTGTGGGGATGAGCTGTTACCCGGTAGGTCTGATGGGGTCCCGGTTGGTGGTCGTCGGTGTGTTCGCCATCGGACTGGCCTTCTGAGTCTGACGAGTCTGTGAACAGGGAAAGGCTGCCCCTGTAGACAGGTGTAGTAGGGGCGTGGTTGGGGGAAGGGGGGGCGGAAGGTCCCGGTGTCTCCGCTGCCAGTTGATGTTCTGGGTCAGGTGGTCCACCGGCGTCCTCTGATGGTTGATCACGTGGTGCGTTCCTGGCCCTCCTAGGACCTCTCCTCTCCATGGGGGGGGCGGCTTGCGTCTCCCGTCGTCGGGTTGATGCCGCCGGGGTCTGTGCTTGTCCGGGTTGTGGGCGGCTCGGTGGCGGTCGGGTTTCACGTGATAGTATGGGGTCCATCTCCTCCTCCGCTCTGGCTGTAAGTTGGGCCTCTGCTGCAGCGATGGTTTCTCCGGTGAGACGCGGCAGGTTTCTGCGGGCCCATCGGGTCGCGATCTTGAACGCGTCTTTCCAGTTGTCCGGCAGAAGGTTGGAGAAACCCTCCAACCTCGCCTCAATGTCGTCCTCGTAGTGCTGCTTGAGGATGGTACATACTGTGTGGCCCCATTCTCTGGCCGCTCCCTCAATCAAGAGGCGTGTTGTCGGCGTGGGGGCAGCAGGTTTAATCATGGTGGACAGTGTGTCCACCATTCTGGAGATTGTGCGGGGTGCAGACCCCTCGTCGATCGATGATACATTGTGTAGGTGGTGTATCGCCTTTATAAAGGCGTATAGGACCGTCACCAATTCCTTTAATTCTGGATCTGCGGGAATTCGTTTGATTTCGTGTCCGTCCAGGTCCCGGTCCGGACCACGAGTGACGTCCGCATAGGATCTAGTGTTGATCCTGGGGTCGTTGCGCCGAGGGGCCCTCGGTGGAGGCACTGGCCAGCTTAGTTTCTGAGGGTAATCTCTCCGGTAACGGAGAGGGGATGCACGGTCCATCCGGCCCTCGGGCCTCCAGCGGTCCCGACCCCCGGATCTGAGGTTGGGACGGTAGTCTCTCGACGGTGAAGGGGGACGCCTGAATCCGCGTGGTGAGCGGGGACGTTGGACCCGGGGTGGTGGTGAGTAGGTAGGTCTCTCTCTGGGTGGGTATAGGTCATCTCTCTCCCTGGGCCGCGGGGAAGGCCGTCGATATCTGGGTGGTGATGGTGAACGCCAGGTCCTCGGTGGTGGGTCGGCACGTCTGGCTCCATATTGCAGGTAATTCCTCGGTGGTGTATCGGGACGTCGGCCTCTCGGTGGTGATAATCGGTATTCCTCTCTGCTCCGTGGATAATGCCATTCCTCCGCTCGAGGATATTGGGGCCTACCTCGTGGCGAGTGGAAACGACCACGACGTCTGTTGTAGCGCACCTCGGTCCACTCGCTCATCGTGTTGGAGCGATGAAAAAGATCCAAAAAAAACGTTCTGTATTTGTCCTAAATAAAAATAAACTATTACCTAATAATAATAATGATAAAATTCCTTGTATTCAGATTATAAGATATTTATTACACTTTACAAAAGATACGACGTTTCGACCTAATGGAGTCTTCTTCAGGAATGACATCACAAGATCATTACATATAGGTAATAGCTTTTTCCGCGTGACCTCCCGGGAGGAACAACTTCCCGTGTTCTCCGGAGATGACATTATTACAAAATTCAATACTAGAATACAAATAAACAGCACAAAATGCATAATATGGGCAAGTGTCCTTCAAGGTCCATTATAACAATATACATCGGTAAGTATTTACATTTATTTTTATATAACCGTACGAATTACGATCCGTGTACGTCAATAGCTGCTGTGGTATGATGGCGCCATCTAGGGTATGAAACCCGGCGGTACATGAAAACATTGTTTATTTAAACAGGTGGTAATATAAACAACAATCATGGAATACAGTGGGGTCCAACTGGACTTTATTTATAGAAAATAAAAAATGAAAAATAAAAAACATCATCAAACCATTAAACTCTTTACAATGTTGTTTAATGTAGACTGGGTTATGGTTAAAGTAAGGATTGGGTTTTAAGGTTTGTTATTGCTAAATCTGGGTTAGGATTGGGTATGTGTAGGCGTATAGGGTTAGGGTTAGGTATAAGAGATACTGGGTTATGGTTAGGTTTATAGAATGGTATGGGTTATAGTAGAAGCGGTTTTATGGTAAGTATTAATGTTGGGTTATAATTGGTTGTTGTTAAGGTTTAGGTTATGTGTTAATGTGGGATTGGTTATGTTTAGTAGTTTTGGGATTGGGATTAGTATTCACCGGGTTATGGTTAGGGTTAAGGTTTAGGTTTTTAGGTTGGTTATTATCAGAGTCTTAAGTGAAGAGGCGTATAGGGTTAGGGTCAGGTAAAAGAGATACTGGGTTATGGTTAGGTTTATAGAATGGTATGGGTTATAGTAGAAGCGGTTTTATGGTAAGTATTAATGTTGGGTTATAATTGGTTGTCGTTAAGGTTTAGGTTATGTGCTAATGTGGTAAGTATTAATGTTGGGTTATAATTGGTTGTTGTTAAGGTTTAGGTTATGTGTTAATGTGGGATTGGTTATGTTTAGTAGTTTTGGGATTGGGATTAGTATTCACCGGGTTATGGTTAGGGTTAAGGTTTAGGTTTTTTTTAGGTTGGTTATTATTGGGGTCTTAAGTTAAGAGGCGTATAGGGTTAGGGTCAGGTATAAGAGATACTGGGTTATGGTTAGGTTTATAGAATGGTATGGGTTATAGTAGAAGCGGTTTTATGGTAAGTATTAATGTTGGGTTATAATTGATTGTTGTTAAGGTTTAGGTTATGTTTTAATGTGGGATTGGTTATATTTAGTAGTTTTGGGATTGGGATTAGTATTAACCGGGTTATGGTTAGGGTTAAGGTTTAGGCTTTTAGGTTGGGTATTATTGGGGTCTTAAGTTAAGATTGGGTATGTGTGGGCGTATTGGAATAGCTTCTAGTTTTAGTATCCAATGGTCCTCTCGCTTTCTCCTCTGGTCCAGGGTCCAGGTAATATTCCCTTGCAGGCCAGCCATTTTCATGGCATCTAAACCATGAGTTCTAAAGTGTTGGATTAGTGGTAAGTCCGGGTATCTATTGTTATTAATGTCTATGTTGTGTTGTCTCATACGTGTTGCCAATGTGATGCCCGTCTCCCCCACAAATTGGATGGAACAAAGGGAACAGTGAATTAGGTAAACACAGTTGTATGAGATAGAAGTGAATTGTTGGGTTATTTGAAACCATGAGTGGTTTATTTGATTTTTAACAAATTGTAATTTAACAAACTGTGCGTTGGGTTCTCTAGGTTCCTCCATGTTAACAAGGGGTGATAGCCTAGCTCGGACCAGGATATCCTTTAGATTCTTGTTTCTCCTATATGCCAAGATTACTTTGTTATCCTTGAATGGTATATGTTGGCACAGAAGATTATTGAAGTTAGCTTTTAGCATGTTACCAAGTGTTGTTCCTATAGATGTGTATGTTGTTATTAGTGGGATGGAATTGGTCTGGTTCCTCACCTTTCTGTTTAGGTATGTTTTAAAACAGTTTCTGAGGAAGGATCTAGAATATCCCCTGGTCCTAAGGGCTTGGAATAGTGCACGAGTGGCTTCTTTAAAGTCATTACCTTTAGTGCATATTCTGTGGAATCTTAATATTTGGGATTTAACTAACCCCTCATATGTATGTTTCGGGTGGAAGCTACTTTTAAACAGGAGGGCGTGTGTGTCTGTCTTTTTAAAGAATACTTTTATATCTAAGGTTGACGTAGAATGGAAATCTGGGCCTTTGTAGGTTGTAGTATCCAGAAAATCTATAGTAGTATTATTTACTTCATGGGTGACTTGGATCGATGGGTTATGGGAATTTAAAGTGGACATGAATTGTAGGAATTCTGTTTGAGATCCAGGCCATATACCCCATATGTCATCCAAGTAGCGGAAGTATTTGAATGGTTTAATACGACATTTGGAGAAAACCTCCTCCTCCCATTGGGCCATATATATATTCGCATACGCAGGGGCGAATTTCTTACCCATAGCTGTCCCCTTGACTTGTAGATAAAACTTGTCATTAAATACGAAGTCATTTCTGGTTAAGTTAATATCTAGTAGTTGTAATATTTGTCTGTCCGGTCGTGTAGGATCTGGGAATTTTTCTAAAGTATTTTTTATACATTGGATGCCCTCAGGTATGGGGATGTTAGTGTAGAGACTTTTGACGTCCAGGGAAAATAAAAGGCATTCAGGTGGTACTGTTAGTGATTTGATTGTTTCTACAAAATGGTATGTATCTTTGATATAGGATGGGTGTTTGGTAGAGAGGGGGTTCAGGAAGTAATCCAAGAATTCAGCGGTATAGTATGTCTCGCTGCCACAGTCAGAGACAATCGGTCTGCCAGGGGGGATTTCAAATGGTACTGTCCATGTTGCAGGATCTTTGTGGATCTTTGGTAGTACGTAAAAACGTCTGGGTCTGGGTTCGTCCTCCCCAATAAGATATTTGCGTTGTTTTTCATTTATGAATTTACTGCTGAGGAGGGAGTCTATAATGAGGGTAACCGGTTTAATTGTTTCTAAATAGATGGGGTTATCTAATTTGCGATAATAAGTGTGATCATTTAATTGACGTTCAACCTCGAATATGTATTGGTCCCTGCTAAGTATTACTACCGATGACCCTTTATCTGCCGGCTTTATAATTATGGATGTATTGTTTTGTAGTTGCTTCAAGGCCTCCCTTTCACCGGGTGACGTATTAGATGCCTCTCTCATTGTTTTATAGTTGTCATTAACAGTTTGTTTGTCTATAGTTATTAGTTTGCGTATATGTATGGGAACAGTATCTGGAGGTGGTGTCCAGTCTGAGGGGTTGATGAATGGTTTTGCCATGTCGGCTTTGTTTTTAAAGAAGTCTATTAGTTTAATTCTCCTGTGGTAATTTTGCAAGTCGCATTTATACTGTTTTTTAATGTCCCGTCCCAAAGTACATGTGGAGATAAATGATAAGCCTTTATTCAATAGGGTGGATTGTGCCTCCGATAGGGTAAAAGTTTTGGATAAATTGATTACAGTTTGTCCTACTCTGAACGGTAAATGTTTGACCCCCGTGTGTGTTGGGCTTAGGGGGACAAGGGGTTTAATGACGCCATCCAGTGGTCTAAAAAGGCCTTGCCGGTGGCTGGTGTCCAATGGACATTATCGGACAAAGTGGAGAATAGTTTCCCCGGGAGAAGGGGTATGGTATGCATGGTATCAGCCATAAGTGCGTTAAGGATCATCAAATTATCCCGTTCCTCTAGGGGGAGGGCCTTATTAAAGTTAACCTGTTGTACATAGATTTCTGCTTCCGGGAAGCTTCTGTCGGCCGCTCTGATGGCCGCCTGTACACTTTTAAATGTAGTTTCTCTAGATTTATTGGCTCTACTGTTGATTCCGAACGCCAGAATAATTTTTTCTACCGTTACTCCCTCCACTGGAATCGTTTTTTCCAACAGAGTCTGGGCGTGGCGAAAGTGGGCCCCCGGGAAACTATCAATCTGAAGATCGGGATGGTTATGGTTAGGAATGCGTGTTAGGTTCGAGTCTCCCATTACAAGCCATTTCTTATTTACTTTTAACTCCCAATCTGTTAGTTTACGTGATGTGTGGGGATGAGCTGTTACCCGGTAGGTCTGATGGGGTCCCGGTTGGTGGTCGTCGGTGTGTTCGCCATCGGACTGGCCTTCTGAGTCTGACGAGTCTGTGAACAGGGAAAGGCTGCCCCTGTAGACAGGTGTAGTAGGGGCGTGGTTGGGGGAAGGGGGGGCGGAAGGTCCCGGTGTCTCCGCTGCCAGTTGATGTTCTGGGTCAGGTGGTCCACCGGCGTCCTCTGATGGTTGATCACGTGGTGCGTTCCTGGCCCTCCTAGGACCTCTCCTCTCCATGGGGGGGGCGGCTTGCGTCTCCCGTCGTCGGGTTGATGCCGCCGGGGTCTGTGCTTGTCCGGGTTGTGGGCGGCTCGGTGGCGGTCGGGTTTCACGTGATAGTATGGGGTCCATCTCCTCCTCCGCTCTGGCTGTAAGTTGGGCCTCTGCTGCAGCGATGGTTTCTCCGGTGAGACGCGGCAGGTTTCTGCGGGCCCATCGGGTCGCGATCTTGAACGCGTCTTTCCAGTTGTCCGGCAGAAGGTTGGAGAAACCCTCCAACCTCGCCTCAATGTCGTCCTCGTAGTGCTGCTTGAGGATGGTACATACTGTGTGGCCCCATTCTCTGGCCGCTCCCTCAATCAAGAGGCGTGTTGTCGGCGTGGGGGCAGCAGGTTTAATCATGGTGGACAGTGTGTCCACCATTCTGGAGATTGTGCGGGGTGCAGACCCCTCGTCGATCGATGATACATTGTGTAGGTGGTGTATCGCCTTTATAAAGGCGTATAGGACCGTCACCAATTCCTTTAATTCTGGATCTGCGGGAATTCGTTTGATTTCGTGTCCGTCCAGGTCCCGGTCCGGACCACGAGTGACGTCCGCATAGGATCTAGTGTTGATCCTGGGGTCGTTGCGCCGAGGGGCCCTCGGTGGAGGCACTGGCCAGCTTAGTTTCTGAGGGTAATCTCTCCGGTAACGGAGAGGGGATGCACGGTCCATCCGGCCCTCGGGCCTCCAGCGGTCCCGACCCCCGGATCTGAGGTTGGGACGGTAGTCTCTCGACGGTGAAGGGGGACGCCTGAATCCGCGTGGTGAGCGGGGACGTTGGACCCGGGGTGGTGGTGAGTAGGTAGGTCTCTCTCTGGGTGGGTATAGGTCATCTCTCTCCCTGGGCCGCGGGGAAGGCCGTCGATATCTGGGTGGTGATGGTGAACGCCAGGTCCTCGGTGGTGGGTCGGCACGTCTGGCTCCATATTGCAGGTAATTCCTCGGTGGTGTATCGGGACGTCGGCCTCTCGGTGGTGATAATCGGTATTCCTCTCTGCTCCGTGGATAATGCCATTCCTCCGCTCGAGGATATTGGGGCCTACCTCGTGGCGAGTGGAAACGACCACGACGTCTGTTGTAGCGCACCTCGGTCCACTCGCTCATCGTGTTGGAGCGATGAAAAAGATCCAAAAAAAACGTTCTGTATTTGTCCTAAATAAAAATAAACTATTACCTAATAATAATAATGATAAAATTCCTTGTATTCAGATTATAAGATATTTATTACACTTTACAAAAGATACGACGTTTCGACCTAATGGAGTCTTCTTCAGGAATGACATCACAAGATCATTACATATAGGTAATAGCTTTTTCCGCGTGACCTCCCGGGAGGAACAACTTCCCGTGTTCTCCGGAGATGACATTATTACAAAATTCAATACTAGAATACAAATAAACAGCACAAAATGCATAATATGGGCAAGTGTCCTTCAAGGTCCATTATAACAATATACATCGGTAAGTATTTACATTTATTTTTATATAACCGTACGAATTACGATCCGTGTACGTCAATAGCTGCTGTGGTATGATGGCGCCATCTAGGGTATGAAACCCGGCGGTACATGAAAACATTGTTTATTTAAACAGGTGGTAATATAAACAACAATCATGGAATACAGTGGGGTCCAACTGGACTTTATTTATAGAAAATAAAAAATGAAAAATAAAAAACATCATCAAACCATTAAACTCTTTACAATGTTGTTTAATGTAGACTGGGTTATGGTTAAAGTAAGGATTGGGTTTTAAGGTTTGTTATTGCTAAATCTGGGTTAGGATTGGGTATGTGTAGGCGTATAGGGTTAGGGTTAGGTATAAGAGATACTGGGTTATGGTTAGGTTTATAGAATGGTATGGGTTATAGTAGAAGCGGTTTTATGGTAAGTATTAATGTTGGGTTATAATTGGTTGTTGTTAAGGTTTAGGTTATGTGTTAATGTGGGATTGGTTATGTTTAGTAGTTTTGGGATTGGGATTAGTATTCACCGGGTTATGGTTAGGGTTAAGGTTTAGGTTTTTAGGTTGGTTATTATCAGAGTCTTAAGTGAAGAGGCGTATAGGGTTAGGGTCAGGTAAAAGAGATACTGGGTTATGGTTAGGTTTATAGAATGGTATGGGTTATAGTAGAAGCGGTTTTATGGTAAGTATTAATGTTGGGTTATAATTGGTTGTCGTTAAGGTTTAGGTTATGTGCTAATGTGGTAAGTATTAATGTTGGGTTATAATTGGTTGTTGTTAAGGTTTAGGTTATGTGTTAATGTGGGATTGGTTATGTTTAGTAGTTTTGGGATTGGGATTAGTATTCACCGGGTTATGGTTAGGGTTAAGGTTTAGGTTTTTTTTAGGTTGGTTATTATTGGGGTCTTAAGTTAAGAGGCGTATAGGGTTAGGGTCAGGTATAAGAGATACTGGGTTATGGTTAGGTTTATAGAATGGTATGGGTTATAGTAGAAGCGGTTTTATGGTAAGTATTAATGTTGGGTTATAATTGATTGTTGTTAAGGTTTAGGTTATGTTTTAATGTGGGATTGGTTATATTTAGTAGTTTTGGGATTGGGATTAGTATTAACCGGGTTATGGTTAGGGTTAAGGTTTAGGCTTTTAGGTTGGGTATTATTGGGGTCTTAAGTTAAGATTGGGTATGTGTGGGCGTATTGGAATAGCTTCTAGTTTTAGTATCCAATGGTCCTCTCGCTTTCTCCTCTGGTCCAGGGTCCAGGTAATATTCCCTTGCAGGCCAGCCATTTTCATGGCATCTAAACCATGAGTTCTAAAGTGTTGGATTAGTGGTAAGTCCGGGTATCTATTGTTATTAATGTCTATGTTGTGTTGTCTCATACGTGTTGCCAATGTGATGCCCGTCTCCCCCACAAATTGGATGGAACAAAGGGAACAGTGAATTAGGTAAACACAGTTGTATGAGATAGAAGTGAATTGTTGGGTTATTTGAAACCATGAGTGGTTTATTTGATTTTTAACAAATTGTAATTTAACAAACTGTGCGTTGGGTTCTCTAGGTTCCTCCATGTTAACAAGGGGTGATAGCCTAGCTCGGACCAGGATATCCTTTAGATTCTTGTTTCTCCTATATGCCAAGATTACTTTGTTATCCTTGAATGGTATATGTTGGCACAGAAGATTATTGAAGTTAGCTTTTAGCATGTTACCAAGTGTTGTTCCTATAGATGTGTATGTTGTTATTAGTGGGATGGAATTGGTCTGGTTCCTCACCTTTCTGTTTAGGTATGTTTTAAAACAGTTTCTGAGGAAGGATCTAGAATATCCCCTGGTCCTAAGGGCTTGGAATAGTGCACGAGTGGCTTCTTTAAAGTCATTACCTTTAGTGCATATTCTGTGGAATCTTAATATTTGGGATTTAACTAACCCCTCATATGTATGTTTCGGGTGGAAGCTACTTTTAAACAGGAGGGCGTGTGTGTCTGTCTTTTTAAAGAATACTTTTATATCTAAGGTTGACGTAGAATGGAAATCTGGGCCTTTGTAGGTTGTAGTATCCAGAAAATCTATAGTAGTATTATTTACTTCATGGGTGACTTGGATCGATGGGTTATGGGAATTTAAAGTGGACATGAATTGTAGGAATTCTGTTTGAGATCCAGGCCATATACCCCATATGTCATCCAAGTAGCGGAAGTATTTGAATGGTTTAATACGACATTTGGAGAAAACCTCCTCCTCCCATTGGGCCATATATATATTCGCATACGCAGGGGCGAATTTCTTACCCATAGCTGTCCCCTTGACTTGTAGATAAAACTTGTCATTAAATACGAAGTCATTTCTGGTTAAGTTAATATCTAGTAGTTGTAATATTTGTCTGTCCGGTCGTGTAGGATCTGGGAATTTTTCTAAAGTATTTTTTATACATTGGATGCCCTCAGGTATGGGGATGTTAGTGTAGAGACTTTTGACGTCCAGGGAAAATAAAAGGCATTCAGGTGGTACTGTTAGTGATTTGATTGTTTCTACAAAATGGTATGTATCTTTGATATAGGATGGGTGTTTGGTAGAGAGGGGGTTCAGGAAGTAATCCAAGAATTCAGCGGTATAGTATGTCTCGCTGCCACAGTCAGAGACAATCGGTCTGCCAGGGGGGATTTCAAATGGTACTGTCCATGTTGCAGGATCTTTGTGGATCTTTGGTAGTACGTAAAAACGTCTGGGTCTGGGTTCGTCCTCCCCAATAAGATATTTGCGTTGTTTTTCATTTATGAATTTACTGCTGAGGAGGGAGTCTATAATGAGGGTAACCGGTTTAATTGTTTCTAAATAGATGGGGTTATCTAATTTGCGATAATAAGTGTGATCATTTAATTGACGTTCAACCTCGAATATGTATTGGTCCCTGCTAAGTATTACTACCGATGACCCTTTATCTGCCGGCTTTATAATTATGGATGTATTGTTTTGTAGTTGCTTCAAGGCCTCCCTTTCACCGGGTGACGTATTAGATGCCTCTCTCATTGTTTTATAGTTGTCATTAACAGTTTGTTTGTCTATAGTTATTAGTTTGCGTATATGTATGGGAACAGTATCTGGAGGTGGTGTCCAGTCTGAGGGGTTGATGAATGGTTTTGCCATGTCGGCTTTGTTTTTAAAGAAGTCTATTAGTTTAATTCTCCTGTGGTAATTTTGCAAGTCGCATTTATACTGTTTTTTAATGTCCCGTCCCAAAGTACATGTGGAGATAAATGATAAGCCTTTATTCAATAGGGTGGATTGTGCCTCCGATAGGGTAAAAGTTTTGGATAAATTGATTACAGTTTGTCCTACTCTGAACGGTAAATGTTTGACCCCCGTGTGTGTTGGGCTTAGGGGGACAAGGGGTTTAATGACGCCATCCAGTGGTCTAAAAAGGCCTTGCCGGTGGCTGGTGTCCAATGGACATTATCGGACAAAGTGGAGAATAGTTTCCCCGGGAGAAGGGGTATGGTATGCATGGTATCAGCCATAAGTGCGTTAAGGATCATCAAATTATCCCGTTCCTCTAGGGGGAGGGCCTTATTAAAGTTAACCTGTTGTACATAGATTTCTGCTTCCGGGAAGCTTCTGTCGGCCGCTCTGATGGCCGCCTGTACACTTTTAAATGTAGTTTCTCTAGATTTATTGGCTCTACTGTTGATTCCGAACGCCAGAATAATTTTTTCTACCGTTACTCCCTCCACTGGAATCGTTTTTTCCAACAGAGTCTGGGCGTGGCGAAAGTGGGCCCCCGGGAAACTATCAATCTGAAGATCGGGATGGTTATGGTTAGGAATGCGTGTTAGGTTCGAGTCTCCCATTACAAGCCATTTCTTATTTACTTTTAACTCCCAATCTGTTAGTTTACGTGATGTGTGGGGATGAGCTGTTACCCGGTAGGTCTGATGGGGTCCCGGTTGGTGGTCGTCGGTGTGTTCGCCATCGGACTGGCCTTCTGAGTCTGACGAGTCTGTGAACAGGGAAAGGCTGCCCCTGTAGACAGGTGTAGTAGGGGCGTGGTTGGGGGAAGGGGGGGCGGAAGGTCCCGGTGTCTCCGCTGCCAGTTGATGTTCTGGGTCAGGTGGTCCACCGGCGTCCTCTGATGGTTGATCACGTGGTGCGTTCCTGGCCCTCCTAGGACCTCTCCTCTCCATGGGGGGGGCGGCTTGCGTCTCCCGTCGTCGGGTTGATGCCGCCGGGGTCTGTGCTTGTCCGGGTTGTGGGCGGCTCGGTGGCGGTCGGGTTTCACGTGATAGTATGGGGTCCATCTCCTCCTCCGCTCTGGCTGTAAGTTGGGCCTCTGCTGCAGCGATGGTTTCTCCGGTGAGACGCGGCAGGTTTCTGCGGGCCCATCGGGTCGCGATCTTGAACGCGTCTTTCCAGTTGTCCGGCAGAAGGTTGGAGAAACCCTCCAACCTCGCCTCAATGTCGTCCTCGTAGTGCTGCTTGAGGATGGTACATACTGTGTGGCCCCATTCTCTGGCCGCTCCCTCAATCAAGAGGCGTGTTGTCGGCGTGGGGGCAGCAGGTTTAATCATGGTGGACAGTGTGTCCACCATTCTGGAGATTGTGCGGGGTGCAGACCCCTCGTCGATCGATGATACATTGTGTAGGTGGTGTATCGCCTTTATAAAGGCGTATAGGACCGTCACCAATTCCTTTAATTCTGGATCTGCGGGAATTCGTTTGATTTCGTGTCCGTCCAGGTCCCGGTCCGGACCACGAGTGACGTCCGCATAGGATCTAGTGTTGATCCTGGGGTCGTTGCGCCGAGGGGCCCTCGGTGGAGGCACTGGCCAGCTTAGTTTCTGAGGGTAATCTCTCCGGTAACGGAGAGGGGATGCACGGTCCATCCGGCCCTCGGGCCTCCAGCGGTCCCGACCCCCGGATCTGAGGTTGGGACGGTAGTCTCTCGACGGTGAAGGGGGACGCCTGAATCCGCGTGGTGAGCGGGGACGTTGGACCCGGGGTGGTGGTGAGTAGGTAGGTCTCTCTCTGGGTGGGTATAGGTCATCTCTCTCCCTGGGCCGCGGGGAAGGCCGTCGATATCTGGGTGGTGATGGTGAACGCCAGGTCCTCGGTGGTGGGTCGGCACGTCTGGCTCCATATTGCAGGTAATTCCTCGGTGGTGTATCGGGACGTCGGCCTCTCGGTGGTGATAATCGGTATTCCTCTCTGCTCCGTGGATAATGCCATTCCTCCGCTCGAGGATATTGGGGCCTACCTCGTGGCGAGTGGAAACGACCACGACGTCTGTTGTAGCGCACCTCGGTCCACTCGCTCATCGTGTTGGAGCGATGAAAAAGATCCAAAAAAAACGTTCTGTATTTGTCCTAAATAAAAATAAACTATTACCTAATAATAATAATGATAAAATTCCTTGTATTCAGATTATAAGATATTTATTACACTTTACAAAAGATACGACGTTTCGACCTAATGGAGTCTTCTTCAGGAATGACATCACAAGATCATTACATATAGGTAATAGCTTTTTCCGCGTGACCTCCCGGGAGGAACAACTTCCCGTGTTCTCCGGAGATGACATTATTACAAAATTCAATACTAGAATACAAATAAACAGCACAAAATGCATAATATGGGCAAGTGTCCTTCAAGGTCCATTATAACAATATACATCGGTAAGTATTTACATTTATTTTTATATAACCGTACGAATTACGATCCGTGTACGTCAATAGCTGCTGTGGTATGATGGCGCCATCTAGGGTATGAAACCCGGCGGTACATGAAAACATTGTTTATTTAAACAGGTGGTAATATAAACAACAATCATGGAATACAGTGGGGTCCAACTGGACTTTATTTATAGAAAATAAAAAATGAAAAATAAAAAACATCATCAAACCATTAAACTCTTTACAATGTTGTTTAATGTAGACTGGGTTATGGTTAAAGTAAGGATTGGGTTTTAAGGTTTGTTATTGCTAAATCTGGGTTAGGATTGGGTATGTGTAGGCGTATAGGGTTAGGGTTAGGTATAAGAGATACTGGGTTATGGTTAGGTTTATAGAATGGTATGGGTTATAGTAGAAGCGGTTTTATGGTAAGTATTAATGTTGGGTTATAATTGGTTGTTGTTAAGGTTTAGGTTATGTGTTAATGTGGGATTGGTTATGTTTAGTAGTTTTGGGATTGGGATTAGTATTCACCGGGTTATGGTTAGGGTTAAGGTTTAGGTTTTTAGGTTGGTTATTATCAGAGTCTTAAGTGAAGAGGCGTATAGGGTTAGGGTCAGGTAAAAGAGATACTGGGTTATGGTTAGGTTTATAGAATGGTATGGGTTATAGTAGAAGCGGTTTTATGGTAAGTATTAATGTTGGGTTATAATTGGTTGTCGTTAAGGTTTAGGTTATGTGCTAATGTGGTAAGTATTAATGTTGGGTTATAATTGGTTGTTGTTAAGGTTTAGGTTATGTGTTAATGTGGGATTGGTTATGTTTAGTAGTTTTGGGATTGGGATTAGTATTCACCGGGTTATGGTTAGGGTTAAGGTTTAGGTTTTTTTTAGGTTGGTTATTATTGGGGTCTTAAGTTAAGAGGCGTATAGGGTTAGGGTCAGGTATAAGAGATACTGGGTTATGGTTAGGTTTATAGAATGGTATGGGTTATAGTAGAAGCGGTTTTATGGTAAGTATTAATGTTGGGTTATAATTGATTGTTGTTAAGGTTTAGGTTATGTTTTAATGTGGGATTGGTTATATTTAGTAGTTTTGGGATTGGGATTAGTATTAACCGGGTTATGGTTAGGGTTAAGGTTTAGGCTTTTAGGTTGGGTATTATTGGGGTCTTAAGTTAAGATTGGGTATGTGTGGGCGTATTGGAATAGCTTCTAGTTTTAGTATCCAATGGTCCTCTCGCTTTCTCCTCTGGTCCAGGGTCCAGGTAATATTCCCTTGCAGGCCAGCCATTTTCATGGCATCTAAACCATGAGTTCTAAAGTGTTGGATTAGTGGTAAGTCCGGGTATCTATTGTTATTAATGTCTATGTTGTGTTGTCTCATACGTGTTGCCAATGTGATGCCCGTCTCCCCCACAAATTGGATGGAACAAAGGGAACAGTGAATTAGGTAAACACAGTTGTATGAGATAGAAGTGAATTGTTGGGTTATTTGAAACCATGAGTGGTTTATTTGATTTTTAACAAATTGTAATTTAACAAACTGTGCGTTGGGTTCTCTAGGTTCCTCCATGTTAACAAGGGGTGATAGCCTAGCTCGGACCAGGATATCCTTTAGATTCTTGTTTCTCCTATATGCCAAGATTACTTTGTTATCCTTGAATGGTATATGTTGGCACAGAAGATTATTGAAGTTAGCTTTTAGCATGTTACCAAGTGTTGTTCCTATAGATGTGTATGTTGTTATTAGTGGGATGGAATTGGTCTGGTTCCTCACCTTTCTGTTTAGGTATGTTTTAAAACAGTTTCTGAGGAAGGATCTAGAATATCCCCTGGTCCTAAGGGCTTGGAATAGTGCACGAGTGGCTTCTTTAAAGTCATTACCTTTAGTGCATATTCTGTGGAATCTTAATATTTGGGATTTAACTAACCCCTCATATGTATGTTTCGGGTGGAAGCTACTTTTAAACAGGAGGGCGTGTGTGTCTGTCTTTTTAAAGAATACTTTTATATCTAAGGTTGACGTAGAATGGAAATCTGGGCCTTTGTAGGTTGTAGTATCCAGAAAATCTATAGTAGTATTATTTACTTCATGGGTGACTTGGATCGATGGGTTATGGGAATTTAAAGTGGACATGAATTGTAGGAATTCTGTTTGAGATCCAGGCCATATACCCCATATGTCATCCAAGTAGCGGAAGTATTTGAATGGTTTAATACGACATTTGGAGAAAACCTCCTCCTCCCATTGGGCCATATATATATTCGCATACGCAGGGGCGAATTTCTTACCCATAGCTGTCCCCTTGACTTGTAGATAAAACTTGTCATTAAATACGAAGTCATTTCTGGTTAAGTTAATATCTAGTAGTTGTAATATTTGTCTGTCCGGTCGTGTAGGATCTGGGAATTTTTCTAAAGTATTTTTTATACATTGGATGCCCTCAGGTATGGGGATGTTAGTGTAGAGACTTTTGACGTCCAGGGAAAATAAAAGGCATTCAGGTGGTACTGTTAGTGATTTGATTGTTTCTACAAAATGGTATGTATCTTTGATATAGGATGGGTGTTTGGTAGAGAGGGGGTTCAGGAAGTAATCCAAGAATTCAGCGGTATAGTATGTCTCGCTGCCACAGTCAGAGACAATCGGTCTGCCAGGGGGGATTTCAAATGGTACTGTCCATGTTGCAGGATCTTTGTGGATCTTTGGTAGTACGTAAAAACGTCTGGGTCTGGGTTCGTCCTCCCCAATAAGATATTTGCGTTGTTTTTCATTTATGAATTTACTGCTGAGGAGGGAGTCTATAATGAGGGTAACCGGTTTAATTGTTTCTAAATAGATGGGGTTATCTAATTTGCGATAATAAGTGTGATCATTTAATTGACGTTCAACCTCGAATATGTATTGGTCCCTGCTAAGTATTACTACCGATGACCCTTTATCTGCCGGCTTTATAATTATGGATGTATTGTTTTGTAGTTGCTTCAAGGCCTCCCTTTCACCGGGTGACGTATTAGATGCCTCTCTCATTGTTTTATAGTTGTCATTAACAGTTTGTTTGTCTATAGTTATTAGTTTGCGTATATGTATGGGAACAGTATCTGGAGGTGGTGTCCAGTCTGAGGGGTTGATGAATGGTTTTGCCATGTCGGCTTTGTTTTTAAAGAAGTCTATTAGTTTAATTCTCCTGTGGTAATTTTGCAAGTCGCATTTATACTGTTTTTTAATGTCCCGTCCCAAAGTACATGTGGAGATAAATGATAAGCCTTTATTCAATAGGGTGGATTGTGCCTCCGATAGGGTAAAAGTTTTGGATAAATTGATTACAGTTTGTCCTACTCTGAACGGTAAATGTTTGACCCCCGTGTGTGTTGGGCTTAGGGGGACAAGGGGTTTAATGACGCCATCCAGTGGTCTAAAAAGGCCTTGCCGGTGGCTGGTGTCCAATGGACATTATCGGACAAAGTGGAGAATAGTTTCCCCGGGAGAAGGGGTATGGTATGCATGGTATCAGCCATAAGTGCGTTAAGGATCATCAAATTATCCCGTTCCTCTAGGGGGAGGGCCTTATTAAAGTTAACCTGTTGTACATAGATTTCTGCTTCCGGGAAGCTTCTGTCGGCCGCTCTGATGGCCGCCTGTACACTTTTAAATGTAGTTTCTCTAGATTTATTGGCTCTACTGTTGATTCCGAACGCCAGAATAATTTTTTCTACCGTTACTCCCTCCACTGGAATCGTTTTTTCCAACAGAGTCTGGGCGTGGCGAAAGTGGGCCCCCGGGAAACTATCAATCTGAAGATCGGGATGGTTATGGTTAGGAATGCGTGTTAGGTTCGAGTCTCCCATTACAAGCCATTTCTTATTTACTTTTAACTCCCAATCTGTTAGTTTACGTGATGTGTGGGGATGAGCTGTTACCCGGTAGGTCTGATGGGGTCCCGGTTGGTGGTCGTCGGTGTGTTCGCCATCGGACTGGCCTTCTGAGTCTGACGAGTCTGTGAACAGGGAAAGGCTGCCCCTGTAGACAGGTGTAGTAGGGGCGTGGTTGGGGGAAGGGGGGGCGGAAGGTCCCGGTGTCTCCGCTGCCAGTTGATGTTCTGGGTCAGGTGGTCCACCGGCGTCCTCTGATGGTTGATCACGTGGTGCGTTCCTGGCCCTCCTAGGACCTCTCCTCTCCATGGGGGGGGCGGCTTGCGTCTCCCGTCGTCGGGTTGATGCCGCCGGGGTCTGTGCTTGTCCGGGTTGTGGGCGGCTCGGTGGCGGTCGGGTTTCACGTGATAGTATGGGGTCCATCTCCTCCTCCGCTCTGGCTGTAAGTTGGGCCTCTGCTGCAGCGATGGTTTCTCCGGTGAGACGCGGCAGGTTTCTGCGGGCCCATCGGGTCGCGATCTTGAACGCGTCTTTCCAGTTGTCCGGCAGAAGGTTGGAGAAACCCTCCAACCTCGCCTCAATGTCGTCCTCGTAGTGCTGCTTGAGGATGGTACATACTGTGTGGCCCCATTCTCTGGCCGCTCCCTCAATCAAGAGGCGTGTTGTCGGCGTGGGGGCAGCAGGTTTAATCATGGTGGACAGTGTGTCCACCATTCTGGAGATTGTGCGGGGTGCAGACCCCTCGTCGATCGATGATACATTGTGTAGGTGGTGTATCGCCTTTATAAAGGCGTATAGGACCGTCACCAATTCCTTTAATTCTGGATCTGCGGGAATTCGTTTGATTTCGTGTCCGTCCAGGTCCCGGTCCGGACCACGAGTGACGTCCGCATAGGATCTAGTGTTGATCCTGGGGTCGTTGCGCCGAGGGGCCCTCGGTGGAGGCACTGGCCAGCTTAGTTTCTGAGGGTAATCTCTCCGGTAACGGAGAGGGGATGCACGGTCCATCCGGCCCTCGGGCCTCCAGCGGTCCCGACCCCCGGATCTGAGGTTGGGACGGTAGTCTCTCGACGGTGAAGGGGGACGCCTGAATCCGCGTGGTGAGCGGGGACGTTGGACCCGGGGTGGTGGTGAGTAGGTAGGTCTCTCTCTGGGTGGGTATAGGTCATCTCTCTCCCTGGGCCGCGGGGAAGGCCGTCGATATCTGGGTGGTGATGGTGAACGCCAGGTCCTCGGTGGTGGGTCGGCACGTCTGGCTCCATATTGCAGGTAATTCCTCGGTGGTGTATCGGGACGTCGGCCTCTCGGTGGTGATAATCGGTATTCCTCTCTGCTCCGTGGATAATGCCATTCCTCCGCTCGAGGATATTGGGGCCTACCTCGTGGCGAGTGGAAACGACCACGACGTCTGTTGTAGCGCACCTCGGTCCACTCGCTCATCGTGTTGGAGCGATGAAAAAGATCCAAAAAAAACGTTCTGTATTTGTCCTAAATAAAAATAAACTATTACCTAATAATAATAATGATAAAATTCCTTGTATTCAGATTATAAGATATTTATTACACTTTACAAAAGATACGACGTTTCGACCTAATGGAGTCTTCTTCAGGAATGACATCACAAGATCATTACATATAGGTAATAGCTTTTTCCGCGTGACCTCCCGGGAGGAACAACTTCCCGTGTTCTCCGGAGATGACATTATTACAAAATTCAATACTAGAATACAAATAAACAGCACAAAATGCATAATATGGGCAAGTGTCCTTCAAGGTCCATTATAACAATATACATCGGTAAGTATTTACATTTATTTTTATATAACCGTACGAATTACGATCCGTGTACGTCAATAGCTGCTGTGGTATGATGGCGCCATCTAGGGTATGAAACCCGGCGGTACATGAAAACATTGTTTATTTAAACAGGTGGTAATATAAACAACAATCATGGAATACAGTGGGGTCCAACTGGACTTTATTTATAGAAAATAAAAAATGAAAAATAAAAAACATCATCAAACCATTAAACTCTTTACAATGTTGTTTAATGTAGACTGGGTTATGGTTAAAGTAAGGATTGGGTTTTAAGGTTTGTTATTGCTAAATCTGGGTTAGGATTGGGTATGTGTAGGCGTATAGGGTTAGGGTTAGGTATAAGAGATACTGGGTTATGGTTAGGTTTATAGAATGGTATGGGTTATAGTAGAAGCGGTTTTATGGTAAGTATTAATGTTGGGTTATAATTGGTTGTTGTTAAGGTTTAGGTTATGTGTTAATGTGGGATTGGTTATGTTTAGTAGTTTTGGGATTGGGATTAGTATTCACCGGGTTATGGTTAGGGTTAAGGTTTAGGTTTTTAGGTTGGTTATTATCAGAGTCTTAAGTGAAGAGGCGTATAGGGTTAGGGTCAGGTAAAAGAGATACTGGGTTATGGTTAGGTTTATAGAATGGTATGGGTTATAGTAGAAGCGGTTTTATGGTAAGTATTAATGTTGGGTTATAATTGGTTGTCGTTAAGGTTTAGGTTATGTGCTAATGTGGTAAGTATTAATGTTGGGTTATAATTGGTTGTTGTTAAGGTTTAGGTTATGTGTTAATGTGGGATTGGTTATGTTTAGTAGTTTTGGGATTGGGATTAGTATTCACCGGGTTATGGTTAGGGTTAAGGTTTAGGTTTTTTTTAGGTTGGTTATTATTGGGGTCTTAAGTTAAGAGGCGTATAGGGTTAGGGTCAGGTATAAGAGATACTGGGTTATGGTTAGGTTTATAGAATGGTATGGGTTATAGTAGAAGCGGTTTTATGGTAAGTATTAATGTTGGGTTATAATTGATTGTTGTTAAGGTTTAGGTTATGTTTTAATGTGGGATTGGTTATATTTAGTAGTTTTGGGATTGGGATTAGTATTAACCGGGTTATGGTTAGGGTTAAGGTTTAGGCTTTTAGGTTGGGTATTATTGGGGTCTTAAGTTAAGATTGGGTATGTGTGGGCGTATTGGAATAGCTTCTAGTTTTAGTATCCAATGGTCCTCTCGCTTTCTCCTCTGGTCCAGGGTCCAGGTAATATTCCCTTGCAGGCCAGCCATTTTCATGGCATCTAAACCATGAGTTCTAAAGTGTTGGATTAGTGGTAAGTCCGGGTATCTATTGTTATTAATGTCTATGTTGTGTTGTCTCATACGTGTTGCCAATGTGATGCCCGTCTCCCCCACAAAGGGTTAGGGTTAGGGTTAGGGTTAGGGTTAGGGTTAGGGTTAGGGTTAGGGTTAGGGTTAGGGTTAGGGTTAGGGTTAGGGTTAGGGTTAGGGTTAGGGGTTAGGGTTAGGGTTAGGGTTAGGGTTAGGGTTAGGGTTAGGGTTAGGGTTAGGGTTAGGGTTAGGGTTAGGGTTAGGGTTAGGGTTAGGGGTTAGGGTTAGGGTTAGGGTTAGGGTTAGGGTTAGGGTTAGGGTTAGGGTTAGGGTTAGGGTTAGGGTTAGGGTTAGGGTTAGTAGGGTTAGGGTTAGGGTTAGGGTTAGGGTTAGGGTTAGGGTTAGGGTTAGGGTTAGGGTTAGGGTTAGGGTTAGGGTTAGGGTTAGGGTTAGGGTTAGGGTTAGGGTTAGGGTAGGGTTAGGGTTAGGGTTAGGGTTAGGGTTAGGGTTAGGGTTAGGGTTAGGGTTAGGGTTAGGGTTAGGGTTAGGGTTAGGGTTAGGGTAAGGGTTAGGGTTAGGGTTAGGGTTAGGGTTAGGGTTAGGGTTAGGGTTAGGGTTAGGGTTAGGGTTAGGTACAAGATTAAAGACGGCGCCGCCGAAGGCGGCAACGTCGAGTGCACAGGCCATCATCACACAACATCCCGGAATCTCCGACCCACCCCCACATTCATAACGTACTTGCCCTTGATCGCCCGCTTCGTTCTCTTCTCGAGAGCAGCAATGCGTCTGGTGGAAACTCTAGCAGGTAGGCATGGTGTGTAAGCTGCAATAGGACCAAAACGCAGCAGACTCTGGACCGGTCCCCGTTGGTCGGTGAGTGCTGCGACGTGTCTCGTGGACCTCCTGGTGGGCGTGTCCGGGGTGACGCCGTCAGCTGGAAGGTCGAAGGCCAGCCGGGTGCGGGTGGAGCCAAGGGGAGTGTCGGTGGGGACAGCGTCCCGACGAGTGCTGGTCCGGGCAAACCCATTGGGGGGTGTCGTGCCAGAAGAAGCCGGAGCCGTCTGAAGGGGCGTGGTGAGGGTCCGGCGCCCAGCCAAGCCAGAGGTGCGCGCCGTCCTCCGCGGCAAGGGCGTAGCCGGAGGGGGCCGAGAGCCTGCAGGGGGAGGGGGAGAGGGTGGGGTCGGGGGGAGGGGGAGGAGGGGAGGGGAAAGGGAGGGAGGGGGAGGGGGAAGGGGGGAGGAGGGAAGGGGGGCCGGGACAGAGGAGGGGGGGAGGAAGGGAGGGGGGGTGGGAGGGGGGCAGCGGGGGGGAGGGGAAAAGGGGAAGGACAAGGAGGAAAAGAGGGATACAGAGCTGGCCAGGGACGGAGAGCGGTCCGTCCGGTCAGCGCCGTCCTGGGTCCCGGGGTCGAATCCAGAGAGCTGGAAGGCGGAGGGAAGCGCGGCGGGAGACGGGGAGGGAGGCGGCAGGCCGGAGAGGGGCAGGGAGCCGTCCACCAGACCCGGGTCGTCAAGCTCACGCCGGAGGTCGGAGCGGAGGCTGTCCAGGGTCTCCTGTCGCAGGCGGCGTCCGAACTGCCGACCGGCCCAGGAGGCGGCCACCTCAAAGTTGCGGTGCCAGGCAGGGTCGGCAAGACGGGAGAGGGCACTGACCTTCTCCACCACGGTGGTCTTGTAGTGGTCCCGGAGTATCATGGTGGTGGTGTGGGCCCAGTTGCGTGCGTTACCCTCTATGAGGGACAGGGTGGCGGCGTTGGGGACGGCGGGGCGGATGGAGGCCGTCAGGGAGCCAGTGAGTCTTGATATAACATGGAGGGGCTCGGGACCGGTGGCGTTGGTCAGGTGATGGACCGCCTTGATGGCAGCGAGGATCAGTCTGTTTTTCAGAGCGAAGTCCGGGTCCGTAGACCGCGGGACGTCGGGGGCCTGAGGCCTAACGCGCGCCGGCGGTAGACGCGCAGGCCCCGAGCGCGCGGCGGCGGCCTCCGAAGGTCCGGGACGGTGGGGAGGAGGAGGACGGGCACGGGGCCTGGGACCAGGACGGGAGGGTACCTGGCGGCGGGGTAGCGGAGCACCGGCGGGGAAGCCTCGGTCCTGGACGGCAGGGCGGAAGGCCGGGCGGGCGTTAGCTCCGCGGCGGCGGCGCTCATCGCGGCACGGCGAAGGCGCGTGCCGGTAGGCCCGGGGCCGGAACGGAGGGGGATAACGGGCCGACCCAGAGGGGGATCGGTGCCTAGCGGGCCGTGTGGGGGCAGCCCAACCCCGGGGAGAGGGGTCACGGGGAACCCAGTCGCGACGGTAAGGGTCTGCGACCGACGCATAGGAGCGTCTCATAGTTTGTACGGGCCCAAAGGGTAAACTAACCAGCGAGGGGATGTCAGAAGGGTCCCGTGTCCTGGGCTGGCGTCGTCCGCGGTGGACCACGGTCCATTCGTCATGGTGGCTCGGGGGAGGCATAGTACGAGTTTCGTTTTTAAAAAAACGATCGGAAGGTTCAAAAAAGGAAAGTGTGGTCTGATAGAAAATCCGTATTTATTGATTTCTCTATCTGTGCAAGCAGGTACGACGTTTCGTCACTAAAGTGACTTCATCAGGTACAAATAATTGCAAAAACAAACCGTGACTATATCCATTCCAAACGAGCCGTGGTGACAAATGACGGGGGGTGCGCACGCACACATTAAAAATACGTAAACAGAAAACGGGGGAGGAAAAGGAACCGTGGTCTCAGCACGACCCTGAACCAATCAGAGCCGTGCACGGGGGGCGGGATATAGTGTGTCACATGTCATAAACAAAGACGGCCGCCCGGGAGTGGGGGACCAATCAGAGACCAGGATTGAAAAACATCTTTGAATTGACACAATGAGGTAAAATTACCAACAGGTGACGCCAAATAGACCGATGCAGGTGGCAGTCGGAATGAATGGGGAAACAAACACACAACGCATTCAGGGGTAGTAAATAATGTAAACGACAGTACCATGAGGACATAAACGAATACATTAAACGAAATTAATTAAAAACAATAAATAAAATAAATAAATAAATAAAATAAAACAAAATAAACGAAAGGCAGACGCACACACACACGAAAAACAACAGAATAATAGCATATCACCACAATAAACAGGGTTAAATAATGTGCAACATTCAGAGGAATGGTGTGGGGTCAGACCAATCGAGAGAGACGTGAAAACGGTGGCAGGGGGGATCCGAAAGGGGGGCAAATTTAGAGGGGCCAAGGCCAAATAGAGGGGCAGAGGTAGGGCCAGGCGAGGGAGTGGTTAGGGTAAGGGCCAAAACAGGGTCAGGGGTCAGGGCCAGGGGAGGGGGGACGGCTAAGGTAAGGGCCAAGAGAGGGAGGGACGGTTAAGGTTAGGGCCAGGGGAGGGAATGGTTAAGGTAAGGGCCAGTGGAGGGAATGGTTAAGGTAAGGGCCAGGGGAAGGGGGGACTGTTGAGGTAAGGGCCAGGGAGGGGAACGGTTAAGGTAAGGGCCAGGGGAGGGAGTGGTTAGGGTAAGGGCCAGGGGAGGGAGTGGTTAGGGTAAGGGCCAGGGGAGGGAGTGGTTAGGGTAAGGGCCAGGGGAGGGAGTGGTTAGGGTAAGGGCCAGGGGAGGGAGTGGTTAGGGTGAGGGCCAGGGGAGGGAGTGGTTAAGGTGAGGGCCAGGGGAGGGAGTGGTTAAGGTGAGGGCCCGGACGAGGGCGGGGACAAAAGGGGTTGGCAGGGCGGGACGGGGAAGGGGCGAGGGCCGGGGCAAGGGGCACGTCTCTGAGGGAGAAAGGAGAGGGGCACACGAAGGGGAAAACACCTACAGCTCGGGGAGGAACACACGGGACCACATGGGAGAAACAAAACCACAGTATACACGAACCTTCAAGTGTAAACAGGGTGAACGGATGACGGGCAACAACAAGAACACTAAAACACACAACACAAATCATCAACCCTATAGGGGAACAGGTCGTAGATGTCCGGTGACAACGACGACGATGATGACGAAGGTGGTGCAGTTCATGTTGAGAGCGGTCCGGCCGGACTCGCGTGCCCATGTGTTGGTGGGGAGGGAAGGAGATCCGAGGAGTCGATAGGAGGCACGGGCGGGTTAGGTACAAGATTAAAGACGGCGCCGCCGAAGGCGGCAACGTCGAGTGCACAGGCCATCATCACACAACATCCCGGAATCTCCGACCCACCCCCACATTCATAACGTACTTGCCCTTGATCGCCCGCTTCGTTCTCTTCTCGAGAGCAGCAATGCGTCTGGTGGAAACTCTAGCAGGTAGGCATGGTGTGTAAGCTGCAATAGGACCAAAACGCAGCAGACTCTGGACCGGTCCCCGTTGGTCGGTGAGTGCTGCGACGTGTCTCGTGGACCTCCTGGTGGGCGTGTCCGGGGTGACGCCGTCAGCTGGAAGGTCGAAGGCCAGCCGGGTGCGGGTGGAGCCAAGGGGAGTGTCGGTGGGGACAGCGTCCCGACGAGTGCTGGTCCGGGCAAACCCATTGGGGGGTGTCGTGCCAGAAGAAGCCGGAGCCGTCTGAAGGGGCGTGGTGAGGGTCCGGCGCCCAGCCAAGCCAGAGGTGCGCGCCGTCCTCCGCGGCAAGGGCGTAGCCGGAGGGGGCCGAGAGCCTGCAGGGGGAGGGGGAGAGGGTGGGGTCGGGGGGAGGGGGAGGAGGGGAGGGGAAAGGGAGGGAGGGGGAGGGGGAAGGGGGGAGGAGGGAAGGGGGGCCGGGACAGAGGAGGGGGGGAGGAAGGGAGGGGGGGTGGGAGGGGGGCAGCGGGGGGGAGGGGAAAAGGGGAAGGACAAGGAGGAAAAGAGGGATACAGAGCTGGCCAGGGACGGAGAGCGGTCCGTCCGGTCAGCGCCGTCCTGGGTCCCGGGGTCGAATCCAGAGAGCTGGAAGGCGGAGGGAAGCGCGGCGGGAGACGGGGAGGGAGGCGGCAGGCCGGAGAGGGGCAGGGAGCCGTCCACCAGACCCGGGTCGTCAAGCTCACGCCGGAGGTCGGAGCGGAGGCTGTCCAGGGTCTCCTGTCGCAGGCGGCGTCCGAACTGCCGACCGGCCCAGGAGGCGGCCACCTCAAAGTTGCGGTGCCAGGCAGGGTCGGCAAGACGGGAGAGGGCACTGACCTTCTCCACCACGGTGGTCTTGTAGTGGTCCCGGAGTATCATGGTGGTGGTGTGGGCCCAGTTGCGTGCGTTACCCTCTATGAGGGACAGGGTGGCGGCGTTGGGGACGGCGGGGCGGATGGAGGCCGTCAGGGAGCCAGTGAGTCTTGATATAACATGGAGGGGCTCGGGACCGGTGGCGTTGGTCAGGTGATGGACCGCCTTGATGGCAGCGAGGATCAGTCTGTTTTTCAGAGCGAAGTCCGGGTCCGTAGACCGCGGGACGTCGGGGGCCTGAGGCCTAACGCGCGCCGGCGGTAGACGCGCAGGCCCCGAGCGCGCGGCGGCGGCCTCCGAAGGTCCGGGACGGTGGGGAGGAGGAGGACGGGCACGGGGCCTGGGACCAGGACGGGAGGGTACCTGGCGGCGGGGTAGCGGAGCACCGGCGGGGAAGCCTCGGTCCTGGACGGCAGGGCGGAAGGCCGGGCGGGCGTTAGCTCCGCGGCGGCGGCGCTCATCGCGGCACGGCGAAGGCGCGTGCCGGTAGGCCCGGGGCCGGAACGGAGGGGGATAACGGGCCGACCCAGAGGGGGATCGGTGCCTAGCGGGCCGTGTGGGGGCAGCCCAACCCCGGGGAGAGGGGTCACGGGGAACCCAGTCGCGACGGTAAGGGTCTGCGACCGACGCATAGGAGCGTCTCATAGTTTGTACGGGCCCAAAGGGTAAACTAACCAGCGAGGGGATGTCAGAAGGGTCCCGTGTCCTGGGCTGGCGTCGTCCGCGGTGGACCACGGTCCATTCGTCATGGTGGCTCGGGGGAGGCATAGTACGAGTTTCGTTTTTAAAAAAACGATCGGAAGGTTCAAAAAAGGAAAGTGTGGTCTGATAGAAAATCCGTATTTATTGATTTCTCTATCTGTGCAAGCAGGTACGACGTTTCGTCACTAAAGTGACTTCATCAGGTACAAATAATTGCAAAAACAAACCGTGACTATATCCATTCCAAACGAGCCGTGGTGACAAATGACGGGGGGTGCGCACGCACACATTAAAAATACGTAAACAGAAAACGGGGGAGGAAAAGGAACCGTGGTCTCAGCACGACCCTGAACCAATCAGAGCCGTGCACGGGGGGCGGGATATAGTGTGTCACATGTCATAAACAAAGACGGCCGCCCGGGAGTGGGGGACCAATCAGAGACCAGGATTGAAAAACATCTTTGAATTGACACAATGAGGTAAAATTACCAACAGGTGACGCCAAATAGACCGATGCAGGTGGCAGTCGGAATGAATGGGGAAACAAACACACAACGCATTCAGGGGTAGTAAATAATGTAAACGACAGTACCATGAGGACATAAACGAATACATTAAACGAAATTAATTAAAAACAATAAATAAAATAAATAAATAAATAAAATAAAACAAAATAAACGAAAGGCAGACGCACACACACACGAAAAACAACAGAATAATAGCATATCACCACAATAAACAGGGTTAAATAATGTGCAACATTCAGAGGAATGGTGTGGGGTCAGACCAATCGAGAGAGACGTGAAAACGGTGGCAGGGGGGATCCGAAAGGGGGGCAAATTTAGAGGGGCCAAGGCCAAATAGAGGGGCAGAGGTAGGGCCAGGCGAGGGAGTGGTTAGGGTAAGGGCCAAAACAGGGTCAGGGGTCAGGGCCAGGGGAGGGGGGACGGCTAAGGTAAGGGCCAAGAGAGGGAGGGACGGTTAAGGTTAGGGCCAGGGGAGGGAATGGTTAAGGTAAGGGCCAGTGGAGGGAATGGTTAAGGTAAGGGCCAGGGGAAGGGGGGACTGTTGAGGTAAGGGCCAGGGAGGGGAACGGTTAAGGTAAGGGCCAGGGGAGGGAGTGGTTAGGGTAAGGGCCAGGGGAGGGAGTGGTTAGGGTAAGGGCCAGGGGAGGGAGTGGTTAGGGTAAGGGCCAGGGGAGGGAGTGGTTAGGGTAAGGGCCAGGGGAGGGAGTGGTTAGGGTGAGGGCCAGGGGAGGGAGTGGTTAAGGTGAGGGCCAGGGGAGGGAGTGGTTAAGGTGAGGGCCCGGACGAGGGCGGGGACAAAAGGGGTTGGCAGGGCGGGACGGGGAAGGGGCGAGGGCCGGGGCAAGGGGCACGTCTCTGAGGGAGAAAGGAGAGGGGCACACGAAGGGGAAAACACCTACAGCTCGGGGAGGAACACACGGGACCACATGGGAGAAACAAAACCACAGTATACACGAACCTTCAAGTGTAAACAGGGTGAACGGATGACGGGCAACAACAAGAACACTAAAACACACAACACAAATCATCAACCCTATAGGGGAACAGGTCGTAGATGTCCGGTGACAACGACGACGATGATGACGAAGGTGGTGCAGTTCATGTTGAGAGCGGTCCGGCCGGACTCGCGTGCCCATGTGTTGGTGGGGAGGGAAGGAGATCCGAGGAGTCGATAGGAGGCACGGGCGGGTTAGGTACAAGATTAAAGACGGCGCCGCCGAAGGCGGCAACGTCGAGTGCACAGGCCATCATCACACAACATCCCGGAATCTCCGACCCACCCCCACATTCATAACGTACTTGCCCTTGATCGCCCGCTTCGTTCTCTTCTCGAGAGCAGCAATGCGTCTGGTGGAAACTCTAGCAGGTAGGCATGGTGTGTAAGCTGCAATAGGACCAAAACGCAGCAGACTCTGGACCGGTCCCCGTTGGTCGGTGAGTGCTGCGACGTGTCTCGTGGACCTCCTGGTGGGCGTGTCCGGGGTGACGCCGTCAGCTGGAAGGTCGAAGGCCAGCCGGGTGCGGGTGGAGCCAAGGGGAGTGTCGGTGGGGACAGCGTCCCGACGAGTGCTGGTCCGGGCAAACCCATTGGGGGGTGTCGTGCCAGAAGAAGCCGGAGCCGTCTGAAGGGGCGTGGTGAGGGTCCGGCGCCCAGCCAAGCCAGAGGTGCGCGCCGTCCTCCGCGGCAAGGGCGTAGCCGGAGGGGGCCGAGAGCCTGCAGGGGGAGGGGGAGAGGGTGGGGTCGGGGGGAGGGGGAGGAGGGGAGGGGAAAGGGAGGGAGGGGGAGGGGGAAGGGGGGAGGAGGGAAGGGGGGCCGGGACAGAGGAGGGGGGGAGGAAGGGAGGGGGGGTGGGAGGGGGGCAGCGGGGGGGAGGGGAAAAGGGGAAGGACAAGGAGGAAAAGAGGGATACAGAGCTGGCCAGGGACGGAGAGCGGTCCGTCCGGTCAGCGCCGTCCTGGGTCCCGGGGTCGAATCCAGAGAGCTGGAAGGCGGAGGGAAGCGCGGCGGGAGACGGGGAGGGAGGCGGCAGGCCGGAGAGGGGCAGGGAGCCGTCCACCAGACCCGGGTCGTCAAGCTCACGCCGGAGGTCGGAGCGGAGGCTGTCCAGGGTCTCCTGTCGCAGGCGGCGTCCGAACTGCCGACCGGCCCAGGAGGCGGCCACCTCAAAGTTGCGGTGCCAGGCAGGGTCGGCAAGACGGGAGAGGGCACTGACCTTCTCCACCACGGTGGTCTTGTAGTGGTCCCGGAGTATCATGGTGGTGGTGTGGGCCCAGTTGCGTGCGTTACCCTCTATGAGGGACAGGGTGGCGGCGTTGGGGACGGCGGGGCGGATGGAGGCCGTCAGGGAGCCAGTGAGTCTTGATATAACATGGAGGGGCTCGGGACCGGTGGCGTTGGTCAGGTGATGGACCGCCTTGATGGCAGCGAGGATCAGTCTGTTTTTCAGAGCGAAGTCCGGGTCCGTAGACCGCGGGACGTCGGGGGCCTGAGGCCTAACGCGCGCCGGCGGTAGACGCGCAGGCCCCGAGCGCGCGGCGGCGGCCTCCGAAGGTCCGGGACGGTGGGGAGGAGGAGGACGGGCACGGGGCCTGGGACCAGGACGGGAGGGTACCTGGCGGCGGGGTAGCGGAGCACCGGCGGGGAAGCCTCGGTCCTGGACGGCAGGGCGGAAGGCCGGGCGGGCGTTAGCTCCGCGGCGGCGGCGCTCATCGCGGCACGGCGAAGGCGCGTGCCGGTAGGCCCGGGGCCGGAACGGAGGGGGATAACGGGCCGACCCAGAGGGGGATCGGTGCCTAGCGGGCCGTGTGGGGGCAGCCCAACCCCGGGGAGAGGGGTCACGGGGAACCCAGTCGCGACGGTAAGGGTCTGCGACCGACGCATAGGAGCGTCTCATAGTTTGTACGGGCCCAAAGGGTAAACTAACCAGCGAGGGGATGTCAGAAGGGTCCCGTGTCCTGGGCTGGCGTCGTCCGCGGTGGACCACGGTCCATTCGTCATGGTGGCTCGGGGGAGGCATAGTACGAGTTTCGTTTTTAAAAAAACGATCGGAAGGTTCAAAAAAGGAAAGTGTGGTCTGATAGAAAATCCGTATTTATTGATTTCTCTATCTGTGCAAGCAGGTACGACGTTTCGTCACTAAAGTGACTTCATCAGGTACAAATAATTGCAAAAACAAACCGTGACTATATCCATTCCAAACGAGCCGTGGTGACAAATGACGGGGGGTGCGCACGCACACATTAAAAATACGTAAACAGAAAACGGGGGAGGAAAAGGAACCGTGGTCTCAGCACGACCCTGAACCAATCAGAGCCGTGCACGGGGGGCGGGATATAGTGTGTCACATGTCATAAACAAAGACGGCCGCCCGGGAGTGGGGGACCAATCAGAGACCAGGATTGAAAAACATCTTTGAATTGACACAATGAGGTAAAATTACCAACAGGTGACGCCAAATAGACCGATGCAGGTGGCAGTCGGAATGAATGGGGAAACAAACACACAACGCATTCAGGGGTAGTAAATAATGTAAACGACAGTACCATGAGGACATAAACGAATACATTAAACGAAATTAATTAAAAACAATAAATAAAATAAATAAATAAATAAAATAAAACAAAATAAACGAAAGGCAGACGCACACACACACGAAAAACAACAGAATAATAGCATATCACCACAATAAACAGGGTTAAATAATGTGCAACATTCAGAGGAATGGTGTGGGGTCAGACCAATCGAGAGAGACGTGAAAACGGTGGCAGGGGGGATCCGAAAGGGGGGCAAATTTAGAGGGGCCAAGGCCAAATAGAGGGGCAGAGGTAGGGCCAGGCGAGGGAGTGGTTAGGGTAAGGGCCAAAACAGGGTCAGGGGTCAGGGCCAGGGGAGGGGGGACGGCTAAGGTAAGGGCCAAGAGAGGGAGGGACGGTTAAGGTTAGGGCCAGGGGAGGGAATGGTTAAGGTAAGGGCCAGTGGAGGGAATGGTTAAGGTAAGGGCCAGGGGAAGGGGGGACTGTTGAGGTAAGGGCCAGGGAGGGGAACGGTTAAGGTAAGGGCCAGGGGAGGGAGTGGTTAGGGTAAGGGCCAGGGGAGGGAGTGGTTAGGGTAAGGGCCAGGGGAGGGAGTGGTTAGGGTAAGGGCCAGGGGAGGGAGTGGTTAGGGTAAGGGCCAGGGGAGGGAGTGGTTAGGGTGAGGGCCAGGGGAGGGAGTGGTTAAGGTGAGGGCCAGGGGAGGGAGTGGTTAAGGTGAGGGCCCGGACGAGGGCGGGGACAAAAGGGGTTGGCAGGGCGGGACGGGGAAGGGGCGAGGGCCGGGGCAAGGGGCACGTCTCTGAGGGAGAAAGGAGAGGGGCACACGAAGGGGAAAACACCTACAGCTCGGGGAGGAACACACGGGACCACATGGGAGAAACAAAACCACAGTATACACGAACCTTCAAGTGTAAACAGGGTGAACGGATGACGGGCAACAACAAGAACACTAAAACACACAACACAAATCATCAACCCTATAGGGGAACAGGTCGTAGATGTCCGGTGACAACGACGACGATGATGACGAAGGTGGTGCAGTTCATGTTGAGAGCGGTCCGGCCGGACTCGCGTGCCCATGTGTTGGTGGGGAGGGAAGGAGATCCGAGGAGTCGATAGGAGGCACGGGCGGGTTAGGTACAAGATTAAAGACGGCGCCGCCGAAGGCGGCAACGTCGAGTGCACAGGCCATCATCACACAACATCCCGGAATCTCCGACCCACCCCCACATTCATAACGTACTTGCCCTTGATCGCCCGCTTCGTTCTCTTCTCGAGAGCAGCAATGCGTCTGGTGGAAACTCTAGCAGGTAGGCATGGTGTGTAAGCTGCAATAGGACCAAAACGCAGCAGACTCTGGACCGGTCCCCGTTGGTCGGTGAGTGCTGCGACGTGTCTCGTGGACCTCCTGGTGGGCGTGTCCGGGGTGACGCCGTCAGCTGGAAGGTCGAAGGCCAGCCGGGTGCGGGTGGAGCCAAGGGGAGTGTCGGTGGGGACAGCGTCCCGACGAGTGCTGGTCCGGGCAAACCCATTGGGGGGTGTCGTGCCAGAAGAAGCCGGAGCCGTCTGAAGGGGCGTGGTGAGGGTCCGGCGCCCAGCCAAGCCAGAGGTGCGCGCCGTCCTCCGCGGCAAGGGCGTAGCCGGAGGGGGCCGAGAGCCTGCAGGGGGAGGGGGAGAGGGTGGGGTCGGGGGGAGGGGGAGGAGGGGAGGGGAAAGGGAGGGAGGGGGAGGGGGAAGGGGGGAGGAGGGAAGGGGGGCCGGGACAGAGGAGGGGGGGAGGAAGGGAGGGGGGGTGGGAGGGGGGCAGCGGGGGGGAGGGGAAAAGGGGAAGGACAAGGAGGAAAAGAGGGATACAGAGCTGGCCAGGGACGGAGAGCGGTCCGTCCGGTCAGCGCCGTCCTGGGTCCCGGGGTCGAATCCAGAGAGCTGGAAGGCGGAGGGAAGCGCGGCGGGAGACGGGGAGGGAGGCGGCAGGCCGGAGAGGGGCAGGGAGCCGTCCACCAGACCCGGGTCGTCAAGCTCACGCCGGAGGTCGGAGCGGAGGCTGTCCAGGGTCTCCTGTCGCAGGCGGCGTCCGAACTGCCGACCGGCCCAGGAGGCGGCCACCTCAAAGTTGCGGTGCCAGGCAGGGTCGGCAAGACGGGAGAGGGCACTGACCTTCTCCACCACGGTGGTCTTGTAGTGGTCCCGGAGTATCATGGTGGTGGTGTGGGCCCAGTTGCGTGCGTTACCCTCTATGAGGGACAGGGTGGCGGCGTTGGGGACGGCGGGGCGGATGGAGGCCGTCAGGGAGCCAGTGAGTCTTGATATAACATGGAGGGGCTCGGGACCGGTGGCGTTGGTCAGGTGATGGACCGCCTTGATGGCAGCGAGGATCAGTCTGTTTTTCAGAGCGAAGTCCGGGTCCGTAGACCGCGGGACGTCGGGGGCCTGAGGCCTAACGCGCGCCGGCGGTAGACGCGCAGGCCCCGAGCGCGCGGCGGCGGCCTCCGAAGGTCCGGGACGGTGGGGAGGAGGAGGACGGGCACGGGGCCTGGGACCAGGACGGGAGGGTACCTGGCGGCGGGGTAGCGGAGCACCGGCGGGGAAGCCTCGGTCCTGGACGGCAGGGCGGAAGGCCGGGCGGGCGTTAGCTCCGCGGCGGCGGCGCTCATCGCGGCACGGCGAAGGCGCGTGCCGGTAGGCCCGGGGCCGGAACGGAGGGGGATAACGGGCCGACCCAGAGGGGGATCGGTGCCTAGCGGGCCGTGTGGGGGCAGCCCAACCCCGGGGAGAGGGGTCACGGGGAACCCAGTCGCGACGGTAAGGGTCTGCGACCGACGCATAGGAGCGTCTCATAGTTTGTACGGGCCCAAAGGGTAAACTAACCAGCGAGGGGATGTCAGAAGGGTCCCGTGTCCTGGGCTGGCGTCGTCCGCGGTGGACCACGGTCCATTCGTCATGGTGGCTCGGGGGAGGCATAGTACGAGTTTCGTTTTTAAAAAAACGATCGGAAGGTTCAAAAAAGGAAAGTGTGGTCTGATAGAAAATCCGTATTTATTGATTTCTCTATCTGTGCAAGCAGGTACGACGTTTCGTCACTAAAGTGACTTCATCAGGTACAAATAATTGCAAAAACAAACCGTGACTATATCCATTCCAAACGAGCCGTGGTGACAAATGACGGGGGGTGCGCACGCACACATTAAAAATACGTAAACAGAAAACGGGGGAGGAAAAGGAACCGTGGTCTCAGCACGACCCTGAACCAATCAGAGCCGTGCACGGGGGGCGGGATATAGTGTGTCACATGTCATAAACAAAGACGGCCGCCCGGGAGTGGGGGACCAATCAGAGACCAGGATTGAAAAACATCTTTGAATTGACACAATGAGGTAAAATTACCAACAGGTGACGCCAAATAGACCGATGCAGGTGGCAGTCGGAATGAATGGGGAAACAAACACACAACGCATTCAGGGGTAGTAAATAATGTAAACGACAGTACCATGAGGACATAAACGAATACATTAAACGAAATTAATTAAAAACAATAAATAAAATAAATAAATAAATAAAATAAAACAAAATAAACGAAAGGCAGACGCACACACACACGAAAAACAACAGAATAATAGCATATCACCACAATAAACAGGGTTAAATAATGTGCAACATTCAGAGGAATGGTGTGGGGTCAGACCAATCGAGAGAGACGTGAAAACGGTGGCAGGGGGGATCCGAAAGGGGGGCAAATTTAGAGGGGCCAAGGCCAAATAGAGGGGCAGAGGTAGGGCCAGGCGAGGGAGTGGTTAGGGTAAGGGCCAAAACAGGGTCAGGGGTCAGGGCCAGGGGAGGGGGGACGGCTAAGGTAAGGGCCAAGAGAGGGAGGGACGGTTAAGGTTAGGGCCAGGGGAGGGAATGGTTAAGGTAAGGGCCAGTGGAGGGAATGGTTAAGGTAAGGGCCAGGGGAAGGGGGGACTGTTGAGGTAAGGGCCAGGGAGGGGAACGGTTAAGGTAAGGGCCAGGGGAGGGAGTGGTTAGGGTAAGGGCCAGGGGAGGGAGTGGTTAGGGTAAGGGCCAGGGGAGGGAGTGGTTAGGGTAAGGGCCAGGGGAGGGAGTGGTTAGGGTAAGGGCCAGGGGAGGGAGTGGTTAGGGTGAGGGCCAGGGGAGGGAGTGGTTAAGGTGAGGGCCAGGGGAGGGAGTGGTTAAGGTGAGGGCCCGGACGAGGGCGGGGACAAAAGGGGTTGGCAGGGCGGGACGGGGAAGGGGCGAGGGCCGGGGCAAGGGGCACGTCTCTGAGGGAGAAAGGAGAGGGGCACACGAAGGGGAAAACACCTACAGCTCGGGGAGGAACACACGGGACCACATGGGAGAAACAAAACCACAGTATACACGAACCTTCAAGTGTAAACAGGGTGAACGGATGACGGGCAACAACAAGAACACTAAAACACACAACACAAATCATCAACCCTATAGGGGAACAGGTCGTAGATGTCCGGTGACAACGACGACGATGATGACGAAGGTGGTGCAGTTCATGTTGAGAGCGGTCCGGCCGGACTCGCGTGCCCATGTGTTGGTGGGGAGGGAAGGAGATCCGAGGAGTCGATAGGAGGCACGGGCGGGTTAGGTACAAGATTAAAGACGGCGCCGCCGAAGGCGGCAACGTCGAGTGCACAGGCCATCATCACACAACATCCCGGAATCTCCGACCCACCCCCACATTCATAACGTACTTGCCCTTGATCGCCCGCTTCGTTCTCTTCTCGAGAGCAGCAATGCGTCTGGTGGAAACTCTAGCAGGTAGGCATGGTGTGTAAGCTGCAATAGGACCAAAACGCAGCAGACTCTGGACCGGTCCCCGTTGGTCGGTGAGTGCTGCGACGTGTCTCGTGGACCTCCTGGTGGGCGTGTCCGGGGTGACGCCGTCAGCTGGAAGGTCGAAGGCCAGCCGGGTGCGGGTGGAGCCAAGGGGAGTGTCGGTGGGGACAGCGTCCCGACGAGTGCTGGTCCGGGCAAACCCATTGGGGGGTGTCGTGCCAGAAGAAGCCGGAGCCGTCTGAAGGGGCGTGGTGAGGGTCCGGCGCCCAGCCAAGCCAGAGGTGCGCGCCGTCCTCCGCGGCAAGGGCGTAGCCGGAGGGGGCCGAGAGCCTGCAGGGGGAGGGGGAGAGGGTGGGGTCGGGGGGAGGGGGAGGAGGGGAGGGGAAAGGGAGGGAGGGGGAGGGGGAAGGGGGGAGGAGGGAAGGGGGGCCGGGACAGAGGAGGGGGGGAGGAAGGGAGGGGGGGTGGGAGGGGGGCAGCGGGGGGGAGGGGAAAAGGGGAAGGACAAGGAGGAAAAGAGGGATACAGAGCTGGCCAGGGACGGAGAGCGGTCCGTCCGGTCAGCGCCGTCCTGGGTCCCGGGGTCGAATCCAGAGAGCTGGAAGGCGGAGGGAAGCGCGGCGGGAGACGGGGAGGGAGGCGGCAGGCCGGAGAGGGGCAGGGAGCCGTCCACCAGACCCGGGTCGTCAAGCTCACGCCGGAGGTCGGAGCGGAGGCTGTCCAGGGTCTCCTGTCGCAGGCGGCGTCCGAACTGCCGACCGGCCCAGGAGGCGGCCACCTCAAAGTTGCGGTGCCAGGCAGGGTCGGCAAGACGGGAGAGGGCACTGACCTTCTCCACCACGGTGGTCTTGTAGTGGTCCCGGAGTATCATGGTGGTGGTGTGGGCCCAGTTGCGTGCGTTACCCTCTATGAGGGACAGGGTGGCGGCGTTGGGGACGGCGGGGCGGATGGAGGCCGTCAGGGAGCCAGTGAGTCTTGATATAACATGGAGGGGCTCGGGACCGGTGGCGTTGGTCAGGTGATGGACCGCCTTGATGGCAGCGAGGATCAGTCTGTTTTTCAGAGCGAAGTCCGGGTCCGTAGACCGCGGGACGTCGGGGGCCTGAGGCCTAACGCGCGCCGGCGGTAGACGCGCAGGCCCCGAGCGCGCGGCGGCGGCCTCCGAAGGTCCGGGACGGTGGGGAGGAGGAGGACGGGCACGGGGCCTGGGACCAGGACGGGAGGGTACCTGGCGGCGGGGTAGCGGAGCACCGGCGGGGAAGCCTCGGTCCTGGACGGCAGGGCGGAAGGCCGGGCGGGCGTTAGCTCCGCGGCGGCGGCGCTCATCGCGGCACGGCGAAGGCGCGTGCCGGTAGGCCCGGGGCCGGAACGGAGGGGGATAACGGGCCGACCCAGAGGGGGATCGGTGCCTAGCGGGCCGTGTGGGGGCAGCCCAACCCCGGGGAGAGGGGTCACGGGGAACCCAGTCGCGACGGTAAGGGTCTGCGACCGACGCATAGGAGCGTCTCATAGTTTGTACGGGCCCAAAGGGTAAACTAACCAGCGAGGGGATGTCAGAAGGGTCCCGTGTCCTGGGCTGGCGTCGTCCGCGGTGGACCACGGTCCATTCGTCATGGTGGCTCGGGGGAGGCATAGTACGAGTTTCGTTTTTAAAAAAACGATCGGAAGGTTCAAAAAAGGAAAGTGTGGTCTGATAGAAAATCCGTATTTATTGATTTCTCTATCTGTGCAAGCAGGTACGACGTTTCGTCACTAAAGTGACTTCATCAGGTACAAATAATTGCAAAAACAAACCGTGACTATATCCATTCCAAACGAGCCGTGGTGACAAATGACGGGGGGTGCGCACGCACACATTAAAAATACGTAAACAGAAAACGGGGGAGGAAAAGGAACCGTGGTCTCAGCACGACCCTGAACCAATCAGAGCCGTGCACGGGGGGCGGGATATAGTGTGTCACATGTCATAAACAAAGACGGCCGCCCGGGAGTGGGGGACCAATCAGAGACCAGGATTGAAAAACATCTTTGAATTGACACAATGAGGTAAAATTACCAACAGGTGACGCCAAATAGACCGATGCAGGTGGCAGTCGGAATGAATGGGGAAACAAACACACAACGCATTCAGGGGTAGTAAATAATGTAAACGACAGTACCATGAGGACATAAACGAATACATTAAACGAAATTAATTAAAAACAATAAATAAAATAAATAAATAAATAAAATAAAACAAAATAAACGAAAGGCAGACGCACACACACACGAAAAACAACAGAATAATAGCATATCACCACAATAAACAGGGTTAAATAATGTGCAACATTCAGAGGAATGGTGTGGGGTCAGACCAATCGAGAGAGACGTGAAAACGGTGGCAGGGGGGATCCGAAAGGGGGGCAAATTTAGAGGGGCCAAGGCCAAATAGAGGGGCAGAGGTAGGGCCAGGCGAGGGAGTGGTTAGGGTAAGGGCCAAAACAGGGTCAGGGGTCAGGGCCAGGGGAGGGGGGACGGCTAAGGTAAGGGCCAAGAGAGGGAGGGACGGTTAAGGTTAGGGCCAGGGGAGGGAATGGTTAAGGTAAGGGCCAGTGGAGGGAATGGTTAAGGTAAGGGCCAGGGGAAGGGGGGACTGTTGAGGTAAGGGCCAGGGAGGGGAACGGTTAAGGTAAGGGCCAGGGGAGGGAGTGGTTAGGGTAAGGGCCAGGGGAGGGAGTGGTTAGGGTAAGGGCCAGGGGAGGGAGTGGTTAGGGTAAGGGCCAGGGGAGGGAGTGGTTAGGGTAAGGGCCAGGGGAGGGAGTGGTTAGGGTGAGGGCCAGGGGAGGGAGTGGTTAAGGTGAGGGCCAGGGGAGGGAGTGGTTAAGGTGAGGGCCCGGACGAGGGCGGGGACAAAAGGGGTTGGCAGGGCGGGACGGGGAAGGGGCGAGGGCCGGGGCAAGGGGCACGTCTCTGAGGGAGAAAGGAGAGGGGCACACGAAGGGGAAAACACCTACAGCTCGGGGAGGAACACACGGGACCACATGGGAGAAACAAAACCACAGTATACACGAACCTTCAAGTGTAAACAGGGTGAACGGATGACGGGCAACAACAAGAACACTAAAACACACAACACAAATCATCAACCCTATAGGGGAACAGGTCGTAGATGTCCGGTGACAACGACGACGATGATGACGAAGGTGGTGCAGTTCATGTTGAGAGCGGTCCGGCCGGACTCGCGTGCCCATGTGTTGGTGGGGAGGGAAGGAGATCCGAGGAGTCGATAGGAGGCACGGGCGGGTTAGGTACAAGATTAAAGACGGCGCCGCCGAAGGCGGCAACGTCGAGTGCACAGGCCATCATCACACAACATCCCGGAATCTCCGACCCACCCCCACATTCATAACGTACTTGCCCTTGATCGCCCGCTTCGTTCTCTTCTCGAGAGCAGCAATGCGTCTGGTGGAAACTCTAGCAGGTAGGCATGGTGTGTAAGCTGCAATAGGACCAAAACGCAGCAGACTCTGGACCGGTCCCCGTTGGTCGGTGAGTGCTGCGACGTGTCTCGTGGACCTCCTGGTGGGCGTGTCCGGGGTGACGCCGTCAGCTGGAAGGTCGAAGGCCAGCCGGGTGCGGGTGGAGCCAAGGGGAGTGTCGGTGGGGACAGCGTCCCGACGAGTGCTGGTCCGGGCAAACCCATTGGGGGGTGTCGTGCCAGAAGAAGCCGGAGCCGTCTGAAGGGGCGTGGTGAGGGTCCGGCGCCCAGCCAAGCCAGAGGTGCGCGCCGTCCTCCGCGGCAAGGGCGTAGCCGGAGGGGGCCGAGAGCCTGCAGGGGGAGGGGGAGAGGGTGGGGTCGGGGGGAGGGGGAGGAGGGGAGGGGAAAGGGAGGGAGGGGGAGGGGGAAGGGGGGAGGAGGGAAGGGGGGCTGGGACAGAGGAGGGGGGGAGGAAGGGAGGGGGGGTGGGAGGGGGGCAGCGGGGGGGAGGGGAAAAGGGGAAGGACAAGGAGGAAAAGAGGGATACAGAGCTGGCCAGGGACGGAGAGCGGTCCGTCCGGTCAGCGCCGTCCTGGGTCCCGGGGTCGAATCCAGAGAGCTGGAAGGCGGAGGGAAGCGCGGCGGGAGACGGGGAGGGAGGCGGCAGGCCGGAGAGGGGCAGGGAGCCGTCCACCAGACCCGGGTCGTCAAGCTCACGCCGGAGGTCGGAGCGGAGGCTGTCCAGGGTCTCCTGTCGCAGGCGGCGTCCGAACTGCCGACCGGCCCAGGAGGCGGCCACCTCAAAGTTGCGGTGCCAGGCAGGGTCGGCAAGACGGGAGAGGGCACTGACCTTCTCCACCACGGTGGTCTTGTAGTGGTCCCGGAGTATCATGGTGGTGGTGTGGGCCCAGTTGCGTGCGTTACCCTCTATGAGGGACAGGGTGGCGGCGTTGGGGACGGCGGGGCGGATGGAGGCCGTCAGGGAGCCAGTGAGTCTTGATATAACATGGAGGGGCTCGGGACCGGTGGCGTTGGTCAGGTGATGGACCGCCTTGATGGCAGCGAGGATCAGTCTGTTTTTCAGAGCGAAGTCCGGGTCCGTAGACCGCGGGACGTCGGGGGCCTGAGGCCTAACGCGCGCCGGCGGTAGACGCGCAGGCCCCGAGCGCGCGGCGGCGGCCTCCGAAGGTCCGGGACGGTGGGGAGGAGGAGGACGGGCACGGGGCCTGGGACCAGGACGGGAGGGTACCTGGCGGCGGGGTAGCGGAGCACCGGCGGGGAAGCCTCGGTCCTGGACGGCAGGGCGGAAGGCCGGGCGGGCGTTAGCTCCGCGGCGGCGGCGCTCATCGCGGCACGGCGAAGGCGCGTGCCGGTAGGCCCGGGGCCGGAACGGAGGGGGATAGCGGGCCGACCCAGAGGGGGATCGGTGCCTAGCGGGCCGTGTGGGGGCAGCCCAACCCCGGGGAGAGGGGTCACGGGGAACCCAGTCGCGACGGTAAGGGTCTGCGACCGACGCATAGGAGCGTCTCATAGTTTGTACGGGCCCAAAGGGTAAACTAACCAGCGAGGGGATGTCAGAAGGGTCTCGTGTCCTGGGCTGGCGTCGTCCGCGGTGGACCACGGTCCATTCGTCATGGTGGCTCGGGGGAGGCATAGTACGAGTTTCGTTTTTAAAAAAACGATCGGAAGGTTCAAAAAAGGAAAGTGTGGTCTGATAGAAAATCCGTATTTATTGATAGGGTTAGGGTTAGGGTTAGGGTTAGGGTTAGGGTTAGGGTTAGGGTTAGGGTTAGGGTTAGGGTTAGGGGTTAGGGGTTAGGGGTTAGGGTTAGGGTTAGGGTTAGGGTTAGGGTTAGGGTTAGGGTTAGGGTTAGGGTTAGGGTTAGGTACAATATTAAAGACGGCGCCGCCGAAGGCGGCAACGTCGAGTGCACAGGCCATCATCACACAACATCCCGGAATCTCCGACCCACCCCCACATTCATAACGTACTTGCCCTTGATCGCCCGCTTCGTTCTCTTCTCGAGAGCAGCAATGCGTCTGGTGGAAACTCTAGCAGGTAGGCATGGTGTGTAAGCTGCAATAGGACCAAAACGCAGCAGACTCTGGACCGGTCCCCGTTGGTCGGTGAGTGCTGCGACGTGTCTCGTGGACCTCCTGGTGGGCGTGTCCGGGGTGACGCCGTCAGCTGGAAGGTCGAAGGCCAGCCGGGTGCGGGTGGAGCCAAGGGGAGTGTCGGTGGGGACAGCGTCCCGACGAGTGCTGGTCCGGGCAAACCCATTGGGGGGTGTCGTGCCAGAAGAAGCCGGAGCCGTCTGAAGGGGCGTGGTGAGGGTCCGGCGCCCAGCCAAGCCAGAGGTGCGCGCCGTCCTCCGCGGCAAGGGCGTAGCCGGAGGGGGCCGAGAGCCTGCAGGGGGAGGGGGAGAGGGTGGGGTCGGGGGGAGGGGGAGGAGGGGAGGGGAAAGGGAGGGAGGGGGAGGGGGAAGGGGGGAGGAGGGAAGGGGGGCCGGGACAGAGGAGGGGGGGAGGAAGGGAGGGGGGGTGGGAGGGGGGCAGCGGGGGGGAGGGGAAAAGGGGAAGGACAAGGAGGAAAAGAGGGATACAGAGCTGGCCAGGGACGGAGAGCGGTCCGTCCGGTCAGCGCCGTCCTGGGTCCCGGGGTCGAATCCAGAGAGCTGGAAGGCGGAGGGAAGCGCGGCGGGAGACGGGGAGCGAGGCGGCAGGCCGGAGAGGGGCAGGGAGCCGTCCACCAGACCCGGGTCGTCAAGCTCACGCCGGAGGTCGGAGCGGAGGCTGTCCAGGGTCTCCTGTCGCAGGCGGCGTCCGAACTGCCGACCGGCCCAGGAGGCGGCCACCTCAAAGTTGCGGTGCCAGGCAGGGTCGGCAAGACGGGAGAGGGCACTGACCTTCTCCACCACGGTGGTCTTGTAGTGGTCCCGGAGTATCATGGTGGTGGTGTGGGCCCAGTTGCGTGCGTTACCCTCTATGAGGGACAGGGTGGCGGCGTTGGGGACGGCGGGGCGGATGGAGGCCGTCAGGGAGCCAGTGAGTCTTGATATAACATGGAGGGGCTCGGGACCGGTGGCGTTGGTCAGGTGATGGACCGCCTTGATGGCAGCGAGGATCAGTCTGTTTTTCAGAGCGAAGTCCGGGTCCGTAGACCGCGGGACGTCGGGGGCCTGAGGCCTAACGCGCGCCGGCGGTAGACGCGCAGGCCCCGAGCGCGCGGCGGCGGCCTCCGAAGGTCCGGGACGGTGGGGAGGAGGAGGACGGGCACGGGGCCTGGGACCAGGACGGGAGGGTACCTGGCGGCGGGGTAGCGGAGCACCGGCGGGGAAGCCTCGGTCCTGGACGGCAGGGCGGAAGGCCGGGCGGGCGTTAGCTCCGCGGCGGCGGCGCTCATCGCGGCACGGCGAAGGCGCGGGCCGGTAGGCCCGGGGCCGGAACGCAGGGGGATAGCGGGCCGACCCAGAGGGGGATCGGTGCCTAGCGGGCCGTGTGGGGGCAGCCCAACCCCGGGGAGAGGGGTCACGGGGAACCCAGTCGCGACGGTAAGGGTCTGCGACCGACGCATAGGAGCGTCTCATAGTTTGTACGGGCCCAAAGGGTAAACTAACCAGCGAGGGGATGTAAGAAGGGTCCCGTGTCCTGGGCTGGCGTCGTCCGCGGTGGACCACGGTCCATTCGTCATGGTGGCTCGGGGGAGGCATGGTACGAGTTTCGTTTTTAAAAAAACGATCGGAAGGTTCAAAAAAGGAAAGTGTGGTCTGATAGAAAATCCGTATTTATTGATTTCTCTATCTGTGCAAGCAGGTACGACGTTTCGTCACTAAAGTGACTTCATCAGGTACAAATAATTGCAAAAACAAACCGTGAATATATCCATTCCAAACGAGCCGTGGTGACAAATGACGGGAGGGTGCGCACGCACACATTAAAAATACGTAAACAGAAAACGGGGGAGGAAGAGGAACCGTGGTCTCAGCACGACCCTGAACCAATCAGAGCCGTGCACGGGGGGCGGGATATAGTGTGTCACATGTCATAAACAAAGACGGCCGCCCGGGAGTGGGGGACCAATCAGAGACCAGGATTGAAAAACATCTTTGAATCGACACAATGAGGTAGAATTACCAACAGGTGACGCCAAATAGACCGATGCAGGTGGCAGTCGGAATGAATGGGGAAACAAACACACAACGCATTCAGGGGTAGTAAATAATGTAAACGACAGTACCATGAGGACATAAACGAATACATTAAACGAAATTAATTAAAAACAATAAATAAAATAAATAAATAAATAAAATAAAACAAAATAAACGAAAGGCAGACGCACACACACACGAAAAACAACAGAATAATAGCATATCACCACAATAAACAGGGTTAAATATGTGCAACATTCAGAGGAATGGTGTGGGGTCAGACCAATCGAGAGAGACGTGAAAACGGTGGCAGGGGGGATCCGAAAGGGGGGCAAATTTAGAGGGGCCAAGGCCAAATAGAGGGGCAGAGGTAGGGCCAGGCGAGGGAGTGGTTAGGGTAAGGGCCAAAACAGGGTCAGGGGTCAGGGCCAGGGGAGGGGGGACGGCTAAGGTAAGGGCCAAGAGAGGGAGGGACGGTTAAGGTTAGGGCCAGGGGAGGGAATGGTTAAGGTAAGGGCCAGTGGAGGGAATGGTTAAGGTAAGGGCCAGGGGAAGGGGGGACTGTTGAGGTAAGGGCCAGGGAGGGGAACGGTTAAGGTAAGAGCCAGGGGAGGGAGTGGTTAGGGTAAGGGCCAGGGGAGGGAGTGGTTAGGGTAAGGGCCAGGGGAGGGAGTGGTTAGGGTAAGGGCCAGGGGAGGGAGTGGTTAGGGTAAGGGCCAGGGGAGGGAGTGGTTAGGGTAAGGGCCAGGGGAGGGAGTGGTTAGGGTAAGGGCCAGGGGAGGGAGTGGTTAGGGTAAGGGCCAGGGGAGGGAGTGGTTAGGGTGAGGGCCAGGGGAGGGAGTGGTTAAGGTGAGGGCCAGGGGAGGGAGTGGTTAAGGTGAGGGCCCGGACGAGGGCGGGGACAAAAGGGGTTGGCAGGGCGGGACGGGGAAGGGGCGAGGGCCGGGGCAAGGGGCACGTCTCTGAGGGAGAAAGGAGAGGGGCACACGAAGGGGAAAACACCTACAGCTCGGGGAGGAACACACGGGACCACATGGGAGAAACAAAACCACAGTATACACGAACCTTCAAGTGTAAACAGGGTGAACGGATGACGGGCAACAACAAGAACACTAAAACACACAACAAAAATCATCAACCCTATAGGGGAACAGGTCGTAGATGTCCGGTGACAACGACGACGATGATGACGAAGGTGGTGCAGTTCATGTTGAGAGCGGTCCGGCCGGACTCGCGTGCCCATGTGTTGGTGGGGAGGGAAGGAGATCCGAGGAGTCGATAGGAGGCACGGGCGGGTTAGGTACAATATTAAAGACGGCGCCGCCGAAGGCGGCAACGTCGAGTGCACAGGCCATCATCACACAACATCCCGGAATCTCCGACCCACCCCCACATTCATAACGTACTTGCCCTTGATCGCCCGCTTCGTTCTCTTCTCGAGAGCAGCAATGCGTCTGGTGGAAACTCTAGCAGGTAGGCATGGTGTGTAAGCTGCAATAGGACCAAAACGCAGCAGACTCTGGACCGGTCCCCGTTGGTCGGTGAGTGCTGCGACGTGTCTCGTGGACCTCCTGGTGGGCGTGTCCGGGGTGACGCCGTCAGCTGGAAGGTCGAAGGCCAGCCGGGTGCGGGTGGAGCCAAGGGGAGTGTCGGTGGGGACAGCGTCCCGACGAGTGCTGGTCCGGGCAAACCCATTGGGGGGTGTCGTGCCAGAAGAAGCCGGAGCCGTCTGAAGGGGCGTGGTGAGGGTCCGGCGCCCAGCCAAGCCAGAGGTGCGCGCCGTCCTCCGCGGCAAGGGCGTAGCCGGAGGGGGCCGAGAGCCTGCAGGGGGAGGGGGAGAGGGTGGGGTCGGGGGGAGGGGGAGGAGGGGAGGGGAAAGGGAGGGAGGGGGAGGGGGAAGGGGGGAGGAGGGAAGGGGGGCCGGGACAGAGGAGGGGGGGAGGAAGGGAGGGGGGGTGGGAGGGGGGCAGCGGGGGGGAGGGGAAAAGGGGAAGGACAAGGAGGAAAAGAGGGATACAGAGCTGGCCAGGGACGGAGAGCGGTCCGTCCGGTCAGCGCCGTCCTGGGTCCCGGGGTCGAATCCAGAGAGCTGGAAGGCGGAGGGAAGCGCGGCGGGAGACGGGGAGCGAGGCGGCAGGCCGGAGAGGGGCAGGGAGCCGTCCACCAGACCCGGGTCGTCAAGCTCACGCCGGAGGTCGGAGCGGAGGCTGTCCAGGGTCTCCTGTCGCAGGCGGCGTCCGAACTGCCGACCGGCCCAGGAGGCGGCCACCTCAAAGTTGCGGTGCCAGGCAGGGTCGGCAAGACGGGAGAGGGCACTGACCTTCTCCACCACGGTGGTCTTGTAGTGGTCCCGGAGTATCATGGTGGTGGTGTGGGCCCAGTTGCGTGCGTTACCCTCTATGAGGGACAGGGTGGCGGCGTTGGGGACGGCGGGGCGGATGGAGGCCGTCAGGGAGCCAGTGAGTCTTGATATAACATGGAGGGGCTCGGGACCGGTGGCGTTGGTCAGGTGATGGACCGCCTTGATGGCAGCGAGGATCAGTCTGTTTTTCAGAGCGAAGTCCGGGTCCGTAGACCGCGGGACGTCGGGGGCCTGAGGCCTAACGCGCGCCGGCGGTAGACGCGCAGGCCCCGAGCGCGCGGCGGCGGCCTCCGAAGGTCCGGGACGGTGGGGAGGAGGAGGACGGGCACGGGGCCTGGGACCAGGACGGGAGGGTACCTGGCGGCGGGGTAGCGGAGCACCGGCGGGGAAGCCTCGGTCCTGGACGGCAGGGCGGAAGGCCGGGCGGGCGTTAGCTCCGCGGCGGCGGCGCTCATCGCGGCACGGCGAAGGCGCGGGCCGGTAGGCCCGGGGCCGGAACGCAGGGGGATAGCGGGCCGACCCAGAGGGGGATCGGTGCCTAGCGGGCCGTGTGGGGGCAGCCCAACCCCGGGGAGAGGGGTCACGGGGAACCCAGTCGCGACGGTAAGGGTCTGCGACCGACGCATAGGAGCGTCTCATAGTTTGTACGGGCCCAAAGGGTAAACTAACCAGCGAGGGGATGTAAGAAGGGTCCCGTGTCCTGGGCTGGCGTCGTCCGCGGTGGACCACGGTCCATTCGTCATGGTGGCTCGGGGGAGGCATGGTACGAGTTTCGTTTTTAAAAAAACGATCGGAAGGTTCAAAAAAGGAAAGTGTGGTCTGATAGAAAATCCGTATTTATTGATTTCTCTATCTGTGCAAGCAGGTACGACGTTTCGTCACTAAAGTGACTTCATCAGGTACAAATAATTGCAAAAACAAACCGTGAATATATCCATTCCAAACGAGCCGTGGTGACAAATGACGGGAGGGTGCGCACGCACACATTAAAAATACGTAAACAGAAAACGGGGGAGGAAGAGGAACCGTGGTCTCAGCACGACCCTGAACCAATCAGAGCCGTGCACGGGGGGCGGGATATAGTGTGTCACATGTCATAAACAAAGACGGCCGCCCGGGAGTGGGGGACCAATCAGAGACCAGGATTGAAAAACATCTTTGAATCGACACAATGAGGTAGAATTACCAACAGGTGACGCCAAATAGACCGATGCAGGTGGCAGTCGGAATGAATGGGGAAACAAACACACAACGCATTCAGGGGTAGTAAATAATGTAAACGACAGTACCATGAGGACATAAACGAATACATTAAACGAAATTAATTAAAAACAATAAATAAAATAAATAAATAAATAAAATAAAACAAAATAAACGAAAGGCAGACGCACACACACACGAAAAACAACAGAATAATAGCATATCACCACAATAAACAGGGTTAAATATGTGCAACATTCAGAGGAATGGTGTGGGGTCAGACCAATCGAGAGAGACGTGAAAACGGTGGCAGGGGGGATCCGAAAGGGGGGCAAATTTAGAGGGGCCAAGGCCAAATAGAGGGGCAGAGGTAGGGCCAGGCGAGGGAGTGGTTAGGGTAAGGGCCAAAACAGGGTCAGGGGTCAGGGCCAGGGGAGGGGGGACGGCTAAGGTAAGGGCCAAGAGAGGGAGGGACGGTTAAGGTTAGGGCCAGGGGAGGGAATGGTTAAGGTAAGGGCCAGTGGAGGGAATGGTTAAGGTAAGGGCCAGGGGAAGGGGGGACTGTTGAGGTAAGGGCCAGGGAGGGGAACGGTTAAGGTAAGAGCCAGGGGAGGGAGTGGTTAGGGTAAGGGCCAGGGGAGGGAGTGGTTAGGGTAAGGGCCAGGGGAGGGAGTGGTTAGGGTAAGGGCCAGGGGAGGGAGTGGTTAGGGTAAGGGCCAGGGGAGGGAGTGGTTAGGGTAAGGGCCAGGGGAGGGAGTGGTTAGGGTAAGGGCCAGGGGAGGGAGTGGTTAGGGTAAGGGCCAGGGGAGGGAGTGGTTAGGGTGAGGGCCAGGGGAGGGAGTGGTTAAGGTGAGGGCCAGGGGAGGGAGTGGTTAAGGTGAGGGCCCGGACGAGGGCGGGGACAAAAGGGGTTGGCAGGGCGGGACGGGGAAGGGGCGAGGGCCGGGGCAAGGGGCACGTCTCTGAGGGAGAAAGGAGAGGGGCACACGAAGGGGAAAACACCTACAGCTCGGGGAGGAACACACGGGACCACATGGGAGAAACAAAACCACAGTATACACGAACCTTCAAGTGTAAACAGGGTGAACGGATGACGGGCAACAACAAGAACACTAAAACACACAACAAAAATCATCAACCCTATAGGGGAACAGGTCGTAGATGTCCGGTGACAACGACGACGATGATGACGAAGGTGGTGCAGTTCATGTTGAGAGCGGTCCGGCCGGACTCGCGTGCCCATGTGTTGGTGGGGAGGGAAGGAGATCCGAGGAGTCGATAGGAGGCACGGGCGGGTTAGGTACAATATTAAAGACGGCGCCGCCGAAGGCGGCAACGTCGAGTGCACAGGCCATCATCACACAACATCCCGGAATCTCCGACCCACCCCCACATTCATAACGTACTTGCCCTTGATCGCCCGCTTCGTTCTCTTCTCGAGAGCAGCAATGCGTCTGGTGGAAACTCTAGCAGGTAGGCATGGTGTGTAAGCTGCAATAGGACCAAAACGCAGCAGACTCTGGACCGGTCCCCGTTGGTCGGTGAGTGCTGCGACGTGTCTCGTGGACCTCCTGGTGGGCGTGTCCGGGGTGACGCCGTCAGCTGGAAGGTCGAAGGCCAGCCGGGTGCGGGTGGAGCCAAGGGGAGTGTCGGTGGGGACAGCGTCCCGACGAGTGCTGGTCCGGGCAAACCCATTGGGGGGTGTCGTGCCAGAAGAAGCCGGAGCCGTCTGAAGGGGCGTGGTGAGGGTCCGGCGCCCAGCCAAGCCAGAGGTGCGCGCCGTCCTCCGCGGCAAGGGCGTAGCCGGAGGGGGCCGAGAGCCTGCAGGGGGAGGGGGAGAGGGTGGGGTCGGGGGGAGGGGGAGGAGGGGAGGGGAAAGGGAGGGAGGGGGAGGGGGAAGGGGGGAGGAGGGAAGGGGGGCCGGGACAGAGGAGGGGGGGAGGAAGGGAGGGGGGGTGGGAGGGGGGCAGCGGGGGGGAGGGGAAAAGGGGAAGGACAAGGAGGAAAAGAGGGATACAGAGCTGGCCAGGGACGGAGAGCGGTCCGTCCGGTCAGCGCCGTCCTGGGTCCCGGGGTCGAATCCAGAGAGCTGGAAGGCGGAGGGAAGCGCGGCGGGAGACGGGGAGCGAGGCGGCAGGCCGGAGAGGGGCAGGGAGCCGTCCACCAGACCCGGGTCGTCAAGCTCACGCCGGAGGTCGGAGCGGAGGCTGTCCAGGGTCTCCTGTCGCAGGCGGCGTCCGAACTGCCGACCGGCCCAGGAGGCGGCCACCTCAAAGTTGCGGTGCCAGGCAGGGTCGGCAAGACGGGAGAGGGCACTGACCTTCTCCACCACGGTGGTCTTGTAGTGGTCCCGGAGTATCATGGTGGTGGTGTGGGCCCAGTTGCGTGCGTTACCCTCTATGAGGGACAGGGTGGCGGCGTTGGGGACGGCGGGGCGGATGGAGGCCGTCAGGGAGCCAGTGAGTCTTGATATAACATGGAGGGGCTCGGGACCGGTGGCGTTGGTCAGGTGATGGACCGCCTTGATGGCAGCGAGGATCAGTCTGTTTTTCAGAGCGAAGTCCGGGTCCGTAGACCGCGGGACGTCGGGGGCCTGAGGCCTAACGCGCGCCGGCGGTAGACGCGCAGGCCCCGAGCGCGCGGCGGCGGCCTCCGAAGGTCCGGGACGGTGGGGAGGAGGAGGACGGGCACGGGGCCTGGGACCAGGACGGGAGGGTACCTGGCGGCGGGGTAGCGGAGCACCGGCGGGGAAGCCTCGGTCCTGGACGGCAGGGCGGAAGGCCGGGCGGGCGTTAGCTCCGCGGCGGCGGCGCTCATCGCGGCACGGCGAAGGCGCGGGCCGGTAGGCCCGGGGCCGGAACGCAGGGGGATAGCGGGCCGACCCAGAGGGGGATCGGTGCCTAGCGGGCCGTGTGGGGGCAGCCCAACCCCGGGGAGAGGGGTCACGGGGAACCCAGTCGCGACGGTAAGGGTCTGCGACCGACGCATAGGAGCGTCTCATAGTTTGTACGGGCCCAAAGGGTAAACTAACCAGCGAGGGGATGTAAGAAGGGTCCCGTGTCCTGGGCTGGCGTCGTCCGCGGTGGACCACGGTCCATTCGTCATGGTGGCTCGGGGGAGGCATGGTACGAGTTTCGTTTTTAAAAAAACGATCGGAAGGTTCAAAAAAGGAAAGTGTGGTCTGATAGAAAATCCGTATTTATTGATTTCTCTATCTGTGCAAGCAGGTACGACGTTTCGTCACTAAAGTGACTTCATCAGGTACAAATAATTGCAAAAACAAACCGTGAATATATCCATTCCAAACGAGCCGTGGTGACAAATGACGGGAGGGTGCGCACGCACACATTAAAAATACGTAAACAGAAAACGGGGGAGGAAGAGGAACCGTGGTCTCAGCACGACCCTGAACCAATCAGAGCCGTGCACGGGGGGCGGGATATAGTGTGTCACATGTCATAAACAAAGACGGCCGCCCGGGAGTGGGGGACCAATCAGAGACCAGGATTGAAAAACATCTTTGAATCGACACAATGAGGTAGAATTACCAACAGGTGACGCCAAATAGACCGATGCAGGTGGCAGTCGGAATGAATGGGGAAACAAACACACAACGCATTCAGGGGTAGTAAATAATGTAAACGACAGTACCATGAGGACATAAACGAATACATTAAACGAAATTAATTAAAAACAATAAATAAAATAAATAAATAAATAAAATAAAACAAAATAAACGAAAGGCAGACGCACACACACACGAAAAACAACAGAATAATAGCATATCACCACAATAAACAGGGTTAAATATGTGCAACATTCAGAGGAATGGTGTGGGGTCAGACCAATCGAGAGAGACGTGAAAACGGTGGCAGGGGGGATCCGAAAGGGGGGCAAATTTAGAGGGGCCAAGGCCAAATAGAGGGGCAGAGGTAGGGCCAGGCGAGGGAGTGGTTAGGGTAAGGGCCAAAACAGGGTCAGGGGTCAGGGCCAGGGGAGGGGGGACGGCTAAGGTAAGGGCCAAGAGAGGGAGGGACGGTTAAGGTTAGGGCCAGGGGAGGGAATGGTTAAGGTAAGGGCCAGTGGAGGGAATGGTTAAGGTAAGGGCCAGGGGAAGGGGGGACTGTTGAGGTAAGGGCCAGGGAGGGGAACGGTTAAGGTAAGAGCCAGGGGAGGGAGTGGTTAGGGTAAGGGCCAGGGGAGGGAGTGGTTAGGGTAAGGGCCAGGGGAGGGAGTGGTTAGGGTAAGGGCCAGGGGAGGGAGTGGTTAGGGTAAGGGCCAGGGGAGGGAGTGGTTAGGGTAAGGGCCAGGGGAGGGAGTGGTTAGGGTAAGGGCCAGGGGAGGGAGTGGTTAGGGTAAGGGCCAGGGGAGGGAGTGGTTAGGGTGAGGGCCAGGGGAGGGAGTGGTTAAGGTGAGGGCCAGGGGAGGGAGTGGTTAAGGTGAGGGCCCGGACGAGGGCGGGGACAAAAGGGGTTGGCAGGGCGGGACGGGGAAGGGGCGAGGGCCGGGGCAAGGGGCACGTCTCTGAGGGAGAAAGGAGAGGGGCACACGAAGGGGAAAACACCTACAGCTCGGGGAGGAACACACGGGACCACATGGGAGAAACAAAACCACAGTATACACGAACCTTCAAGTGTAAACAGGGTGAACGGATGACGGGCAACAACAAGAACACTAAAACACACAACAAAAATCATCAACCCTATAGGGGAACAGGTCGTAGATGTCCGGTGACAACGACGACGATGATGACGAAGGTGGTGCAGTTCATGTTGAGAGCGGTCCGGCCGGACTCGCGTGCCCATGTGTTGGTGGGGAGGGAAGGAGATCCGAGGAGTCGATAGGAGGCACGGGCGGGTTAGGTACAATATTAAAGACGGCGCCGCCGAAGGCGGCAACGTCGAGTGCACAGGCCATCATCACACAACATCCCGGAATCTCCGACCCACCCCCACATTCATAACGTACTTGCCCTTGATCGCCCGCTTCGTTCTCTTCTCGAGAGCAGCAATGCGTCTGGTGGAAACTCTAGCAGGTAGGCATGGTGTGTAAGCTGCAATAGGACCAAAACGCAGCAGACTCTGGACCGGTCCCCGTTGGTCGGTGAGTGCTGCGACGTGTCTCGTGGACCTCCTGGTGGGCGTGTCCGGGGTGACGCCGTCAGCTGGAAGGTCGAAGGCCAGCCGGGTGCGGGTGGAGCCAAGGGGAGTGTCGGTGGGGACAGCGTCCCGACGAGTGCTGGTCCGGGCAAACCCATTGGGGGGTGTCGTGCCAGAAGAAGCCGGAGCCGTCTGAAGGGGCGTGGTGAGGGTCCGGCGCCCAGCCAAGCCAGAGGTGCGCGCCGTCCTCCGCGGCAAGGGCGTAGCCGGAGGGGGCCGAGAGCCTGCAGGGGGAGGGGGAGAGGGTGGGGTCGGGGGGAGGGGGAGGAGGGGAGGGGAAAGGGAGGGAGGGGGAGGGGGAAGGGGGGAGGAGGGAAGGGGGGCCGGGACAGAGGAGGGGGGGAGGAAGGGAGGGGGGGTGGGAGGGGGGCAGCGGGGGGGAGGGGAAAAGGGGAAGGACAAGGAGGAAAAGAGGGATACAGAGCTGGCCAGGGACGGAGAGCGGTCCGTCCGGTCAGCGCCGTCCTGGGTCCCGGGGTCGAATCCAGAGAGCTGGAAGGCGGAGGGAAGCGCGGCGGGAGACGGGGAGCGAGGCGGCAGGCCGGAGAGGGGCAGGGAGCCGTCCACCAGACCCGGGTCGTCAAGCTCACGCCGGAGGTCGGAGCGGAGGCTGTCCAGGGTCTCCTGTCGCAGGCGGCGTCCGAACTGCCGACCGGCCCAGGAGGCGGCCACCTCAAAGTTGCGGTGCCAGGCAGGGTCGGCAAGACGGGAGAGGGCACTGACCTTCTCCACCACGGTGGTCTTGTAGTGGTCCCGGAGTATCATGGTGGTGGTGTGGGCCCAGTTGCGTGCGTTACCCTCTATGAGGGACAGGGTGGCGGCGTTGGGGACGGCGGGGCGGATGGAGGCCGTCAGGGAGCCAGTGAGTCTTGATATAACATGGAGGGGCTCGGGACCGGTGGCGTTGGTCAGGTGATGGACCGCCTTGATGGCAGCGAGGATCAGTCTGTTTTTCAGAGCGAAGTCCGGGTCCGTAGACCGCGGGACGTCGGGGGCCTGAGGCCTAACGCGCGCCGGCGGTAGACGCGCAGGCCCCGAGCGCGCGGCGGCGGCCTCCGAAGGTCCGGGACGGTGGGGAGGAGGAGGACGGGCACGGGGCCTGGGACCAGGACGGGAGGGTACCTGGCGGCGGGGTAGCGGAGCACCGGCGGGGAAGCCTCGGTCCTGGACGGCAGGGCGGAAGGCCGGGCGGGCGTTAGCTCCGCGGCGGCGGCGCTCATCGCGGCACGGCGAAGGCGCGGGCCGGTAGGCCCGGGGCCGGAACGCAGGGGGATAGCGGGCCGACCCAGAGGGGGATCGGTGCCTAGCGGGCCGTGTGGGGGCAGCCCAACCCCGGGGAGAGGGGTCACGGGGAACCCAGTCGCGACGGTAAGGGTCTGCGACCGACGCATAGGAGCGTCTCATAGTTTGTACGGGCCCAAAGGGTAAACTAACCAGCGAGGGGATGTAAGAAGGGTCCCGTGTCCTGGGCTGGCGTCGTCCGCGGTGGACCACGGTCCATTCGTCATGGTGGCTCGGGGGAGGCATGGTACGAGTTTCGTTTTTAAAAAAACGATCGGAAGGTTCAAAAAAGGAAAGTGTGGTCTGATAGAAAATCCGTATTTATTGATTTCTCTATCTGTGCAAGCAGGTACGACGTTTCGTCACTAAAGTGACTTCATCAGGTACAAATAATTGCAAAAACAAACCGTGAATATATCCATTCCAAACGAGCCGTGGTGACAAATGACGGGAGGGTGCGCACGCACACATTAAAAATACGTAAACAGAAAACGGGGGAGGAAGAGGAACCGTGGTCTCAGCACGACCCTGAACCAATCAGAGCCGTGCACGGGGGGCGGGATATAGTGTGTCACATGTCATAAACAAAGACGGCCGCCCGGGAGTGGGGGACCAATCAGAGACCAGGATTGAAAAACATCTTTGAATCGACACAATGAGGTAGAATTACCAACAGGTGACGCCAAATAGACCGATGCAGGTGGCAGTCGGAATGAATGGGGAAACAAACACACAACGCATTCAGGGGTAGTAAATAATGTAAACGACAGTACCATGAGGACATAAACGAATACATTAAACGAAATTAATTAAAAACAATAAATAAAATAAATAAATAAATAAAATAAAACAAAATAAACGAAAGGCAGACGCACACACACACGAAAAACAACAGAATAATAGCATATCACCACAATAAACAGGGTTAAATATGTGCAACATTCAGAGGAATGGTGTGGGGTCAGACCAATCGAGAGAGACGTGAAAACGGTGGCAGGGGGGATCCGAAAGGGGGGCAAATTTAGAGGGGCCAAGGCCAAATAGAGGGGCAGAGGTAGGGCCAGGCGAGGGAGTGGTTAGGGTAAGGGCCAAAACAGGGTCAGGGGTCAGGGCCAGGGGAGGGGGGACGGCTAAGGTAAGGGCCAAGAGAGGGAGGGACGGTTAAGGTTAGGGCCAGGGGAGGGAATGGTTAAGGTAAGGGCCAGTGGAGGGAATGGTTAAGGTAAGGGCCAGGGGAAGGGGGGACTGTTGAGGTAAGGGCCAGGGAGGGGAACGGTTAAGGTAAGAGCCAGGGGAGGGAGTGGTTAGGGTAAGGGCCAGGGGAGGGAGTGGTTAGGGTAAGGGCCAGGGGAGGGAGTGGTTAGGGTAAGGGCCAGGGGAGGGAGTGGTTAGGGTAAGGGCCAGGGGAGGGAGTGGTTAGGGTAAGGGCCAGGGGAGGGAGTGGTTAGGGTAAGGGCCAGGGGAGGGAGTGGTTAGGGTAAGGGCCAGGGGAGGGAGTGGTTAGGGTGAGGGCCAGGGGAGGGAGTGGTTAAGGTGAGGGCCAGGGGAGGGAGTGGTTAAGGTGAGGGCCCGGACGAGGGCGGGGACAAAAGGGGTTGGCAGGGCGGGACGGGGAAGGGGCGAGGGCCGGGGCAAGGGGCACGTCTCTGAGGGAGAAAGGAGAGGGGCACACGAAGGGGAAAACACCTACAGCTCGGGGAGGAACACACGGGACCACATGGGAGAAACAAAACCACAGTATACACGAACCTTCAAGTGTAAACAGGGTGAACGGATGACGGGCAACAACAAGAACACTAAAACACACAACAAAAATCATCAACCCTATAGGGGAACAGGTCGTAGATGTCCGGTGACAACGACGACGATGATGACGAAGGTGGTGCAGTTCATGTTGAGAGCGGTCCGGCCGGACTCGCGTGCCCATGTGTTGGTGGGGAGGGAAGGAGATCCGAGGAGTCGATAGGAGGCACGGGCGGGTTAGGTACAATATTAAAGACGGCGCCGCCGAAGGCGGCAACGTCGAGTGCACAGGCCATCATCACACAACATCCCGGAATCTCCGACCCACCCCCACATTCATAACGTACTTGCCCTTGATCGCCCGCTTCGTTCTCTTCTCGAGAGCAGCAATGCGTCTGGTGGAAACTCTAGCAGGTAGGCATGGTGTGTAAGCTGCAATAGGACCAAAACGCAGCAGACTCTGGACCGGTCCCCGTTGGTCGGTGAGTGCTGCGACGTGTCTCGTGGACCTCCTGGTGGGCGTGTCCGGGGTGACGCCGTCAGCTGGAAGGTCGAAGGCCAGCCGGGTGCGGGTGGAGCCAAGGGGAGTGTCGGTGGGGACAGCGTCCCGACGAGTGCTGGTCCGGGCAAACCCATTGGGGGGTGTCGTGCCAGAAGAAGCCGGAGCCGTCTGAAGGGGCGTGGTGAGGGTCCGGCGCCCAGCCAAGCCAGAGGTGCGCGCCGTCCTCCGCGGCAAGGGCGTAGCCGGAGGGGGCCGAGAGCCTGCAGGGGGAGGGGGAGAGGGTGGGGTCGGGGGGAGGGGGAGGAGGGGAGGGGAAAGGGAGGGAGGGGGAGGGGGAAGGGGGGAGGAGGGAAGGGGGGCCGGGACAGAGGAGGGGGGGAGGAAGGGAGGGGGGGTGGGAGGGGGGCAGCGGGGGGGAGGGGAAAAGGGGAAGGACAAGGAGGAAAAGAGGGATACAGAGCTGGCCAGGGACGGAGAGCGGTCCGTCCGGTCAGCGCCGTCCTGGGTCCCGGGGTCGAATCCAGAGAGCTGGAAGGCGGAGGGAAGCGCGGCGGGAGACGGGGAGCGAGGCGGCAGGCCGGAGAGGGGCAGGGAGCCGTCCACCAGACCCGGGTCGTCAAGCTCACGCCGGAGGTCGGAGCGGAGGCTGTCCAGGGTCTCCTGTCGCAGGCGGCGTCCGAACTGCCGACCGGCCCAGGAGGCGGCCACCTCAAAGTTGCGGTGCCAGGCAGGGTCGGCAAGACGGGAGAGGGCACTGACCTTCTCCACCACGGTGGTCTTGTAGTGGTCCCGGAGTATCATGGTGGTGGTGTGGGCCCAGTTGCGTGCGTTACCCTCTATGAGGGACAGGGTGGCGGCGTTGGGGACGGCGGGGCGGATGGAGGCCGTCAGGGAGCCAGTGAGTCTTGATATAACATGGAGGGGCTCGGGACCGGTGGCGTTGGTCAGGTGATGGACCGCCTTGATGGCAGCGAGGATCAGTCTGTTTTTCAGAGCGAAGTCCGGGTCCGTAGACCGCGGGACGTCGGGGGCCTGAGGCCTAACGCGCGCCGGCGGTAGACGCGCAGGCCCCGAGCGCGCGGCGGCGGCCTCCGAAGGTCCGGGACGGTGGGGAGGAGGAGGACGGGCACGGGGCCTGGGACCAGGACGGGAGGGTACCTGGCGGCGGGGTAGCGGAGCACCGGCGGGGAAGCCTCGGTCCTGGACGGCAGGGCGGAAGGCCGGGCGGGCGTTAGCTCCGCGGCGGCGGCGCTCATCGCGGCACGGCGAAGGCGCGGGCCGGTAGGCCCGGGGCCGGAACGCAGGGGGATAGCGGGCCGACCCAGAGGGGGATCGGTGCCTAGCGGGCCGTGTGGGGGCAGCCCAACCCCGGGGAGAGGGGTCACGGGGAACCCAGTCGCGACGGTAAGGGTCTGCGACCGACGCATAGGAGCGTCTCATAGTTTGTACGGGCCCA